>NC_066625.1:70011828-70313657 GCF_025201925.1 Gopherus flavomarginatus
TAGAATCAATCTTTGAGAAAAGGTCACCCAACATGAAGATTAATTATCACAATTATGAGATGACTACAAGAACTCAATGAAGGTCAAGGATGATGATATTTTCAACACTGTATTCAATCCTACCAGATTTATGCTCCTGTTCCTCTTCATCATCTGAACGTCTGTGATCTTCATCAGAATGCTGGGTCCTTTCATCATCATCAGAATTCTGTATCTTCTCCTCATCAGAATGCTGGGCCCTTTCATCATCATCAGAATTCTGCATCTTCTCCTCATCAGAATGCTGGGCCTGTTCATCATCAGAGTTCTGCATCTTCTCCTCATCAGAGATCTGAGGCCTCTCTTCGTCATCTGAGTTCTGCATTTTCTCCTCATCGGAGTTTTGTAGTCTTTCCTCATCATCGGAAATCGGAGGCCTTTCATCATCATCAGAGTTCTGAACCTTCTCTTCATCATCAGAGTTTTGCTGCCTTTCCTCATCATCAGAATTCTGCAGCTTATCATCATCATCAGACTGATCACTTTTGTCCTCTTTGCCCCATTTTTCATCCTCTGAATATGCTTTTTCAGATCCATCTGCATCTGAGTGACGGCTACCTTCATCTGATCCAGGTCCTCTGTCATCATCGTCATCAGCAGCTTCTGAACCACTATGCTGATCTATATCTGACTGGTCATTATCTTCATGTTCAGAATGTCCCGAAGCTTCAGAGTGATTGTATGATCTTTCAGATCGGATGTCACTCCCGGTATGGTGGGATGCTCCCTCATCCTCACTATCATCTCCAAATAACTCTTTGTTACTGGGCTTTATTGCTTCTCTGTCATCATCTCTGTCACTCTCACTTCCAGAAACATTACTGCCAGAGCCAGCATTCTCCTGGTCAGAGTCAGAGTCAGATCCAGAGTCAGAATCTGCAAAATAAATATTACCCACTTAAAAGTGATTAAGGGGAAAGATTGCCAGATGAGGAGGAGATAACAAGATTAGCACTTCTTGAGACAGAGTGGAAAAAAATGAGAGGGGACATGAGAGACACACCTAAATAATGAAAGTAAATTGCATGCTCTTATTTAAATTATAAGAATAAAAGAAAGCTAATGAAGTTGTGACATTAAAAGGATTTTTTTTTTTTAAACAAGGACAGATAACTAGTCTGTGATCCTGTCTCACGGCATCATTGAAACCAGAAGTCTACTAGCAGTCAAAGAAAAATGACACATTTATATGGGTCAAGAGGAGATAAAGATAAATTTGATAGAAAAAAAAACTTTTTTAAACTAACATTTTATTCTGTTTATAACATCTTGGGAGTTCAAAACTGAAACTGTTTTCAGATCCAATTTGCTTGCCCTTCCCCAACATATGCCCATAGACAAATTTGTTACAGGAGAACTACTCACGAGTGCTGGGTTTGTAGCACTAATTTTTATTCAAGAAAAAAAACACTGTTTGCTTTGAAGAGTAAATCCCATAAAATGACAGGGACTTTGCAAATATAAAAAAGGCTCAAATTTTGGCCAAGGTAATCTGGACAATATCCATACAGAAATTATTTCAACATTTTTCTTCGAATTGTTGATGACAACTGAGATGTATGAATTATGAATTATGTTAAGGAACGGTGATCATCAGAAATGTATGTAAAAAGAGAAAGTTTTAGAAATTATTTTAAACAGATTATTTTTCCAGATAAAAGAGGAACAAAACAGGAAACTCATGGAATACAAACATATCTAAACATAAAAATACTCAGAGTAAAAGGCTGATTTATCAAATTTATAATCAGAAACCAATTCTGCAGCAATTTCATGAAAGTCAGTTTTCCCAGGTCATGGTAAGGGAAATGAATACATCATTACATGCACATTCACTAAACTCTCAGTCCTGAAACATGTACTTTCTATTTTAGATGTATTTTAACAGGAACTGATGTATTGAAAAGGAAACGAAATTGAAAACTTGTTTAACTAACATAAGACAAAAAGTTCTAGACTAAATAAGAAAAAAGACAGATTTCCAAAAGACAGGTGATGAAAAGTGTGTTCTCTCTCTACTTTCCTTTATTAAATATTAATTTTCCTTTGCACCCAGGGGGAAAAAAATGCTTTGCCAAAACAATCCAGAATAACAATATCTCAACCCTCAGAAATTCATAAATAATAGTTTATATGTAGCAAATGTTTGGCACGATTTATACTGTTCATAAAATTAAAAACAGAACAACAGAATCTAGTTCAGAGGTAGGCAAACTACGGCCTGGACCATCGAGCCCAGCCCAAGCTCCCGGACGGCAGCGTGTTTGGCTCTGGCCGGTGCGGCAGCCAGACATGCTGCTCTGCTTGGTACAGTAAGTGGGCCAGGCCGGGGGGTTGTATAAGGGGCAGGAGGTCCCGGGGAGCAGTCGGGACAGGGAGCAGGGGGCAGCTGAATGGGACAGAGGTTGGGGGGGCAAGGCGGTCAGGGGACAGGCAACAGCAGGGGGTTAGATAGGCATGGGGTCCCAGAAGGCCTATTGGGGGCAGGGGTGTGGATATGGGTCAGGCAGTCAGGAGACTGGGAGCAGGGGGTTGACTAGGGGGTATGGTCCCTGCAGGAGCAGGTTAGGGGCATGGGGTCCTGCGAGTGGGTGGTCAGGGGACAAGGACTGAATGGGTCAGGGGTTCTGAGGGGGAGCAGTCAGGAGATGGGAAGTGGGAGGGGTCAGATAGGGGACGGGTGCCAGGCTGTTTGGGGGCCGGGGGCACAGCCTTCCCTACCCGGCCCTCCATACAGTTTTGCAACCCCAATGTGGCCGTTGGGCCAAAAAGTTTGTCTGCCCTGATCTAGTTGCACTAAATTCGTATCATGTGTGCCCAAGCAGCGACAATCTGTTTCACTACAGAGCTGGAGTTCTTTACAATACAGCAGTTATTAAGGAGAAGGAAAGCGGACGCAAGGGGTTTACTATCAACAGAGAGAATCAGTAGAACCCCCCGGGTTCAGCAATTTCCCTGTCAGCTCCTCAATGGAATCCTGGGGCTGGAGAATTGGGCCACCTTTAACAGCAGCTGTAACGAAACAGGCTAAGATACTGGGGTATTGCTAATGATTGCTAGCAATGAAAGCCCTCGGATCCAGAGCAGGGGCCAGCGACACACTCCCCCACTCCCCTGGCTGCAGCACGTGGCAGAAAGCCAGCCCCGATGAGCCAGGGTACAAAACCGCAGGGCAAAGCCCACCCACCCCAAACCCTTGTGGCCTGGATGGAGCCCCCAGCCCTGGGAAAGGAGCTGGGGAGGCCGACGGGAACCAGCCGCCAGAGAGGACAGAGGGGAGGGGGGCGACCCCGGAGGGGCAAGAGGACGGATCAGTCGTTCGGGAGAGGGGAGGGACCGAGAAGGTTAAATACGGGAAGCGCGGTGGGGGAAGGGTCGGGTCGGCCCGGCCTCTCTCCCCTCTGCGGACCGCCCCGTCGGTACCTTTCTGCTCGGGCTCGGAATCGACGTCGCTCCCGAACAGGTCCTCCATGTCCGCCATGGCGCGGGCTCACCGGGCACGGGCACGACACTGCCGCAAAGAGCAGGCCTCGTTCACTTCCTTTCCGGCGCTCCCGCACCACTAGGAAGTCGGCAGGGCCGCGGCGCCAGCCAGTGACGCACGTGCAGAGCGACTGATTCCGTACGGGGTCAGGGGGTGGGGCCGCCTGCGCTGACCCGACCCAGGCATGGGGAGGGAGAAGCCTTAAAGGGGCAGCGTCTCATTAACGGAGCTCCCCGACAGCAGGGGCCCACAAGTCCCTCTAGCCCAGGGGTTCTCAAACTGGGGGTTGGGTCCCCTCAGGGGGTCACGAGGTTATTACATGGGGGGGTTGTGAGCTGTCAGGCTCCATCCCAAACTGCACTTGGCATCCAGCATTTATAATAGGATTAAAGATATAAAAAAGTGTTGTTAATGTATAAGGGGGTTGCACTCAGAGGCTTGTTATATGAAAGGTGTCACCAGTACAGAAGTTTGAGAACTACTGCTCTAGCCCTTTCAGCCTGCACAGGGCCTGGCCATGCACCTGAGAGCACCCATAGCCACAATCCCCAACACCAGAACGCACCCGGGATGCGGGACACTGATTCCACAAACACATCCACAGCTCTGGAAACTGGAGTATTTGAGTTGGGCCAGGTGCGATGGCTGCTGGGATATGGGGGCAGCTCTGGTATCCACATGGCAAGCAGGATGCTGCTACATTGGCGAGGGAGGTGAGGCGAACCTGAGAATGATTAAAGGGTTTGAACAGGGGCGGCTCCAGACCCCAGCATACCAAGCACGTACTTGGGGCAGAATGCTGCAGGGGGCACTCTGCCGGTCACCGGGAGGGCAGCAGGCGGCTCTGGTGGACCTCCCACAGGTGTCCCTGCAGAGGGCCTGCTGGTCCCGCAGCTTTGGTGGAGCATCTGCAGGCAGTCCTGTGGGAGGTCCACCGGAGCTGCGGGACCAGTGGACCCTCCACAGGCACGTCTGCGGGAGGTCCACCGGAGCCGCAAGACCGGCGACCAACAGAGCGCCCCCTGCTGCGTGCCACCGTGCTTGGGGCAGTGAAATGGCTAGAGCCGCCCCTGGGTCTGAAAACATGACTTAGCATGCCAAACTATATAGCTTGAGTCTAACAGAGAGAGGAGCAAAGTGTGACTTGAGTACAGTCTAAAAGTATCTACAGGGGGAACAAATATTTAATAATGGGCGCTTCAGTCTAGCAAAGGTATAACACGAGTCCCTGGTTGGAAGGTGAAGCTAGACAAAGCCTGACTGGAACTAAGGCATACATTTTTAGTCAGGAGAGTCATAAATCATAATTTTTTTAATTGACAGGCTGTTTTTCTAAAATCTATGCTCTAGGAATTATTTGGGGGAAGTTCTATGGCCTGTGTTCTACAAGAGGTCACAATAGATGAGCACAATGGTCCCTTCTAGCTTTGGAATATATGACTGAGGGGCCAATAATTCCCAACACCACCCCTCCCCACTGGACCCAACCCCAGAGAAAAGGGCCGCACCACAGGAACCCCATGACACAGGGTCCAGTGACCCCTCCTGCCAACCCAGTCTATCTACCATACAGGGAAACTCTTCCCAGGACTATCATCACATCCCCCATGAGTCCCTAGTTGCTTCACATTGACACAGGATCTGGCACTTACCCAGCATGGGGACCACTGACTCAGGTTTGCGAACTTGGCCTCACTTGCAATATGGGGGTCAGGGCATCCACCCCAGTGACCTCCCATCCCAGAACTCAGGCATCCACTTTTTTCTCTTCTTTGTATGGCTGATGTAAATGTAGAACAACAACTGTAACTTTACATTTAGATGGTTATGCTAGATAATTGTGTCCAGAGTAGTAGAGTGTATTGCTGTGATGCCTCCTTCTTATTTGTGAATCGGGCATTGAGTTGTTGTAAGTGTAAATATGATGTAACTGGAATATGCTTTATGCAAAAGGTCACTTGTAAGGTATCATTACAAAGTGTATAATCTGAGTGTGTTCATCCTATTTGTATGAATGTATCATTCTTGTGTCTGAAATAAGAAATATGAAATATAAGTCTGAGGTCCTATTATAATTATGCAAACTGTGGGCCATTAATGGTGGTTTGGAATCTTGATGGCTACCATTAACTGGGACAATTGGTTGTAGGTGGTTCTGTTTACTTGTAAGACTTCCTGTATAAGTGTGTGCCAGCGAGTGGGTAATGAAGTCTCACAGGACTTGTGATCATAGCACCTGAACTGGAATCCATCTTTAACCTGGTGCTTTTCCATTTAGAAGGAGGGGTGGAAACCCAGAGACAGACAAAGGATTCCCACCTTGTGCCAAAGCTATTAAAGGGGTGAAACTGAACAAAGTGGGTCCCAATCATGTTGAATCCCCTGCTTTTCACCTAAGATGCCTGCTACAACTAACAAGGTCTGTACCAGGGGAAAGGATTGGTCCCAGACTAGGAAGGAGTCTAGTCTGTGAAAGAAACTTATTGGAACATCTCTGAGGGTGAGATTTACCTGTATTCAGTTTCTTAATTTATTAGGCTTAGACTTGTGTGTTTTTGTTTTATTTTACTTAGTGACTTACTTTGTTCTGTCTGTTATTATTTTGAACTACTTAAATCCTACTTTTTATTCTTAATAAAATCACTGTTATTATTGAACCTAGAGTAAGTAATTAATACCTGGGGGAGCAAACAGCTGTGCATATCTCCCTCTCTCTCTCTCTCAGTGTTATTGAGGGTGGACAATTTACAAGTTTATGCTGTATAAGCATTATACAGAGTAAAATATATTCATTTGGGGTTTGAATCCCATTGGGAGCTCGGTGCTGGAAACAGGAGTACCTGCTGAGTGGTTTTCAGTTAAAGCCTGCAGCTTTTGGGACATGGTTCAGACCCGGGTCTATGTTGCAGCAGGCTTGCGTATCTGGCTTAACAAGGCAGGGTTCTGGAGTCCCAAGCTGACAGGGAAAACGGACTCAGAGTTTCAGCACATCAGGTGGCAGTCCCATTGGGGTCTCTGTGACTGAACCCGTGCATGTTCTGTTCTGCCATGGTTTGTGCAGATGCAGTTTAGGGTTGCCCATGAGCTCCATGGGAGATTGAATCCAAGGATCTTCTACATTAGGTCTTTCACAGGGTATTTATTTGTGACTTCTTATGAACTCCATTTTGCTTTCCAAGCTTCATCAGGTTGAAGTTGCATTGTTGTAGGTTAAATGCCTGAATCCAAAAGGATGTATGTGACTAATGGTGGTGAGGGATGTTGTTAAGGTCATGGTGGATGGAAAGATGTTCATTTTCCACAATACTCTGGAATTCCCGAAGGCGGAGGGTATTGTGGCAGGGGATCCACACTATGACAGCAGGTGTTTTGGTCCTACGCAGTAAGGTTTTGTGCTTTCTTCATATCTCATGTTCTACAATCCATCTCCACTAAGGAGTTACTAAAAGTGGATCAGATAAAAGTTTATTTTCAGGCCGTTATCACCCCACAGTCCTAAAATAAACTCTGTCCCATATTTTTCATAACTGTCCCTACCAGTGACTTACCCTACCAGTGACTAAACTGATACAGGGTGGGATGGAGCATCCTAGCTCAAGCAAACCACATGATAGAGCATTCCTTGTCCTTCAAACCCAAACTGAAATGGGGCAGAATCAAATGCTTCACCTCCAGGCGCCAGAATCCTGTATCTTGACTCAGCTGACTCAGTGAGATCATTTGGGTCATGGATTCCTAAGAGCAATGAAGTCCCTGAGGATTCCTGCCATGATAAGCCAAGTAGGAAAAAGGGACACATTGACTGGTGGAAAGAGGATAAATGACACCAAAATGAAGAAATCTGGGGGAGAGGAAGAGAGAGTAAATTTAGATTTAAATTGGCCAGGTGCTGCAGTAAATTGTCTACTTGGCTCCAGTTGTAGTTATGAACTATAACAGCCAAAAAGCTGGGATTTTCCAGTCTACTAGATACATTTAAACAGACAGCAGAGAATGGGCTGGTTGCTCTTTTCAGATTTACCCTGATTTTCTGTCCATTTTCTTCTCTTGCTTTGTTACTGAGACATTTAACATTTATGTAATTTTCTGCTGAAATTCCCCCATGACACTTACTAATCCTTTTATAAATCGCTTGAAACAAAGCTGCTGAGATACTGTACTTTTTGTTGTGGAAGCTTAGTATGCTTTTCTCAGAAACAGTCAACCTTTTGAAAGGGTATAAACAAATTCTGCTTTGCATATATTTTACTCCATTTACCTTTTTTAATTGTAAATAAAATAATTATATTGAATATAGGGAACAGCTGTCATCCAGATGTTTTTTTACTTTGGTATTAAATTCCTTAAATTTTGCATTGTACCCCACATTTTCATTGTACAATATACTGCAGATGCTTTCAGTTTCAGAGCCAACAATCCATTAAGATGAGTGGGGTTGGCTGACCACTCTCAGAACTGGTTCAGCAAGTCTGCAAGCTCAGGCAGATAGTCCAGCATCAGTTCACATTCAATGCATGTTTTTCAGCTTTTTCTTCACAGCCTGAGGGCTAGAAACAAATTTATTTTTTATAATGAAAGTGGAGATTCTCAATCATAAGTGTGGTAAGGGATCAAATTCTAAGTCTGCTGGATCAAATTCTAAAGCCGCTGAATCATGGAGTACACAGAACTTCACATATAAAAAACAATTTTGCATCAACAGCAGAATAGGTCTCTTCTCTCTCTAATGTTTATTAGCCAATCTGTCCAGGTAGATTGGTGAGCACATCTACCACTTGTGAAGATTATAAAATCATTCCGTAATGTTACATAGCAACCTCAATTTTTGGAGTGAATATTTGTAGGCTCATTCTCTTTGCCACATTTTCATTAATTTATAAGTCAAATTTGGTTTTGAATATCTTCCATTAGAAGTAGTACACAACAAAGCAATTTACAACAGTGTCTTTCTTTAAGCCCTTAAAGCAGTGAGTAATCAGGCAAATATGGCTATCCTTTTGTGCTTAGCAATAAGGTAGCTCAAATAATGTCAACAAAAACATTCATAAGAACTGTCCACTGTAGTAAGTGTGCATAGGATTGGACCCCTGGGAGGACTTGTCTCACTGAGCTAAGCTGTGTTTTAAGAGGCAAAGGAAACATCATAACACCCCTTTCCCAAAGGACAATGCTGTATCACCATTTTATTAAGCCATAGTTCTGGCATAAGAATTAAACACAAACTTTTGTGCCAGAGGTAAAAGTGCTCTAACTTAAAGCAGACACTTGACATAAAACACTGCTGTGTTAAAATATATACTGGTCAGTCAGTTTGTGCCATATGGCTGAAGCCTGCAGCACTATGCTACCATCAGAGAGGGAAAGTACTGTGGACTCCAGAATAAGAAAACTCCCTGCAATAATTATTTTCAATACAAGGACCACTTGAAGAGTTCAATAATTGGGTTTGAAAAATGCTTGGAATCAAATATGGACTTCTGAAACTGAAGGGGAGAGCCCTAAGGTAATGTGAGATTTCTGTTAAGATGTCTAACATTTTCTTTTTTAGAATTACCTACATGTTGTTCAACACTGATAGGACAGCCGTATAATTCTATCATGCAAACATGAAAAACTTGTTCTACCACTTCAGAATAAAGCAGTGCCTGTTATTTACAGCAGCAACAACATATTTGTGATTGAATTATTGGGTGAGTTAAGGATAAAGCAGAAAGTTAACTCTGAATAGCTTTTGGCAGATGACAGATCTGCAGGGCGTGCTATGCCTCTGACCTGTATACAATCTCTTCCTACAAGTGCCCCCCTCTTTGTGGTAGGCCTTGGGCCTCCATTCTGCTCAAGAGGAAGTAATTAGGACCCTGGTGTCAGCACTTCTGTTTCTCATTGTGACTCCTTCCGCAAGTCCAAATGAGCTTGTGCACCTGTTGGAAACATACCATCTTGGGAGGTCTGCAACCAGCAGATGTTTGCAGTGACACTAGACAGCCTTTTCAAAACAGGCTATTTATTAGACAACAAGAATACCATCATCTTTAGGTACATTGGGTTAAAAAGGCGAAGTAAAGCCTAAACACAGCTCTAACTTGTCATCTTGTCTTTGCTTAGCTCATCAGCTCTCTGCCCTGGCCTGGAAGGCAGCTGGCATGCTTACAGCAAGCCTTGCTCTGTGCCTCTCAATTAGTACTAGGCAGCCCCTCTCAACCCTTTTCTTCTAGGCCTTCAGACCCACAATAGTTTATCGCTGCCTTTGATCTCTTTCTTCCCATCACAGCGGTGTATATGACTAGTGTTTGAGGGGATGCTCCTCACCATGACGTTGTTTTACTTTTCCTGTTTGGTTTCTTTAACAATCCCTTTTGATCTAACTTCATAGCAAGTAACCCACTATAGACATGGAGAGGCATGTACCATTGTCATACAAATATCATCAATATTACCTAGTTCATCACAGCAGGTCAGAATAGTAAACAGCTTGTTGTGTTTTAATCCCCGGCTAAAATGATTTTCAAATTTTGACCAAGGCAAATCAGGAGCAATAGTAACTGCAAACAACTATGCTGCAAGTTTCTCCTATAGTCGTCTCGGTAAGAAAACTTCTCTGGCATCACAGCACAAGCAAGGTTAGAGTTTAGGCACTATTTGAAAACCTGTTATTGGAGACATACCCAAAATGTGCAAAAAGGAAGGGACAGAAAAAAGGTGTACTGAAGAATTACTTTTTTTCCCTGCTATCCACTCTAACCAATCCACCTTAGCAATTCATGCTCTTACACTTGCTGTTAGTCATTGCTTTTTGGTATTTCCAATAACTTTCAAAAAAATATTACAAAAGCTCAATTCTTTGCCATTGATTTTATGCTATGTTATGCTTTGGACCCGGAAAAAATGGAAACTGAAACAGAACATTTTCAATGAGCCCTTGCCACAGGATGGGATGGCCTTTTCACATGCTCAAACATTCCAACCCTGGAAGGAATACGGTGATGATCTAGTCTGACCTCCTGTATAACACAGGCCATAGAACTTCCCCACAAAAATCTCTAGATCAGATCTTTTAGAAAAACAGCCAATCTTGATTTAAAATGGTCAGACACACCGGTAAATTGTTCTAGGGATTAATTGCTCTTTCCCCTGCTCCCTTTAAAAACGTGTGCTTTATTTCCACTCTGAATTTGTCTGGTTTCAATTTCCAGCACTTGGATCTTGCAGGACCTTTCTCTGCTAGATTGAAAAGCCATTATTAAATACACCTCTACCCCAATGTAATGCTGTCCTCAGGAGCCAAAAAAATCTTCCTGCATTATAGGTGAAACAGTGTTATATTAAACTTGCTTTGATCCGCTGGAGCGCGCAGCCCTGCCCTCCAGGAGCGCTGCTTTACTGTGTTGTATCCGAATTTGTGTTATATCGGGTCACGGTATATCAAGGTAGAAGTGTATTTGTTCCTCATGTAGTACCTACAGACAGGGATTTAGTCTCCACCTGTAACTGATCAGCTGCCTCCCAGATTAGTGCAATATAAGGCCAACAAGCAGCTCACATACGGATAAGAGCTGCAAAGAGGCTTCTGCAGGAGGTTCTGGGTTAGGAAAAAGGAGCTGGAGGGAAGAGGACTTGCCACAGCAGCTAGGTGAAAGAGCTGGCTGGGAACAGACAGCAGCAGAAGCCCTTTGAGGTAGTGGTCTTAGGAGGAACCAGGCAGCAGGACCTGGTTTTCCTATTTTGATGGATGCTGAATTGTGTGTGTGTTTGAACAATAAATGCAGCCCTGAGAAAAGGGACTGAAATACTGATAGGGGTGGGAGCTGCTTTGACACACTGGCCTGTGAGCTGACATATCAGCTTAATCAAGAGAAACCAGGGCAGAGGCAAGCTCAGATGCTGGGTTTGGGGAGAACCGGTTACAGCCCTTCACTAGTGTGGCAGAAATAGGCACCATTAGAGCTGGTAAACAATGTACCGGTAAGTGTAATCATGACTCACCCATGTCAAGCAGGAACCTACATTCTTAAATGTTCTACCAGAAGGGTGACTTGTTTTTCCTTGTCTCCAGGTAAATGGGCTGTTTAAAATGCACAGTTTAAAATGCGCAAATATTAAATAAAATCCAAATTTTGCTTCACAATGTATAAACTTTGCTAGGTGACAATGGGGGAAGTTTTGCTCTCATTTACACCACAGTGAATCAATAGTGAAAGAGTTTAGCCTCTAACTACATTTTAAAACACTTTAAATCAGCATTTCTCACATGTGGCCACCAGTGGATTTTTTTGCATCCACGAGTCTCCAAAGCATGGGCAGAGATGGGGGGGAGTGAGTCCCTCCCTGTAGTGCCCAGCTGTTGCTCCTGAATAGCTGTTACCAAGGGCAGTGAGATGCACTGCCTTGGTGTTTGTGCTGGTGCTGCCAGCAAGGATTGGTGCCCTGCAGTGCTCAGCCTCCCCAGGGGTTCCAGGCAGCACCTCTGTAGACGGGTGGGGCTGGAGGCAGCTCTTGTCAGTGGAAGCAGGTGCACTGTTTGGTTGTCAGGACATTCCCTGTGGCACCTCCCTCACTCCTGCCCAGCCAGAGCAGAGAGAGCTGGGGACTCCGTAGGCAGCTGGTGAGTTCCCAACCCACCTTCCCCATGGCGGGCTCTCACTGAAAGTCCATGAGTGTAAGGGACAGAAAGTTGGGTTGGCGCTTTCCTACCTGGGGCCACACTTACTGTTTACAGATGATGTAGCTACTGCAGCTACATCATCTGGGCTGCTGCAGGGCTTGGCAGCTCCCTGACAGTGTCAGAGGCCACCCCATCATAACACACTCTGAGCACAAGAATAGGAGCAAAGTCCATGTGCGCTGAATGGAGAGCTCTACTTCTTACCATCTTCATACTACATAAACAAATTACAATGATTTGGACATGTATGTGTCTGTATGGAATTGTTTTTCCATAAAGTTAAGTATTTTAGGAACAACTGTCAACAGCCACCAGCAAAAGTTGGTGGCTGCACTTTGAGGCCACCAAAAAATTTATCATGAGAAACTCTGCTTTAAATTCAGTTTACAAACAGAAAACACCAAGTAACCATTTAGTGTCCAATTTTTCTCCTACCCTCTCCTCCCTACACTGCTAATACAAAAACTCTTCAGAAAATTAAAAATGATGGTGGAAAAGAACAGGAATGGATGATTCATATGGAGGATTAAGTTTTCAGCCTCTCTTACAACTGCCTCTGTACAATCACATTTGTACAAGGAAAATCAGAGGCCAGGGGAGATGTGGCTTCAAGTTCACGCAGACATTTAAAAGATTTACACATCTAAAATGGGGATAATCATGTACACCTCCTTTGTAAAGTGCTTTGAGATCTACTGATAAAAAGTGCTGTAAGAGCTATTAGAAATTTAACTATCGCAGTTGTAATGCATAACACGGCCCAGTTCATTCACGCCACACATTTTCCTTGGCAAACTGGGTGAGGGGCCAGGCAGAATTTCTTGCAGAATTTGAGCTTTCATTAAAAAAAGTTAAATTTCTAACCCCCCATTGTAATGAAGATAATTTTCCAAATGGGACCTGCTATAGTGCTGTCTGCCTCAAGCCTGCAGACAGCCCAGTGTGTCTCTATAAGCTCGTAGTTTTTCCCAAGCATGAAACTGATGAGATTCCGGCCATGTCTTCACTACGGAGCTAAATCAGCACTTCTTTAGCAGGTGTGGTGAAGACATGCTAAATAGATAGGAGAGTGCTATCCTGTTGATTTCTGTACTCCACGTCTCCGAGAAGAGTAAGGGAAGTCAGCGGGAGAGCATATTCACATAACTGAAGCAGCATAACTTAGAAAGATTTACTATGTTAAGACCTGGCCTCAGGTTCCCTTCACTGCTATTATTCAGTAGCCTCTGGGTGCCAGTGAAACTGACATGAAGCAATAGATTTCAATCTGTTTCAACCCATTGCTCCTTTGAAATCAAGTGAGGCAGCAGCATAAAGCAGGAGCTATTCAGGAGGCAGAAGGATACAAACACTTGAGGATGAGGCTGGGGCGAGGTGTGGAAGAGACCACCTACCTACTTCCATCACTCAGACAATAAAGATTGGGCACTCCTGGACAGGCGGCAGAGAGTGTTTTTCACTTTGAAAGCCACCATCCCCAGCTGTTGAATGTATTAAGTAGTTGATGTGAGAGAATTCCCCCTCACAAGTAGGGCCTAGGACAGGCCTGTGGCAGGACTCCAGCAGCTGTTTAAGGATGGAGATGGGGAGGGAGACTGGGTCACCAGAGTATTTGTTGATAGCGCCCTTTTTCTCACAAATTTTTCTAATCTATTCCTGGCTAGGTGTCTGGTATACTTCTCAAGGCCTGAGCACTGATGAAGTGGAAAGTATTAGAAATGTAACTCATGAGAGGTATTACCCACTACTGCATATGAGGAGAAATTCAAAGACACCATGTCCTTTTAATGGGCAAAATTATGTAATAGGTCTATTAATATGACTCTCAAGAGTTCAAAGGAAATTTGATTGGAAAACAGACAGATATTTCCAAGTATTAATTTTGGAACATAAGTAGCGTCTCTTGAGACCATATTTAATGTACCTATTACTGAATTTGCTTTTATGAAATGACTCCAACAAAGACTGCCGAAGCGTTCCCATGAGTTCTATACAAGACTACAGGTTTATGGAACAGACTGCTTTTTAATTATTTGGACTTTCATAGATTATATTTTAGCAGATACTCCTGGGTTAGAGTTACCCCTGGTGGTGCAGGATTGGAAATTCTGATTCCATCATGTCTAAGAGGGCAGCTGTCCTGGAGAGGGAGTTTTGCTGGGGATCCACAGAAGCCTGCCAGTACAGATTCCTAGGGGATGTACTGAAAATACTGCATATCTTGGGTTCCTAGATCCTGTATCGTCCCAGGCCAAGCTCCATTTGTTGGCTAGCACAGCCCACAGTTCTAGAGATCCCCAAGGCAGAGGGAGAGAGTACAAACAGTTTGTTCCCCAAGCAAGGCTGCAGATTTGTGTTGCCAGGAACCTGCAGTCTACATTATCCCAGCAGAAGCTAAAACAAATCTAGTCCATAGGCTTAAATGGCTGCGAGCATGGAACTGAGCTGACAACAACAGTTTGCCACTATTTGTTATTTTCTGCCATATGCTAAGCTAACATTTTTCCCATGTGAAAATCAAATTATAGCCAATGACAGGTGCTGACTCCCAGAAGAGCCGTTTGGGCACAAGCATTCCCAATGGCAAAGGTACAAGCAGGAGCCTGAAATATACGCCAGCTTCACCTTTCTACTAAATTAGTGTTCTGTTAAAAAAACCAAACAAATAATATTTTGAGGTTTCAGAATTTTTAATGTAATACAGCTTGACAGCATACAGTGCTGATATGCTAAAATACTCAATTCATGTTTCCTCAACGGAAACTTAAACTTAATAGACTCTGTAATTCATAGCTTACAAACAGCATATTCATACAAAAAGCTGTGGAGATGATGACATTTCTCTAGAGTATAACTGTAAGTAGATAATTTACAGAATGTTTGGGAAACATATTCAATCTATGATTCTGTGTATTAAGAATGGAACCCAAAACTATCAACAAAATGTGTGGTTACTTGATTTTCCAGATTTAGTGCATATTTAAAAAAAAAAGTGAATTAACCACGAATCAATTACAGACTAAAAAAAGCACATAATCACCACCTCTTTTGGGAAAGCAGCCTGGTTTTTATAGTTATTTATTGCTAAAGTAATACCACCCATAAAATATGAGCTCATCATATCCAAGACCTTACTATATATTTGAAGCCAGTAAATCAAAATGTCAGCTTTGCTTGCTGAGTTTGATTATGGTATTTGACAGCTCTGGATTCCTTCATTTATCCACACAAGGTAAATCACAGGCAGCAATTATTAACATGTCTTCATACTGCCCTGCCAAATGTGCCTCAAACCTAACTTGGAGGGACAAGTATCTATGGTTAATTCTCCATGTCCAATCTGTCTAATTTCTCTGCTAAGTTTGCCACCATGTGTCTAGCCTCAGCCATCCACAACAGAGCTACCTAATTTACTTCACTGGGGCTATGCTATTAAGAATCTGGAGCAAAGATACCCATTACTTTCAACTGTGACAGGACTCCTGACCGCTACACGTCTTCAACCAACCATTGATTTCCACTTATGCCACTGATGGGCCAGACATAATTCAAACAATTAGCGTAGAGAAGAAAAAATGCTTTTCCTTATCAATTTCCCCCCCACCTCATTGCCTTTCATTTTCCTCCTCTATCTTCAATTACAAATATAAAGTAACTGGCTAATTTGTCTAGAGGCTGATCAAACAGATATGACAAAAATTAGATTTTATAAATATGCAACCCTTTGACAACAGAAGGAAGAGAAGGTTTTACAGCCTGCTTATTTGACACAAAATGATTCCTTGGTGTTTTAAACATTAGGCACCGTAAAATAGTTTCAGACATCTTAATACATGTATACCATGCTTTGGCCACACAGGTATAGCACCATCTCTTGAAAAGATGCTTAGCTTTTAATGTATTTTTGCATGCAAATATATAAGAACTTAAACTTTAGGATAGCATTCTCACAACAAAGTCTGCTTAAATTATGTAAAAAATTTAAATATTGTAAACCAAAGGCAAAAGGAGTCTTTTTTATGACTAACAATATCATATCTCTGTTCATTCAAAAATGTGCAGTGCAGGAAATCTTTGGTTTTCCAACTTCCTTTCATTTTTACATGGTTATATCAATGCCTTTTAGGCCATAACACACTGATGTTTATTCAGAATTAACCACTACAGTCCCAATTTTTAAATGATAATTCCTCTTTCCACCCTTGTAAAACCTAATTATTTATATCTTCATTGAAGGTACTATAGTTTAAAAGTTGTTGTGTACTTGCCATAAAATTTTAATTCATTTTAAGAATGAAGTCTGGATTTTTTAAAGACCTAAAACATGATTTGTGGTAGCGTAGAAGTGGGCACAATAATAGGGAATTATTCTAAAGAAAAATTTGTACATTGTAAAACTCTATGAACAGCATGATGCAAAAATCTCATTTTTCTCCACATCACCTATATATGGCTTTTAAAAAAAACTTACAGTATTTATGTTCATTTTATGGACACTGGACAGTTAAGTCAGTTGAATTATATAAGTCACTGTAAATAGACTGTCCAATTCTTTAGAACATGCTTTTACTTCTGTTATGGTCTAATGGTCAGCACTGCGCAATCAAGTATAGTGCAATTAAAAAACAGCACAATGAAAATAAAACCTAAAGCTTCGCAATATTACAAAAGAGTCCACAGCTGTTATGTACAGAAACTGAAGTGACTTGTTCGCTAATTTGTTTTCCTAGCTACAGAGCTCTAAATATTTCTCTTTAAAATAAATGGCTTAGAATAACAGCATGAATCTACTACCCAATGCAGATTAGACACTACATTTGTTAAGTTTCTGCATAACATGTTGTGATGATGGAACGAGGACCCTTTGTCAGAGTGGAAGGTAAAGATCCGTCTAGTACAGTGGTCACTATTTCACAGGAAGCATGGTTGACTGTTGTTTTTAGTTTAACAGAATTTCTCAGTTGCAATCTGCCACAGAAGATTACGTATATCATTTCAGAGCTGCACAAGGCTGCTTTTCCTATACACACTACCAGCATTTCTTAAAGAATGCATGTTCACTACTGCTAGAAAATTCCTATGTCATTTAAGATATTTAGATATACATTTTTATACAAGAATATAATCTAAAACAATGCTGATGAACATACTAAATCAATCTAAAGATGTCCAGTTTAAACACATCAGAACAAAGTACAGTCTTTTAGAATATTCAGAAATGTAAGCTACTTTGGAAGCTTTTTTTTTTGTTAAGTACAGATGTTGATTTTTCAAGACACCCACCCTCATCTTTTAATTAGTTCTCCTCCAAATGTACTGGAGGACAGAAACAGCCCTTATTCAATTCACGTTTTCATCAGAAAAGGGATGACTTTTGAGCTTTATCAAAGTATCAGGAAAGCATATTAGCCAATCAAGATAAAAAGGAAGATCTGCAACTTCGACAGCTGTGAAAGATTTATGTTCAGTGTATATGAACAAGAAGGCTGAACTAATAGCTACAAAATAAGAGTCCAATCGTTCTGTGTGAAGAATCCCTTTTCTCTAAAACATTGTTCTCAAAAATATACAAATCCCTCCATTTAAATAACCATCTCCAGCTTTCCTATCAGAAACATACTCCATTGTTTGCCCACTGATCCCTTCATGTATCATCCTTTGAATACAGACAACTACTCCACTGATTTCAAAATTTACATTACTTTAGTGGAAAGTATAGCTAAAGTCTTGAATACAAAAACGTTCTAAAAAATCTGACCTTGCAAAGTCTGGTGCAGTTACTATGTCTCAAATTGAAATAGGTGATGCATTCCACACAGATCTAAATACAACTTTACTAAAAAGGAATGGGGTTTCCAGTCTTTTCCCTTCTACCCAAGTAAATGAAGTCTGAGATTGCCAATACCCATGATGAGCAGATGCGCCTTGAGGACCTTTGAAATCTCCACACAATGCAATTCTAGCAGCAGCAAGGTTTACTGGTTGTCTCCTTCAACCCTTCTCTTGCGAACTGTGTCCATAAGAAAAGAGAAAATACAATTATAACTCTGTAATAATTGTCTAAAGATCTCCAAAATATCTCAACAGCTAACAGGACAATTAGTAGTAGTTAACCTTTTAAACTACAATTCTTTCAGCCATGGAAAATTTCATGCCAAACAGTTGATTAATATTTAGCACTATTCATCATTTCAAATTTGCTTATTAGCAACTCTGAGTACGTTATTTCGATACTCATGAACAATTTAAGATTTATATGGTAAGAATTAGAGTATAATAATGTCACATCACTTGAAATTTGATGAGCAGATTCAACAGTTATTCTTGACTTCATATGTACCATTCTCTAGCACTGTGCTTAATTATAGTTCTAATTAGGAATATACAAAAGCTTCAGAACACTCTAAGACTTGGTAAAAAATCTTTACAATATTAACACATGTTCAGTAATCTGATAATCTTCAATCCATTATCAGAGCAAATAAATTTTCAGATCTCTTAAAACAATAAATTACACAAGGGACGAACAAAAGATTGGTGAATAAAGTTACTAAAACTCACATGCTATTTACAGTTAAAGATTATGCAGTACTGACTGAATGATTGGAGTACGCTTAATGTTCTACGTAGCGTATAAGTGAAATAATCAGTTTGTCTTGCATTTTCTCTTTCCTGATCAAATTAATTTCTCCTTTTTTGAGCAGATACAGTGGATTTGAAAGTAGATTAAAAGTTTTAAAAGCCTCAGGTTAGATGGGATGTTTCCACATTATTTTTTTTAAATTAGAAGTTAATATATATTTGCAGAAAACAAACCAAATATTAACAGTGGTTTAAATACTTAATCACATGATATATTAAAAAATATAAATGTATCTGTTACAGTTTTATATAAACCAAGTTGTCTGTCTTCTGCTTCAGTTCAAATTAATGAACTGAAAAGTTTTAATGCTATATTGTAAAATCAGAGTGAGATAATCATTTTTCACTGCTAGAAAAGATACTCCACTGATGCTCGAATATGGAGTTTACAAGTTTTAGTACTTACAGAGACCTACTATCAAAGTCTAAAATGTACTACTCATTTAAAAAGTAACTTTTAAAACTGTAAAAAAAAGTAATTTAAACTGCTGCATTCTTAGGCTCTCTCACATTCATCTCCATTTTTTTTAGTTTGATCGCAAAAGCAGATGAAGTGGTTCATACTGCTGGGCCTTCTCACTGTAGTCCAATCATGCAGTTAGAAATAAACTGGCACAAGGTTTCAAGAAAACAAGAACAGGGGTGCAGGACAGCATGAGAGAAACATGAGGAGAAAAGGTGTACAAAATTTGTCAGAAGAAACGTACAAAGACAGTGATGTGAGACTAAACATTTCAGTTTCAGTGCTCAATACCCAACTGGGTATTCACAATAACCTGTCTCTGTAGCTTCAGGGCTGGAGAGATGAAAAGGCTTTTGCAGAAAATTTTACTCGTATACTCCAGACTAAGAAAGCAAGAAAAAAAGGCAAGATATCAATAGAAAACATAGAAATAGATTTTCAGCAATTAAATGCTAAAATCACAACTGGTGAAAAAACAGGAAAGTTCACAACTAGCAGAGAAGCACTTGAAATATGATGATACAAGAGAAAAGATCAAATCAATTGTTCTCAAATGTAGGCCATTTCAGAGGTAGCTATGTAATATGTCACGTGCCTTCATGCTCCCTTCAAATGATATCTTTCCTCCTGTTCCTCTCTCCCTGGCCTTTCACAGTTGCTCATCTTCCTCACAGACAGCTTTCCTCAATGGGAGCCCCTGGATCCTATCACCAGCCTCTGAAACCTCAGGCCTCTGCTCTCAATAGGTCCCCCACTAAGTTTTTTTGGACCCTTGGAAACTATTCTGGCAAGCACCTTCCCCCCTTCCTGTCCTGAAGAGATACCCCTCTTGAACTATGGGGTGTGTGGGTGCGTAACCAGAAAGAGGAACCACTTAGTAAGGAGAAAAAAAAAAGTAAAAAAGGTAATTCTATTTAATGTGGGAAATTTAGTTATTGTTATTGAGCTAGAGGCTTTAGTGTAGGTATATAAAATGCATTACCTGAGTTCTTACATTATGTTCATAACTAAGCTGCCTAATTCAGTCAGCCACATCTGTGGTGATGAATCCTGGAACCCTGGCAACAGGGATTAATTTAGTCTCTGCACTGGCCTCCTAGTTCACAGTAGCTGCAAGATAGGGGATATGCCCTTTACTTGAAATTAGGCAACTATCCACTATTCCAAGTCCATGGGTTTGGATGATCAAGTAATAGGGTTCTTATTCATTTTTCCTATTTTGCATGTCAAAATAAAGCCACCATCAGAAGTACTCTTCATCCTTTTGGAATCCAGGAGCTAACACCTTCCAGAAGAGACAAGGAAAGTTGATTTTTTCAAAAATTAGTAATTTCAATGTATCCTTTAAAGAAATACTGAATCTTATCCAGGGCAAAGCCAAATGCATATGAAACTGTAAGGCATGTTCTGCTTATGTCTTGTCTGGAATTCTTAATTTTTTCTAGTTTTAGAGAATACTGAAGAATCTAGGACTCTAGCCTGGGAGCCTGAGAGTCTGAAAACTGAATAAAAGGGGGAAATTAAGAGAGGGGAAAAAAAAGTAGGAGAGTAGGACTCAAAGTAAAGGAGAAAACTGGAATAGAGTTATGTGTGTATCAGGGACATGTCATAATTAAAACACAAAGCAAACACACTATCTGTGCCATTAGCTCATTCAACAGTCTACCAGAGAGGTCTTACCCAAATCATTATTTTTTGTGATAGCTGCAGCTGCTTTGGTTCGTGGTCCCTGTTGTGTGAAATGGTATCCAAATTTAAGGATATTTGGGTTCTCCTCAAGCATTTTGGCAATTTCCATTTCTACAGGTGTTCCCAACTGCTGCCTCTGTTAACAAACATTACAACTTCAATATATTCATATTCATTTACTACAAAAATCTAGAATATTTTTAGTATACTTAGGTGACAAGTAGTCCTCTTCACATCTACTGATTTGAAAGACATGACAAGTTCAGACTACCGGTCGGTCTCTATTTTAAGCACCAATCACCAAATTAACTTGGCATCAATTTCAAGTGGATACCTATTTGAATTTTAAATCAAAAACTTATGAAGCTCTCCATCCTCATACCCCTCAGTTAGTTATACACCTTTCTTCTCCTTCCAATTGTTGGCTCCCTCTATATTTTATTGTCTGAGGCCTATCTGCTGGCCCTAATGATGGCACTCTTGCAAGTTTCCCCACACTCTTGGGTTTCCTAAAAGGTACTAGGCATCCTGGAGCACAGCAAACAGGGTAGCATTCTGGGGCTTTCAAGTCTGTAGCATCTAGTAAGATACTAGTAGCTAGAGAGACATTTCTGGACCTGCTAGACTAACATTGTAAAGGTAAAATGGAGCAGAAAAAATTTACTCAACCCAGCATGAGAGTTCAGTTAAAGGGGTTTATGTAGACTCACCCATTAAAAGCAAGTTCTCCCCCTCTGCCACCACAGAGTAAGAGCAATCAGTTGTTTAACAAATTCTGTGTAATAACCAGAATCTCTCAGTGTTTAGTTAGAACACTAAGTGAATCTGGCAAAAAAGTATGTCAACAAAATTTTAAGAAGCAAAAAAGATGCACATATCAAATTATGTTTTTCTGTTGTAGTAACATGTTTCAATTACGAGACTGTCTAGGCACATGGACTCTTTTCACATAGAAACTGCAGAATATACCCTACAGTTAAAGTCTTTATACTGCTTATTAGTTAAACAAGCTAGTTTACTCATTTTAAATACATCAGCAGCATCTTAAACTAAATATTTAAGAATATTTCGTTCTTTTTATTCCAAGCAATGGAATCTACAGAGCAGTTAACCTAAATTTTCCATGCTCCTCACTTGAGAATGTCAAGCCCAGCAGTTACCCAAAAAGGAAGTCTATTCTTAAATGAATAGAACTATAACTATATAAAAATCACAGAAATGTATGGCTGGAAGGGACCTCAACAGGTCCCTTCCAATGCCCCCGCCATACACAGACCATCCCTGATAGGAGCTTGTCTAACCTGTTCTTAAAAAACCTCAAATGAGAGGGATTCCAGAACCTCCTTAGGTAACCTGTTCTGGAGAGGCTTAAGAGTCCCTAGGGAATTCTCCCTCAGAATGGGAATAAGCCACATCTCTTGCTCTGACATCTGAGGATCTCTCTAGACAAGGATTAAAAAGGTCTGGTTTTAAAACACGTTAGCAAACATTTAAAAACCCTAGGCTAGACATGGCATGTTGTATTTTAACATGTCTTAGCTAGTCATAATGAACCACAGATTTCCTCTCCCTTCCTGCCAGTGTTCACCCTGACCAGCTAACACATGTTAAAAACAGGCTCTGACTCGTGCGCTCTACATCCTATGCAGTGGGATGGCTCTCTAAAGTATCCTGACCCACCCTACTGGAAGGTAGAGAGGGAAGCTGTGTGACATAATAATACTTGTCCAGCCCAGCCTTCTTCTATTTCATCCTGTGTTTTCAAAGGCATCTCTCAGCTACTTTAAATATTGCTGATTTTTTTCATCCCTCCTTTTAATCTTTTCATTTTGGGTGGTCAGGAGGATTTCCACCTAGCCAGCTGTGATCTCCACCAGACAGTTAAGGTTTTTAAAATATTGTACATAAATTAATGTATACATACTATTTTTCTCTTCCCCCATCCTTAATCACCATATAAACTACATAGAAATAGAACATTTATTTTTCATGGGCTAATCTCTTCTTGCTCTATTTTAAATCCTAATTCTTCATTTTCAATATCCCCACTACTTGCTTGGGAAACGACCTGAATGATAAAAATTAATGAATAAGTGATGAAACAAGCAGCCCGTCATTTCCCAAGAGGCATTTAGTCTGCCTTCTTCAATGGATGGAAGTGTCCAGAAGAGGAAAGCATAGGAAGAGACTAACATTTACATTTACTTAGATACAAAGCAGTTTTGTTTTTAATTAAAATATTTTTGAAAATGTCATGAATCAGCAGCTGTTTTCTCAAAGGTGGATGGATCAGTCTGTTAAGTAGATAGAGTGAGAGCACAATTCAGCTATAATCCTATTATAGCTTTGCTCACCTGGTTATCGATTCTGACCTCTGACAGGGTTTCATTCTCTTTTAGTGCATCAACCAGTGCCATAATGCCAACCCCAGTGATGAAATTTGATTCTATATTTAGACTTTTCAATTTTTTGTTCACTCTCAGCATATCTGCAAAAGCCTTGAAAAGCAGGAAAAAATAATGAAAATTAAATAGCAAATTGTACTACAGTAAACTTTACAGGACCAATGGAGCTATACTAATTTACACCATCTGCGGACATGGCCCAAAATCGGCAACATTTTATAGGTTCTTAATGTAATTTCACAGCCTTTCATCGTTCATTTGAGACTGGGGAGAGAATCTTTAATCAGCCTTTTCCAATGCAAACAAGTTTTCATTTGCATACTACACAATTAGGAAAGAGCCTGCATCTTACACTTGTTGCAAACTAAAAACCTTCACTGAATATAAATTGTCTCTAATTAGCACATTGGCCCAAATCCACTTCATAAGCCTTTGCAGAAAACCCTTCTCGGCACACAATGCTAAAGATTAAAAAATAACTGACTTCTTGTTCGCTAGCAGGTGAATTAGATTTGAGTGATGTAGAGCCAGGAGATTTGATTTCCAAAATACTAATAATTTCTGCCCATTTGATCATATAAAATACAAGAGACCTGCTTTTAGTCACCAATACCGAATAAAGTACATGTAATTAGAACTGGTTGGAAAATGCCATTTTGTCAAAATTAAACTTTCCACGGGAATGCATTTATTTTGACAAAATTTCAAGTAGAAAAAATTGAAACAGAATTTCAATAAGGTCAAAACATTTTATTACATTAAGTTAAACTGTAGTGAATTAGGACCTTCAGGGTCCATTGTATTACAAATGAAGTTGTGTATGTGTTATTGTGGAATTGTGTGCAAGTGCTCAAGGAAGAGGGGGATGCTAATGTAATTCCTCCAGTTATCAGTTCTTGGAAGCCACGTCCTCCCAGAAGTAGGCATATACTAGTTCAGACTGGATTCTCTAGGGACCAGACAGACAAATAAATGGTTTTTTGGACAAATAACATGGAAAGGCCTTCTTCCTAACCCAGCAAATGGACAGGACTGCTGGCCCATGGGGTCCCAAATCCTTAGTGAAGAGTTGGAAGGTCCTACTAAGGCCCTATAAGACTGTGTGCTTATTCTGAGTTGAAGCTGTGATGAATGTTGAAACCACAAGGAAACCACTTGGGTGAGATTCTGAAGGACTGCTCCTGCAATAGTCCATGTTGGAAGGGGTGATCTTGGTAAGCTTATTAACATGCATGTAGATTCTTTATTTGTTTTTAATACATCTTCTCTGTAGTGCTTTTACCTTAAGGATAAAATAGGCTTGCATTGGAAGTGCTGTATGGTACCTTATAACTGTCCCTGAAGAGAAAGAAAGCAGGCCTGCTTAGCCAGAGTCTCTTGCTGGGATATCCCAGTATAGTCAGATGTATATGCAGCTTGGAAATACTCTGGTTAAAAAGGAATATGATGTGTGTCTCCTCTCAAGAGAGATGACAGCCAGGGGAGCCTGAAGCCTAAAGTGGAGGGTTTTGCTGGACCAAAGAGGAGGAATGCCCTGAACTGTGACATCTTAACACAACAGTTCTTCAAACTGAGGCCTGCATACAGCACAGGTTGAGGGAATGAAACTGACAACTAAGCAGTGATGAACTGGTGTTGGGAGGGGAGTAGGTCCACACGAGGCTCTCTCACAAAGTGGTCTAGAATGAAAGAGTTGAAAAAACACTTCCTGTTCACCTAGAAGTTTTAACGCAGTGTTGCTGTAGCCATGTCAGTCCCAGGCTTTCAGAGAGACAAGGTGGGTGAGGCAGTATCTTTTACTGGAGAAGTTGGTCCAATAAAAGATATTATCTCCTCCACCTTGTGTCTCTAGTAGGTGCTTTCACAAAGCTTCTTTAACTTCAGGGTGGTAAAGGGAAAAATTGTTTTCCATCCTCTGGAATACCAGGAGGTTTAAACAGCTTGCAGTACAAATCAACCCCACTTCCCAACCCACAACAAGAGCCTACTTACAACAGCAACAGGGTCATTGCTTCGAGTGGCTGCAAGGCTGAAACTCTTCACATGGGTGTTGGTTTCCAAAGCCTTAGCAAATTCTTTCAAAGTTGGAATTGGGATGTTCTTGAATTAAAAATAAAATATACATTTTGTACATTACATTATATCCATTACAATGAATATTTTCTACTCAGCTCCTCCCCATTATCATCTTCTTTCTACAGAGAAATATACTGGGCTACCACTTCTCCCTTACTGGTATTAATAACCAAGTCCCACAGCACAGGCTTGGATGCGGATGAAGGGCAAAATCATAGGCTTGACTCTTTGCCTTTTAAAATGGCCTATATGCTATCTTTACTGTACTCAAGCCAGTACCACATTAGAATTAGACTAGAATATCTTGATCTGTAAAAGCTACCAGAACAAGAAAAAGTGTACAAATTGAATATTCTACTAAATGCCTGTCTGCATATTAATCAGTATCTCATTAAGTTCTTCATATTTCACAATTTGAGAAACACTAATGAGAAAATGGAATTAATAAATAGAAATTACTTCTGAACACAAAGTAGATCCAATTACTGAAGTGTAGTTAACTCTATTCTGTTACACCAATTCAGGAACAACTGCTAATTTAGAGTTAGAAGTATGGTTTGGTGTACTAAAACTGAATGGAATGATTTTGGTCCAACACTGCTAAGAAATTTGCAACTCATTTTGTGTACAATATATTTGTACATTTTACAAGTGTGTATAATAGCAGGGGGTTACGTCTGATATAGTGTACAAAAATCCCCATCCAATTTTCTGCTCTTAGTGGAAGCAATAAGAAACCTGGGTTATTTTTTGCTCGCCAAAAATGTTATGATTCTGTTCTGAGTTATCTGAGTAAGTGGGGAAAAAAAACCGATTCTATTTTAATCTTCTTTAAAAGTTTGACAGCCAAATTTATGACTAGAAATAACCATAACTACCACCAGCATCTTTTATATGACAACACAGTAAGATACTATATACAAACATCACTCGGTTTGTAATAACCATAATTGACAACACTCCTCCATGAACAGAATTAAATAAAAATTTTAACTCAAAGTTTCTGATTTGACATCACATATACCATACGTTTATTGGAAAAGTTGCTGCATTTACAAATTAGCCTATCAAAGATAGTTTTAGAAGTACACAGCTCAAGACAAAGATTAGATTATTTATTTTTAGAGAGATGCTCTAGATCAGTGGTCTCCAACCTTTTTACGCACAATATCACTTTTTGAATTTAAGATCAACTCAGGATCTACCCTGCCCCTTCCCCGAGGCCCCACCCCACTCCCTCCATTCCCCACTCCCTCCGTCACTCCCTCTCCCCCACCCTTATTCACTTTCACCGGGCTGGGACAGGAGTTCGGTGCAGGAGGAGCTGCAGGCTCTGGGCTGGGGTTGAGGGGTTCAGAATGTGGGAGGGAGCTCCGGGGTGAGCCTAGGGCAGAGGGCTGGGATGCAGGAGTGAGGGGTGAAAGCTCTGGGAGGGAGTTTGGGTGCAGGAGGGGGCTCCGGGCTGGGGTGCGAGGTGCAGGCTCCAGCTGGGAGGCACTTACCACAGGCGGCTCTCAGAGGGCAGCGCAGCAGGGCTCAGGCAGGCTACCTGCCAGCCCTGGCCTCACCCCACTCCCGGAAACGGCTGGCTGCTGGTATGTCTTTGCGGGCCCTGGGGGAGTGGGTAGCAGCAGGTCTCCATGCACTGCCCACGCCGCCCTTGCAGCTCCCATTGGCCGTTTCCCAACCAATGGGAGCTACCGGGACAGTGCTGGGGGCAGGAGCAGCGTGCAGAGCTGCCTCGCCCTGCCGTCCCTCCCAGGGGCAGCAGAGAGGTGCCAGCAGCCAGCTGCTTCCGGGAGGGTGTGGGGCCAGGGCAGGCAGGCAGCCTGCCTGAGCCCCACTGCACTGCCAGACTTAGTAGCCAGAGATCACGATCGACTAGCAGAGGATCCAGGATCGACCAGTCGATTGCAATTGACCCGTTGGTGGACCACTGCTCTAGATCAAAAGACATTATTATGGGGAAGCCCTATGTCTTGTGTTACACAGGAGGTCAGTCAAGATGATCACAGTGGCCTTGGAATCTAGGTACCTATAAAAGCCACATTGAAAAGTTATTTTTAGGTGAGAAAAACAATGCAGTTATTGTAGCCTCCCAACAATTACCTTTATATTGTTCAGATTAACTTCAACAAGACGAGAGTCATTATCTTTAATCCTTTGCAAACTCTCCTCTACATGTGTGGGATTTGGTGGTTCATCTAAAAATGGTATCGTCCTTTCACCTTTTACTATGTCTGAAATGTAAGACAAGGAACATGAATTGGACACCTTAAGTGTAATAAACGGTACACATACTAGTTATTACATTTAGTCAGCTAGTCATCTGCCAAAAACTAAGCAACATCACACCATGCTGTCCTCTTTTGGCCATACTTTCACACAGTAACTTTTTTTTTTCCAATAAGTCCTTGTGTCACATCCACAACAGTTTTTTGAAATACAAATAGGAACTGGATTACAAAAGAAAATATTAAAACTCAGACTCAATCACAAATAAAATACATGTTCATTCATTCCACTTTTACAAAAAGTGAGTACATTTTATCTCTTTTTATTTCTAACCTTTCCACAGCTCATCTAACAATTTAATATTTTATGTACAAGCTTACTTTTGACTTGGAAATGAAATGCTTTTTCTGTATCAAGAATACAAGTGTAATATATTACATAGCTTATGCCGCAGTAGCAAAATGACTGGATACTTGGTATTGCACACAGGTTTTTAATTTAGATCTTGACTATAAATACTCACCTGTGAAGCTTTCATTGCTGACACCATTACTACTTCCTACTATGTCACAGAACTGAGTGTTTGTTATCAAGTTGTGCATTCCCAGGATAGCTGTAAGAAAAGAATTTTTAGTGTTCCCTGATGTTTAAATTCAGAAGCTGAAGAATATTTGAGAGATTGATAATTACATCTGGTTGGAAAATGTCAGCTGTTCAGTGAAAAGTGTTTGCCATTTTATTACTAATTCTAATAATTTAAAGCCATTAAGACGTTTCTGACTTCTATTTGGCCTGCCTCTTTTCAAAACAGCCATCAAAATCCTACTAATAGACACCATACACCACAGTCAAGTGTGCAGTTCAACCCACATATAAGAGATGCACATAATTACATTGTTTGCCGCTTTGTCTAAAGCTAGTTTTACAAGGCATATTGCACCACGTTTCCACATTTGAGGAAGGGATGTAGCACACATTTACCCCAAAAAAGCTGCCAGTTTTGGGGAGATCTTGCTTAACCCATTTCTTACTTCTTCAGATCCAAAAACAGTAAAATGGTGAAATATTGGACGGGGGGGGGGGGGAGATAATTTGTGCAATGCTTTTTCTACAAACCTTCAACAATGTGTAACATGACATGGTTCAGTTTCTAAGGGTATGTCTACACATGAAATTAGGGAGATTTAATGGAAGTCGATTTTTTAGAAATCCATTTGATACAGTCGACTGTGTGTGTCCCCTCTAAGCGCACTAAGTTGGCGGTGTGTGTCCACAGTACCAAGGCTAGAGTCGATTTTCGGAGCGTTGCACTGTGGTAGTTATCCCACAGTTCCTGCAGTCTCTGCCACCCACTGTATTTCTGGGTTGAGCTCCCAATGCCTGATGGGGCAAAAACATTGTTGCAGGTGGTTCTGGGTACATGTCGTTGGGCCTCCCTCCCTCCGTGAAAGCAATGGCAAAAAATCGTTTCTCGTTTTTTTTTCCTGGGTTACCCATGCAAACGACATACCACGGCAAGCACAGAGCCCCACTAAGCTCACTGTCACCATATGTCTCCTGGGTGCTGCTGGCAGATGCTGTACTACAGTGCTACACAGCAGCATCCCCTTGCCTTGCCTTGAGGACGGCAGATGGTACAATATGACTGCTAGCTGTCGTCGTCGTCCCATGGGAGCTCCTGGCTGACCTCGGTTAGATTGGTTGGGGTGCCTGGGCAGACATGGGTGATACTGGCCAGCCTCGGTGAGGTCAGTGGGGGAGCCTGGACAAAAATGGGAATGACTCCAGGTCATTCTCCTCTTTAAGTTTCGTCTAATGGAGATTCAGTCCTGCCTGGAATATCATGATAGCAGGAGGCTTCTGCCTCAGGCTGCTCTCCCAGTTGGCAGCACTGTGCAGTCACACCTACCTCTGCCTACCCCTTTCTCCCATGGCTCATGAAGCCTGGACAGTAGAAAGGAGTTCAACTTTGGCTAAGCAAGTGCAGAATGGTGGTAGAACGTGCCTTTGCACGTTTAAAGCTCACTGGAGCAATATACTGACTCTGTTAGACCTCAGCGAAACCAATATTCCCATCGTTATTACCACTTGCTGTGTGCTCCACAATATCTGAGAGAGTAAGGGGGAGATGTCTATGGCAGGCTGGGAGGTTGAGGCAAATCGCCTGGCCGCTGATTACGTGCAGCCAGATACCAGGGCAGTTAGAAGAGCACAGCAGGGTGCGCTGTGCATCAGAGAAGCTTTGAAAACCAGTTTCATGACTGGCCAGGCTACAGTGTGAAAGTTCTGTTTGTTTCTCCTTGATGAAAACCCGCCCTCTTTGGTTCACTCTACTTCCCTGTAAGCCAACCGCCCTCCCCTCCCCTCTTTGATCTCCGCTTGCAGAGGCAATGAAGTCGTTGCTTCAAATTCATGCAGTATTTATTAATTCGTCACACAAATGAGGGATAACTGCCAAGGTAACCTGGGAGAGGTGGGGGAGGAGGGAAGCACAGGGGTGGGGTAGTTGTAGGGGCACTCCCTAGAATGGCATGCAGCTCATCATAGAAGCAGCATGTCTGGGGCTCTGACCTGGAGTGGCCATTTGCCTCTCTGGTTCTTTGGTAGGCTTCACACGGCACTGCTGTGCGTCCCTGTTATAGCCTCTGTCTTTCATGCCCTTGGAGATTTTTTCAAATATTCCAGCATTTTGTCCTCTGGAATGGAATTCAGATAGCACAGATTCGTCTCCCCATACAGTGATCAGATGCAGTACCTCCTGTTCGGTCCATGCTGGAGCTCTTTTGTGATTCTGGGACTCTATGGTCACCTGTGCTGATCAGTTCGCTACACTGGCCAAACAGGAAATGTAATTCAAAAGTTCGCAGGGCTTTTCCTGCCTACCTGGCCATTGCATCTGAGTTGAGAGGTCTGTCTAGAGCAGTCACAATGGAGCACTCTGGGATAGCTCCCGGAGACCAATACCACTGAATTGCGTCCACACTACCCCAAATTCAATCCAGCAGGGTTGACTTCAGTGCTAATCCCCTTGTCGGGGAGAAGTACAGAAACAGATTTTAAGAGCGCTTTAAGTCAACAAAAATGGCTTAATTGTGTGGACTGGTGCAGGGTTAAATCGATCTAATGCTGCTAAATTCGACCTAAACTCGTAATATAGACCAGGGCTAAGACAACTAGACTTCATGAAGCAATAAAGACCTTCAGTCTTTGCCTGTTTTCATGTGACAAAGATACAGTAATATTTACTATAGAGGATCAGGCATTCATGAATATGCACAAACACACCCATGCTTTAAAAACTAACCTGCAAGGTCACACAGTTCTGTATCTGTGGCACTAGTCAAAGCTTCCTCCAGTTCTGGATCAAGAAACACTTTTTCTTCCATGAAAGACTGTACAGGCTTCTGCTTGGGGATAAATATTTTCCCTGTGTGTAGGGGAGAAATAAAGAGTCTGAAATTCCTTTGTATTATATGGTTAGTCAGTTTTACTCATCTCACTATAGTACATATATACACACACAAGTTTAGTTATCCAGCCTGAACTACTGCCTTATAAAAACAAGCATGAACTGTCACTAGCTAGAAGATTGAAATCAGCCCACCAAAACCAAGAATGCTAATGGCAAAGGGGCTAATTTTGACAAGTATCCTGGAATTAATTTCTGCCTAATTTGTTTTTGGAGAGTTGGTAGTGAGAAAGAGGGTGCGATGATGGGAATACAATGCCAGATCTTCATGTTTGTAAGTAATGTGATATCCCAACCCTCAATATTCATCTTTTAAAGCAAGATAAATATTTGCTAAATATTTTGTTTTCCATTTATATTAAGTTTTCTCTACATGCACTTCCTTAGTAGTGCTTCACGATTTACAGTGACTGATATCACTAACTGCACTAGGAAAGACCACTACCTGAAAGAGTTTTAACTTGGACTCATCAGGTAGGAGAGATAGCAAACCTTGTCTGAAGTTTCAGATTAAAATGTATTCATTTTATTTTTAGTGATACACATTCTGCTTCTGATTTTGGACCCAAGGGCTTTAAAATGAAAAAAGCCCCTACCTGAGCAGTCCAAATCAAGGGCAACATACGTGAATAGCATCTGAAGAAACTGAAAAGGCAAACTAAATTTGTTAAATATTTGCATACCCAAGGATGCTCTTTTCTAAACTGTGGTAGGCCTTGTAGCGGGATCAATGAAAATACACTGGAGTTAGAATAAGCAACTACTGATAGCGCACTAAGTTTCTCAGTTATTGCAGACAGAAGATGGGAGAAGTTATTTTCAGAGGACATGCAGTAAAAATAGTCTTTTGGGTAGTTTACATAGTGCTTTGCATACATCAGTAATTGATAAGTCAATCTAAGAAATCTAAGAATGCAGCAACTCATTCTAGCATTTATCTTGGAGAAACTTCAGAATTCCAAGATTTAGGGCTTGCTTTTTCAGAAGCACTGAGTACCCATAACTTCAAATGAAGTTAATGAGAGCTGTGGAGGCTCAAGTCCCTGGAAAACTAGGCTGCTAGGCACAAATGGATATTGTAAGCAAACGCTGATATTCCTTAGCAACAGTCATAAAGTTTCTTTACTGTGTAAGTGATGAATACTCCACTGTTGCAAAGCACAATGTATGCTAAGAGTTCAAACTTAAAGAGGCAGTCAACTTTAAATAAAAAAAGGAATTTATACTTGAACTTCTCTACTCCTGTTCAAATTACACCTAAAATGACTAATTGCAAAAGAGACTAGAGAAAAGTGTCTCATTTTTTCAGTCTGTTTACTTTGTACAGTCAACAGCAGAGTAGGGTCAATTCCCACTGTTTCCTGTATATATGGGTCTTTCACAAAGCAAGAGGGAAGAAAAATAAGATGGGATCGTGCTGAACAAAGTTACCTATAACTTGAAGCTTTCATTTGTATTAGCTAAGATAATGACTAAAAGCCTTTTTTGGCTGTCAGAAAGTTAGCTCCCACCCAGGGCCGGTGCAAGGATATTTTGCGCCCTAAGCGAAACTTCCACCTTGCGCCCTCTGCCCCCACCCCTCCCCCCAGAACAATGCTTATTATAAACTTTCAAAAATGAATACTGCATGTGGCATTGTTCATTAGAATTAATACATATTCGGCTTGAAAATTTATTAATTTCATTATTTAGCCTACATATTTAATGAAAATAATTGAATAACCTGACAGGGTGTGGGGCTGGCTGGCTCTGGGCAGGGCAGGGGATGCGAAGCTGGTTGGAGATGGGGTGTGGCGTTGGATGGAGACAGGGGGTGCGGGACTGGTTGCGTGCAGGGCAGGGGGTGTGGGGCTGGCTGCAGGCAGGGCAGGGGCTGCAGCAGGGGCTGGATGGAGACAGGTGGTGTGGGGCTGGCTATGGACAGGGCAAGGAGTGCAGCAGGGGCTGGCTGCATGCAGGGCAGGGAGTGAGGGGCTGGCTGTGGGCAGGGCAGGGAGTGAGGGGTGGCTGGAGACAGGAGGTGTGGGGCTGGCTGTGGGCAGGGCAGGAGGTGTGGGGCTGGCTGCAGGCAGGGCAGGGGGTGCAGCAGGGGTTGGCTGTGGGCATGGCAGGGGGTGCGGGGCTGGTTGAGGCAGGGAAGGGGGTGCAGGGCTGGCTGTGGGCAGGGGCTGGCTGGATACAGGGGTGTGGGGCTGGCTAGAGACAGGGCAGGGGGTGTGAGGCTGGCTGTGGGCAGGGCAAGGGGTGTGGGGCTGACTGGAGGCAGGCCAGGGGATGAGGGGTTGGCTGCAGTCAGGACAGGGGGTTCAGCTGCCATGGATGGAGCTGGAGCACAAAGAGCAGCTGCAGAAGGAAGAGCTGTTGGACAGAAGCTTCTGTGAGGAACCGGCTCTGTCCCATGGAGAGGTACCGCTGCGGGATCTGCATTTTAAATAGCAGTGGGGACGCCCCTGCAGCCTCTTGCCCTCTCAGCCTCCTGGGCACTGGCTCTCTGCGGCTCACTCCCTAGGGGCTCTGCCCTGCTCCTCTTGCCCTCAGTCCCTCATTAGGTCTGGGTGCACGGAAAGCATGCAGCATATCTTTGTACTGTGTTAACAACTCCTGAACTGGTGGGGGCTATGCGTAATTGTTGCTATTATCTCTTTCTTTGCTGGGCAATTAGATGACAATTAACTTGGAATAGCCCAGAGGGGTCAGAGTAGAGAAGGAGGGAGGAGAGACCTTTAGGTTTCAGTTCTGTGCAAAGCCAGTTAACTTTTCTTTTCAGCTGCCTATAAACAAACCTAGTAGAGAAAAGAGTTTCTTCCCCACATCCCCTCCCCCAAAAAATCGGTTATGATTTTAATGGATCCAGAAGCAAAATAATTCTGTAATCAAAAAGACAAGTTTCCTGCTTTCCCTTCCACAAAGATCTATTTCCAACCCAGGTAACTTATTATTTATTATCTGTAGTAACTATGTTCTCACGTTTGAATGATACACTGTAGTGGTGTCGGAGTTCTTTGGAAATCCCTCAGCTCTTTTGCGGTGTTGGGAGTGAATGCTAGACCCTCGGTTAATTACTTTTACCTTACTTCACGTGCCTATCTTTTGGTCATTAATTTTTTAAGTTAAATTAGATTTTCAAAACCCAGCTTTAAAAATGATGTTCATGCCGGCAATTGCAATTTAATTGTCTAAACGGGGAAATCGATGCCTTGAAATTATGGGATCTAATTTTAAAATTGTATTAAAAATGTGGCATTATAAAGGGGAAATATTTTAAAAGGTTTATCCAGCATCCCCATTACTGTTACCCAGGATTCTGCTTCAAGCAGTAACACAGGAGGGAGGGGGCAATGGACAGATTAGTGTTCAGTGGTACTTCAAACAAAAAGACATTTACTCTTAAATTATCTCGTTGATGCCTAATTGACGATCTAATAGCATGCATCAAGTACATCAAAACTTCGCTGAATAAGCTTGTTAGCATTTCTAAGGGGGACACTGAACATTCCGAACAGTGATAAGTGGTGCCTGCGGGCGGTCGTGCAGGCATGACTGCGGCAGCTCAGACTCCCTCTCTGTCCCAGCAGCAACGGCTGCTCAACCATTAAAAAAAAAAATTTGAGGGCGCTTTTTGGCGCCCTCAAATCTCGGCGCCCTAGGCAACCGCCTAGTCTGCCTAAATGGTTGCACCGGCCCTGCTCCCACCTACAAATATGCCAGGAAAGACTAATGGTCACTGTACATCTCTAGAGGCCAGTTACACCGCTTAATACTTTCACAGAGTTAAAACAAAACGTTCCTTAAAATGTTGGATGTTTGTTTCTACCCTTTACCAAAAAACAAACAAAAACAAATAAACCTGTTCGTTCTTTAAGTTAAGCCTGAATTGCTTTTCACTGAATGAATCACTGTTCATGAAAAAAATATACACTCAAAAGCAATGAGAGCCTTGGGAACATGACATTTGAGGCTGCAGAGGCTAAAGCTCTCATTAATATGCCTAATATGACTCACCACTATTTAAAATAGACATTCATTTAATTTCCTGGAGTTAAGTGAAAAAGGAAACAAACATACTTTAAAACAGAATAGTGACTTGTTACGTGCCTTCAGTGACATTTTTCTCCTTCTAACAAACCTGAAATCACTATTAAAAACTAGTACTAGAATAGATATAGCTAAAATGTATATAATTTACTTTTAAAACTTAAGAGCATATTTCCTTACTACTGAAACAATTATGGAAAAAACATGAGGGCAATTAATATCGGTACAATATGGCAAGTTCTGACCATCCATTCCCGCTCTTTCAGCCCAAAGGAAGGTTTCATTGTGTGGGACTGCTTATTTATGCTTAAGGATATGATTTAGCCATGGATTCTGTGACTTTACTGGACCTTCATGACTTTGGATTCAGCTGTCAGCAGGTGTAACAATGCTGGGGCCATGCACCCTGTCCCCATGGCTTTGGCCAGAGGCCAGAACCATGTGCCCCCCTGCCTGTCCCCTGCCCCACAGCTTCAGCCAGAGCTGGGCTGTGCACCCTCTTCCCACAGCTTCAGCCAGCACAGTGGCTGTGTGCCCCCCCTGCCACTTTAGCAGTACATGTTCATACCCATCCTGCACCCCCACAGTGGGGTTGGGGCCGTCAGCCCCCTTCCATGGGTCTCAGGCTGGCATTCCTTCCTCCTCCTCCTCCTCCTCCTCCCTCCCCCCCGCAGCCCTCCTCCCCGGTATTTTTAGTAAAAGTCAGGGACAGGTCACAGCTCTGTGAATTTTTGTTTATTGCTTGTCCTTAACTTTTACTAAAAAAAACTGTGAAAAAATCTTAACCTTCAGGCTTGTCTACACTAACAATTTACAGCACTGCAACTTTCTCACTCCCCTGAGCGCAGCAAGTTTCAGCGCTGTAAGGTGCCAGTGTAGACAGTGCACCAGCACTGATAACTATGCCCCTAGTGCAGGTGGGGTGTTTTTTTTGTTTTTTTTAAGAGCCCTAGGAGAAAGTTCTCTCTGCTGCAACCACACAACCCACATTAAAACTCTTAGACTAGCCCTTAAATCACTGCTAACTACAAGGTGGAACAGATTGTTTAGTAGAAGTAGTTAACACATATTTCAAGGGACCATTCAAGGTGAAGTGGCTCATTAACACCTCCAGTCACAGGCAGAAAAGGAAGAGGAGGGGGAAAAAAAGCAGTGTGAGGGAGGAGGAGTTGGTAGTGCAGGGGTGGGCAAACTTTTGGCCCAAGGGCCACATCTGGGTATTGAAATTGTATGGCGGGCCATAAATGCTCACAAAATTGAGGCTGAGGTGCAGAAGCGAGTGAGAGCTCTAACTGGGGATGCGGGCTCTAGGGTGGGGCCAGAAATTAGGAGTTCAGGGTGCAGGAGGGGGCTCCAGGCTGGGGCAGGGGGTTGGGATGGGGGGGTGAGGGCTCTGGCTGAGGGATACAGGAAGCTGCTCCAGCCTGGGATTGAGGGGTTTGGAGGGCAGGAGGGGGATCAGGGCTGGGGCAGGGGGTTAGGGCATGGGAGGGGGTCGGGCTCCAGGCAGTGCTTACCTTAAGCAGCTCCCGGAAGCAGCAGCATGTTTCCTCTCCAGCTCCTATGCAGAGGCGTGGCCAGGTGGCTCTGCAGGCACTGCCCCCGCAGCTCCCATTGGCAGCAGTTCCCGGTCAATGGGAGATGCGAGAGCGGCACTTAATGTAGGCACCAGACAGGGGACATGCCACCGCTTCCAGGAGCCATGCAGAGTTGCAGCATGTGCATGTGGAGCGGCCCCCGACCCCAATCCTCGGCTGGAGCCCCAGACCATCCTAGAAGGTTTATCTACATTGCTTTAGGGATTCTTCAGGATGAAAAGTGCAAAAGCAAAGTATTTTATGATTCTGCACACTCTAAATCTCCTTTCTGCAAACAGACTGATTATGTAACTCTGTGGTGTCCAAAACACTAGTCCTCTATTAAATAAAAACTCATAGCTGCTAATTTTCTAGTCACTCTTACTGCAAAGGACATTAGGTCCTTTGCAACTACTACAATACTATTCACATTAACTTCCAAACTTAGAACGTAATTATGACCATTTCAATACTGTTATAGATAAACCCACCATAAAATCTCAATTCCACATCTACAATATGTGCCTATTCAATATTCTCATCTAAAACATTCTTTTTTTCAGATTCCTCAGTTATGCTAGCTAGTCCAAGCTCCACTGCGACAGACCATCATGCACAGGGGCAGGCTAGCTAGGTCATAAGCCAATCATCTGAGATATTTTCCTCATTTTGAATATAAATATTTGTAACTTGCTGTTTGGATTGAGACTAAGTTTAGAATTTTTAAATATCTCAGTGACATGGGACTTTATTGGCATGTTTTTGCTTTAATTTTGAGATGTTTAAACAACTTTGGTTTTAAAATTCAGATTAATGCATGAAGACAGAATACATATGCTACAGTGAACACAGGCAGCAATAAAATCCCCACAAACAATTATGGTTGTTTGTTGTCCTCTCTATAATGCACTGATGCACCACCACAGCAACACATTAAAGAGCAGTCTATTGATTTTTGGTTTTCCTCCACATATATGGAGTTGGTATAACAAGACACAAACAAACCAGTGCCAGCATCATGAAGCATTTTCATTTCTAAGGGTATGGCTACATTTGGAATTTCAAAGCGCTGCCGCGACAGCGCTTTGAAGTGTGAGTGTAGTCAGAGCGGCAGCGCTGGGAGAGAGCTCTCCCAGCGCTGCATGTAAACCACATCCCTTACGGGTGTAGCGTGCAGCGCTGGGAGCCGCGCTCCCAGCGCTGCTGCCCTGATTACACTGACGCTTTACAGCGCTGTATCTTGCAGCGCTCAGGGGGGTGTTTTTTCACACCCCAGTTGCAGCGCTGTAAAGTGTGAGTGTAGCCAAGGCCTCTGTATTCTCATTTTGGGGAGTTGTACAACAGGGCACATTAACTCAGGGGATGTTCTGTGCACATCTAAAAGTAGAAAGCAAACCTATTTTCTTACATTACTGTACTGAATATAATCATGATATAGTAGTTGGTAATGCACTCCTCAGGGCTCCTTCACAGATGCCATATGATCCTTGATGACCAAAGAGCAATCAAGAAAAAGTGATGTTACAGTTGTGATTCATGCTGAACAGAACCTTTGAATGAATGGGGATTAAGTGATATCTGATGTTGTAAAAGCGCTGATTTGATTTTTGTCAGCATCACATGCTGAGACCCAAAATGATTGTTAATACCCTATCTACTAATAAATGTTAATATATGGGAAAATGTGTCACTTTTTACTTGGTCACATTTTAAGTAACCTCTGAATCATCCACGGCAGGATATGCAGGATTTTAGAGAGTATTTTATATTTATTGTTTGTTATTTTGTATAAATCATTTTAATTAAGATGAGGCACTTCATAACATTTACAGATTGGCAAATAAGCCTCAGAACTTCAGAATACAGAAGGGGAATGTGATGGGTTGGATCTCAGAAACCCCCTTGGGGCTACCAACTGATGTGCCAAGACTACTTCTGCCCCTGCTTTCCCTGCCCTCCCAGCTTGGGACCTCAGTTCCCTGCCTGGTTTGAGCCAGACCCGCTAGCCTGCTGCAAACCCAGACCCAGGTCTGAATCATTTCCCCCTAACAGCTGTAGGCTTAAACTGAAAGCAGCTTAAGAGGTGTTCCCACCCTTAACACTAGATGCCCAACTCCCAATGGGGTCCAAACCCCCAATAAATCCATTTTATCCTGTATAAGACTTATACAGGGTAAACTCATAAATTGTTCACCCTCTATAACACTGATAGAGTGATATGCACAGCTGTTCCCTCCCCCCTCCCGCCCGCATCCCCAGGTATTAATACATACTCTGGGTTAAAAAATGAGTAAAAAGTAATTTTATTAAATACAGAAAGTAGGATTTAAGTGGTTCCAAGTAGTAACACAGAGAACAAAGTGACTTACCAAGCAAAATAAAATAAAACCTGCAAGCCTATGCCTAATACAGTAAAAAAACTGAATTCAGATAAAATCTCACCCTCAGATGTTTCAATAAGTTTCTTTCACAGACTGGACACCTTCCTAGTTTGGGCACAATCCTTTCCCCTGGTACAGCCCTTGTTCTAGCTCAGTTGGTAGCGAGGGGATTTCTCATGATGGCCGCCCCCTTATTCTGTTCCAGCAGCCATTTATATATCTTTTGCATAAGGCAGGAATACTTTGTCCCTCTTGGTTCCCATCCCTCCTTCTCATGAAAAAACACCAGGTCTTAGATGGATTCCAGTTCAGGTGACATGATCACACATCACTGTAAGACTCCAAGCCTTCATTCCTCCCAGCCTGACTCACAGGAAAGTCTGCCTGCATCCACAGTCAATTTTCCTAGTTGATGGGAGCCATCAAGATTCCAAACCACCATTAATAGCCCACAAGTTGCATAATTATAGTAGGCCCTCAGAGTTATATTTCATATTTCTAGTTTTAGCTACAAGAATGATAGATTCATACAAATAGGATAAACACACTTAATATTATCCTGCGAACTGTATGACTTCCTACTAAAACCCCACAATCCCCAGGGCATCTCAGGACCTCATGCAATTTTTGAACCAATTTTACCAGCACGAAAGTCCATATTTGTATAGCTATAACAGGTGATATGAAACAAGCTTATACAACTATTTAAGTTTTAATTCTGCATATTCTGAAACTGCCAGTACAGACTGTTCCTCTGACAGTCTTTCCATTGGACTCTACCACAACACTCTTGAAGTCTACGCTCTCATCTACTTTTTAAGATAGGGAGGCAGTGATTTGAGCTAAATGGAAGAAAGGTCAGCAGAGATTTATGAGATGGTGCCGCTTTGTGGGAATGAGTGTACATTTCTCCGTCTAGTAAGTTCAGAAAGTGTGCTTTAATAAAGTTTTTAAAAGAAGGTGTCAGACATTGGCTTCTGCTGGATATATTTTTGTTAGTAGGTCTTAAGAGCAAAGCTAGAAATTGTACCCCTGTGCAGGAGCAGTGGAAGCACCATAAAAGGGAGGGGAGGGCCCACAGGTACCCAAATCATGGACCCACCCCTTCCCCTCTACCCGCTCTGCGTCTCTCCTGAGGCCCCTGTCATAAACAGATAGCTAAGGGTTAATGTCTCTTTCACCTGAAGCACCTGACCAGAGGACCAATCAGGAAACCGGATTTTTTCAACTCTGGGTGGAGGGAAGTTTGTGTCTGAGTCTTTGTCTGTCTGCCTGCTTTCTCTGAGCTTTGGAGAAGCAGTTTCTACTTTCTAGTCTTCTGTTTCTAAGTGTAAGGACAAAGATCAGATAGTAAGTTATATGGTTTCTTTTCTTTGGTATTTGCATGAATATAAGTGCTGGAGTGCTTTGATTTGTATTCTTTTTGAATAAGGCTGTTTATTCAATATTCTTTTAAGCAATTGACCCTGTATTTCGTCACCTAAATACAGAGAGACCATTTGTATGTATTTTTCCTGTCTTTTAAGACCTGTTGAAGTTTTCTTTACTGGGAAATTTCAGGGAAATTGAGTCTGTACTCACCAGGGAATTGGTGGGAGGAAGAAATCAGGGGGGAGATCTGTGTGTGTTGAATTTGCTAGCCTGATTTTGCATTCCCTCTGGGTGAAGAGGAAAGTACTTTTTGTTTCCAGGACTGGGAACAGAGAGGGGGAGTCACTCTGTGTAGTTTCACAGAGTTTGTGTCTGTGTATCTCTCCAGGAGCACCTGGAGGGGGGGGAAGGGAAAAAGGATTATTTCCCTTTGTTGTGAGACTCAAGGGATTTGGGTCTTGGGGTCCCCAGGGAAGGTTTTTCAGGGGGACCAGAGTGCCCCAAAACACTCTAATTTTTTGGGTGGTGGCAGCAAGTACCAGGTCCAAGCTGGTAACTAAGCTTGGAGGTTTTCATGCTAACCCCCATATTTTGGACGCTAAGGTCCAAATCTGGGACTAAGGTTATGATAGCCCCACCCCTGGGCTTCCCTTCCCCCAAGACCACGCCCCTTTCCCCCTCACTCGCTCTTACAGCCAGTAAAAAGTGTGGGGGGGTCATAGCCTCCTTATTCCCCTGTTTCAGTGCCCCTGCCTGTGTGTGATCAACCTTTGGTTAGTTTATCATTTAAGTCACAGTTTCTCAAATTTATAGTTTAGACCACTTCTTAATAGAGCTGGTTTTATGGCGCATTCATGAATGCATTAACATCCTTGTTGCAACTACAGCAAACGTTGCCATGGAAAGTAACATAAGGAATGGATGTTTAGCTGCCTTTAGTGCAGTAAGTGTTGTGATTCCCACCCCCATGCCCTCAACTCCCAAGCTCTGGCTCTTCATTTCATCTCCCTTTCTGCTTCTTATAGCTAAAGGCAGAGAAGGAGGGGGTCCAGCACCAGGTTACCAGCTACCTTTCCTGGAAGATCCCCTGGAAGTGCTTTGTGGACCACAGTCTAGGAACCCCTGGTTTAAGAGGAGGGGAATGTCAGAGAGGAAGGAATAAGAGGGTTCTGTCTCTCTCAGGATGAAATTCACTCTAGCAGAGGGCCTGCTGAAGATCCTCTATGCCTCCTGTGCCTCACTTGAGCCCCTTAGGGTAACCTGCAATAATAGTGAGGGAGGAATAGAAAAGTAGAGAAATTATTGTGAAAACAAAATCTGTTTTTATAAATTAAATGTGCCTGGCTGGTCTGATAAAAAAAAAAATTAAGAGGTCAGAGTGTGAGGACTACTGCATGCACCCTTTACTTGCTGGCGCAGGTTTCTTCCTTACTCTTCAGCACTTGCTGAGGCAGCAGGGAACAGTTTTTAAAGCTGTTCTAACAATGTTAGGCCCAGTCCAATCCATCTGGCTTAAGTGCTAGAAGCAGTTTTGAGTGTGAACCAGGTAAAGGCCTTGTGTAGACGGAACCTTTGTGAGAATATTTCCAACAAACCTCATCTAGCTAAAACCAGTAATCATGTCTGTTCACATGTACATTGCACATAAAGCAGCTTAATTTTTTTTTCAGGTAATGAGCAAATACTTCAAGATGATTTAGTGTATTATTCAGTTACTTCAAGGATAAGACCTCTGTGTCTTAGGAAACTATGATCTAACTAGAGGACCGCTGCCAAGAGAGCTTTTTTCTTCATACATGCACACTAACACAAGCACTTTTAAAAAGACATCTGCACATCAGCCCATGAGGGCCATTTATTTGACTATCTGGAAACATTCCATTTTTTAAAGTCACATGACGAAATGTGACAGACTTTGCTTATTTGGAAACCATGAGATACTTCAGTATTTAATAAACAACATGATATAAAAAAGGCAGATTATACAAATGGTTAGTATTTGAACACCACTGAAATAGTTATTTATCTTTACCAAACTATTTTGTTTGCTTCCTACTGTTGCATTTAGGAACAGTTGTAACCCAAATTTTCCAGGCTACAGAATATACTTCGACTTCTCAAGCCTTCTAATCTCATTTTATGTACTATGATTCTATGCATGATGGCAACTAGCCTAGGTTTCAACAGACATGCTATACTTCCTCTGGCTTTTAAAAAATACGGTAGTGTATTGATCAGTACTCACGTGTCCACCATATTAAAGCAGTTTATACCATTGTTACCATTTGTGCACTCATTAAGGGCCAATTCTGAAAGGTGCCAAACACCATCAACTCATTGAAGTTAGTGGTAATTGACAATAAACTGCACTTCAAGAAGACTGGGCTCCAAATCAATTTAATTGTTTACTAATCCTAGGAACAAAGCATCTGTTGGGAACTGAGGACAACTGAAGAGTATTTACTCTCTGCCCTAACGAGTCCTTGCAGAACAAATAAAAATAAGGGCAACAACACTGAACATATCTTCATGCTCTTCAAGACTAAATATTTCATCAAATCAACATTCAAGATTGTATCCGCCATTTTCTTTTATTTCCATAATGGAGAAAAGCTTTGGCTTGTCAACCCTCTCTTGTACTCATCTTTTGAACACAAATGAATGCCAGCTTCGTAAAATACAGGTGACAAGTCTCTTCCTGACAGAGCCCTGGGGCATTCAGAAATAATATTTACTACTTATTCTTCATTAGAATAAAATTCTGAAAGGCACTTATGTAGTTTTCAATTCACAACTGCATAAACCCAAGTGTCAATTTGTTAAACTTTCATCTCCTCTTAAACTCAAAGCACCTTTAGGCATGTAACTTCACCACACCTCACACCACCCACTGTCCCCCACCATCCCCCTTTAATCTATCATTTCACATACAAATTCCCTAAAATTTCCTTTAAAGACCAGCCATTTGTCTGAAAGACAAAATTGGGTATAATTGCAATTGATTTTCCTGCAGAATAATTCTTGATGCTAAAAAGGCTAACAGTAAATTTAAATCAACTTAAGCCAAGTGACCGGGGTCAATCCAGATAAATAATACATACCATTAGAGTTTTTAGTCCAACCTATTTACTGTTATGTTAAAGCAGAAACAATGTTTTATGACCAGCCAATCCATGAGGTGAGGAAGCCATAGTAAGAATGCAGTGTGCAGGGAGGTGATGGGAGGGAAGGACTAGAAAAGTGTAAAGCTTTGAGATGCAAAGCCTAGTTTACTTAATATTTAGCTAATATTTTGTAAGACCATAGCACCTTCCACATGATGATTTCAGAGGGAATACAAGCATTAATAAATTAATCTTCACATCACCCCATGAGGTAAGCAAGTGTCACATTTCACAGTTAGGGAAGCAGGCAATGAGAGGTTAAGTGACTTGCCCAAAAGACACACTGGTTTCACAGCCAGGAACAAAACCCTGATCTTCTCACTACCAGCCTTGTGCTTGTGCCAAAAGACCCTTTTTGCAGGGAGACACAGACCCGAGACACACAGCTACTTGTTCTGAAGTTACTGCAGCTTTTTAAAGTGACACTTCATGGAAGAAAAATGTGTTACATCAATCTTTTGCCTGAATTATTTCTTCAGGCAACAATGGCTTATTGTACTTTCAAAACTTAATCAGAACAGTATGTGACTTTCAAGTTCTTAAAACTGGTTGAAAACAAAGTTGGTTTTTTTAGAAGGGGTGGGTGTTTGACAGTATGCTTTTAGAAACAAAGCCAAGCACTGGAAAGAGTATAACGTACTCATTTTACATATGATTTGTTATGCTTCACACTTCTATAGTCCTGTTTCTTCCATTACTTCAAAGTGCTTTATAATACGATTTCAAGCTAATCAAGTTTCACAAGACAGTGAGGTAGCTAAAGGTCCTAAGATGTAGAGGAATCATGACGCTAATGACATGTAACAACCCAAGGGTTAATCGTGCAGTTGTGTAACAGTGCACGTTAACCCTAAATAATTTCTGACACAAGTGAAGGACGACACCATATTCATATTCAATTCAAACAGCAGGGGAATTTAGGCAGGAAAAGGGCAAGTTATCGGAGTTTGTGCATGGCGAGGCCATTGTTTTTAACATCTCCCCTCATGTACTATTTGAATAATCTCAAGTGCTCAGGACCACCACAGAAGCCCCTAGTGTCATGCTGAACATCAGTTCAGAACTGACTCAAGATTGGTTCACCAATACCATGTCACTGAGTGGACACATGTTCCCTGCCCAGTCCTGCTTAGCCTACGAGATCCACTAGGATTACAGCACAAGGTGGGATCATTAAAATAAGCATCCCATAGAAAATAGGCTTTTTGTAAAACTTCCTACGATCAAGATAGCTTATTGGCAAAGGTAAAGGAGATTTATATAAAATAGGATAGATGTAGTTTGTATTTTTGGGAGGAGAGAGAACTGGGTAGACTTCCCACCTAATTAAGTAAAAATTAAAAGAGTTAGACATAAGACTCAGACTATTCTATTGCATTTGGTAGTAAAGTCTCTGTCCCAACAAAATAGCACATAAGGGAAGCAAAAGCAGCCCAGACCAGAATTTATTCTAGCTAGTTTAGATGCCTGGTAAAAATATAAGCTAGAACTCACATTAGATAAGAATGGTTTGTCACAAGATGAGTGGGAAACACTGTCAAGCTAAGTTAACTCAACCCCGAAACAAGATTCCCATTCCTCATCACCCCACATCTCATTTCCATCTATTCAGACTGAGTTCACTGAAACTTTAAGTTTGTTTGTTATTCTGAGGGCTTGTCTACACTTACAGTACACATAGTGAAGACAAGAGAGCTGTCTACACCAGGGATTAGGCTGATACAACTACGTGGCTCAGGGGTATGGATTTTTCCACCCCCAAAGCAATCTAGTTATACTGACATAAATTAGGAGACCAAGCCTGAGGGCTTGTTTACACTGGCAATTAACAACACTGCAACTGTCTTGCTCAGGAGGCTGAAAAGACACCCCCCTGAGCGCAGCAAGTTGCAGCACTGTAAAGCACCAGTGTAAACAGTGTCCTAGCACTGGGGGCCGCACCTAATTTTTTAAAGAGCACTGGGAGAGCTCTCTCCCAGAGCTGCGCCGCAACCACACAAGGCATGTTAAAGCACTACTGTGGCATCACTTTGGCGTTGCCAGTGTAGACTAGTCCTGAGATACCTAGGAATAAAAAGCATTAAGAGCAAGTGTGAAGTACTGTGCTGTTCATGTGTCTATTGTTTGTAGCTAGGTCAGACTTATTCATTCAGAAATGCAGTCACTACCTCCCATTCATGGCCTTTTTGGCATCTGTCATAGAGGAGATAGTAATAAAACCAATACAAATCATGGCATGACACTAAAACAATCAAATTATTTCCCTGGGTAAAAGGTAAATGAATGAATTGGACTGAACTGTATTAGTGGAGCTTAGAACAAAAAGCTATGAATAAATTAAAAGCACGCTCAGGTTCTGTGTAGGCCCATCCTCTATCACACAATTTTTATATTGAATGTCATTTCTCTACCTTCTCCTGAACTAATGAGATAATTTAAAATTTTCATTTTTATTTCTGAAACAAGAAGCACCTGACACTATAGACATGTCTTACAAATACTTACAAAAAAGTAAAAAGCAGCAACCCCCAGCATATATAATAATCCAGACACAAAAGTAAACTAAATTCCCTACTTTCCCTAACAACTGCCCACACAAGAATAAAACGTTCAGACTAAGCACAGAATGTCAAGGCACAAGATGTTAGTTTGATTTACGTCACTATTCTCTATCTAAGTGAGTCCTGGAAAGTTACAATGGAAATTCCTCAGAATGATGAATATTTGCTGAAGTTCTCTGATCAGGTTTTATTGTTAAAGAGAGGAACTTTAGAAAGTGAAAGGAAGTTTATATTCAATCCAAAAGTACAGTAAATCTTTCTATCCTAAACCCAGGAGTCTCATATACCGAATACCTTAACTGACTTTTTTCTATGATTCTTCACCACACAGGATGTAACCTTATGCAATATAATGGGTCAAACTTAGTGTAGGGCTAGAGTGCCCTGAGGGGCCTGATTTTTAGAGGTTTCAGAACTTTCTGAAGATCAGGTCCCCTTAAAGTCTCAGGCTGTGCACCCAAAAATTGAAGTATCCAAAGTCAGCTAACTTTTTGCAAATCTTAATCTAATTGTGGCAGCAAGATAAGGTTGAATTTTAACAGTCAGCATCACTCTCCCATGCAAGAAAAAAAAAAAAACCAACTAAATCCAATGAAAGGTGATGGGGGGCAGGGGTGGCTATCATAAAACCAGAGCAGGGTGGGGGGGCTTGAGAAAGGAGTAACAAAGAATTATGCTGTCTAAAATGTGCATGAAATTCCTCACTACTATACACTGCAAAAATTCTGTTCTATAGCTCTGATGTGAAGAGTGCCTAGTTTCACTTTTTACAATATTTTTAATATATTCTTTCCATTTACTCCTTTTTTAAATTAAACGTATCTTTTCCTTTAGTGTTGAAGGAAAAAAAGATAGGGAAGGTTATTAAATAAGAACCCTCTTTTTAGGAGAGAAGGAATCTTTAATGGCTATGCTGGCATGACACTGCTACATCTGAACAGCTTGTTGTCATTAGTAATACTTCACTACATAAAGGAAGTGACATTTGATCTTTATTCACTATGATTTATACTACAGCTGGATCCTTCTATTTTCCAGAAGGAATGACCATGGCTTTGGTCTACAAAGCTGATAACAAGAAAGCCAGAGGAACTTCAGAAGGCATTCGTCTAGCTGAGTGAAACCATATTAAAAACATCTTCTCCTTCTCCAGGCCAGCAAGAGCTGGGAAATCTGAGGTGGCAGAGTTATCAGGCTGGGTGGTAAGTGGAGTAAAGAGAATCAAGCATTGCTTTTATTACTCTCTTAGAGCCTTCCAGCCAATCTAAGGACTGCTTCCACGAGGTCCAAAGGGAGCCATGTCTAACCTTTCTTGGCTAGACTAGAAACAAGGCCTTTAAGGTGAGGAAACCCAGAGGACTTCTCTCACAGTCACCTTTTACCCTTAAACTGTTTACACTGTATGCTGGAAAATCTGACCAAGATTAGAAACACAGAACAAGATAGGTTAAATAGCATATTAAAGAGCCAAATACAAGCCAGGAGAAGCAGAAGAGGTTGTGAACGTTATAGTTGCAAGTATTATATATGAAAATATTCACCCAAACTTCTGCATCTAATTGCTATCGCAATCAATAATTGCATATGCAAATTAAGCTGGCTAATGTACACAAAAGTCTGAAAATCCAGAATCAGGTGTTCTTTCATCATTAGATAAGCTAGAATCTAGTGTTTTGAACCAATGAGTACAAGGTACAGTTGAAAAGCAGAGCCTGAAGACACCAAATAGTAAGAAGACAGGAACTTTTTTCCCCCGAAAAAAGGAAAATATTGAATTAATTGAAGTCCATTGATTCCTTCCAACATAATCATAATTTATAATGGGGTGAATGAGGACAGATTGACAGGCTTAATTTTAAATCTGGGTCAGGAAAGAAACTGTTCCATAAGGACAGAACCTCAGAGCTGTTAAGATTTTGATTAATTACTTCAATTCCAGAGGCTTTATGAGTTTGTAGCATTTCTGAATATACTTTCACATTAGCCATTATATTTCTTCTACACTTACATTTGTTTGACAATAGTGATTTGTAGCCAAGCTTTAGAAGTGTCATAAACACTTGAAGACTTATTTTGATTCTAAATCATAATCCAGGACAAGGACACTTGGACATTTTCTTAAATTATTGGGAAGCAAAGTTGGAGATAGTGAAATTTTCTTCACTATCTCCAAGCGCTATACCCTATTTGAGCTGTGTATACATAATTATACCAATAGGAATTGTTAGATACAAGAATCAACTCTGAGCATGTGTATGCACATATATAATCATATACACTTTTATTATACACACTCCAGATATGCGTTTTCATCTTCAACATTTTGGGGGGGTGAAAGCATGTCTTGTGTTGTGTCTTTTTTTTAAAGCATTCCCAATAAAATTCCAACCCAACACACTTTCCGAAAATGCAGAGTAACTGTAAGCACTAAACATATTTTTAAACCAGAAACCTGAATCATTAATAAAGCCCAAATGAGACATGAAGCTTCTCATAATATAAATTTCATGGGTGACATTTAAATTTGCTCTGGGCCATTTTTCTGCTAGGAATCCTACCACCTCATCTGGGGTTGGCAGGCAATAATGCCTTTTGCTGTACTGGGCCCCAAGCTGTAGAAAAGCTTTGCCTTTTAAATCAGTCACAGCCATCCCTCATTTTTATTACTATCCAATCTCTTCAGTGCCAGGTTGCTTTTAATAAGACCACTAGTTGCCCTCCTCTTTATAGCCTCTCTTCTCTTTCCCCACCACCATGCTGGACCCCTCTACTTCTTCTCCAGTTTTATAAGGGTGGCTTTATTTGTAATATATACAGTTTGTTTTACACTCTGCAATACATGTACACTTTGAAACCACTATAAAACAATAACTAATGATAATGACACCCTTCTGAGGCTGGTAAGCATTCCTGTCTTAGAGATAGGGGAAGCAGAGAGCAGTTCCCAACAGATCAGTGGGAGACCTAGAACCTGAATTCAGAACTTCCTGGCTCCTGATACTGGGCTTAGTCCACTAGATCATGTTGTTTCAATGGAATTTTCTTGATATATTTTAATGTAATATCAAATTATTAATGGAATCATCCATAAACAATTCTCTGGAGCACTGGTGGTGCACGCTAATGGAGCACTTCCAACTACTGACAGGGAGAATGACACTTCTAATGAACTGGCTGAGGCGAGTTGCTGGCTATGCCACCCAAAGAGGGATGTCAAAACAGCCCATGCATCACACCAGTCAAGTGCATTCCTGAATGAGTACCAACAGGCTGACTAAGGACATTCTTACCTTTCTTTTCCCCTGTAAAAGGCACAAAATCTTCCCTGTCTTCCTGTTCTAGTGCTTCCTTCTCCAAATAAGCAAGGAGTCTCTCTCGGTCAAAAGCGCCTGAGGCCTTTTTAGTAGTCTGGTCTTTCTGTCGGAAGCCTGCCGGCAAAAGTGCATTCTACAAAACAAAAGGAAGTATTATGACCAAGCTTAAAAAGTCCTGGTATACAAGTTGTCAGCTTCAATTCAGTCTTTTTGAAAATCAAATTCATTCTATTCTACTTCTCAGAAAATCTTGAACCTCCCTCCAATATTTTTTTGGAGGCCAGGTCTACATACAATGGATTGCATATTGTGCATTATTAGTGTTTAAAAAAAAAAAAAGTTATGCTTGAGGAGTACCAGAGCTTCTAGACTCACACAGTACTTACTTCACATTTCCTTTTCAATATGAATGCCTCCTTCACTTGCATGAGGAGTGAATAAAAACGACTCATCCCATTTGCACATTGGATGCTTAGTCAGGAGGCTATCTACACCTTTCCAAATTCACAAGACAACTGTCTATTCTAGCCAACTCAGTCAGCAACCAGCAACATGGGGAAGCACTTTTGTACAGGAGACCTGATTTTATTCAAGGCCTTCTGCAACTGCTGGTATAATGTGAATTAAAGGAGAAAGTCATAGAAAAAATGGAGGAAGAAATGTGGATAGAAAGGAGGGAGCAATACATAAGAAAGGGGGGAGATTTCTGAGGGTCTTTTTAAAAAATGTATTTTGACAGTTTTCACACAGTTAAAAATTATGCATGTCATCAACATGAGAAGTAAGCAACCATACATAACTAATGATATCCCACAAGAATACTCTGCTACAGGTCAAGTTATTCAGAACTGAATAATATAATATATTACAATATGACTGACAATGTCACAAGTCTACAGAGATTATATCAAATTTAAGCCTAAATTGACAGCTGGGACTAGAACCCAAATCTAGCTAAAGAACAGGGAGGCAAAAGAAGTCCACCTTTCCCCTCGTCATAATATATCAGTACATGCAACAGAGAAGGCCACCAGGAGTACAAAAGGACAGTGATCAATACATGTTGGAAACAGGATAATAAAGCTAGAAACATTTTCAAACAAAAAATTTCCTTCAGGAACAGCATCAACTGTAATTTTTCCTCTCTCTAATTATAAATCATTCCCAAAAAGGTCTTCATGGTCATTTCACTTTAAATGGGTTGTTTTCCTGTTGCAAACAGGAAATAAACAGCTTTGAGATACGAGTCTTATTTTTTGTATTGTTTCTTTAGCAGATTAGAATACGTGTTCTGTGCATATAAAATAAATTAAAGAAAGCTGCATGAGTTTGTCAGTATAGTTGCTAAACCAGTGCCACCAAAGAGGGCTGTTTGCGGCCCAATTCCCACCTCAGGGTCAAGGTCATCCAGAACAGTTTCCAGTTGTTTCAGTTCTTCTTCTGACAGCTTGCCAAGAATTTCATCCTCATCAAGATCCTTGTACTTGTCCAAATCTTTTCGGAATGGAAGCGTCATGTCTTAGTAGCAGAAAGTCACTAAGTTTTCAAACTTCCAATAGAGACTGATTTCTGTTCTTAAATGAAGCTCTAGAAAGAACAAAAAAGGAGCACAATTAAGGACATTTTCTCAAAATCACTGTGTTTTCAAGCTTCCAAGTGTACAAGTACATTTTCCCAGGGAAAGTCTTCCCCTCCATCACATGTACACATCAATTTTTGCTGTTCTACAGTAGCACATATCGTAAGTGCCCTCTGGTTTTTATAAAATGTCCATCACCATGCTATCTAAGCACTGCTAGGCTCCTAGTAGCAATTTAAAAGACTCTCCAACCCCCCAGACCAAATCACTCTGCAACGCAGAAAAGTCAAGTTTTGGCTTATAATGTTGATAGTGCCAATTTTACTTATTCTATTGATATCAATAGGACGCTCAAAGCTACAATATTAAAGGATTGGAAAAAAGCAAAAATAGTTATGATCAGTATTTCTCTAGTCTAAGCCCTCCTAGTGCCATTAGTTTCTGCAAGCAACTGACGTCAAAAGTGTTCCGTAGGTAGCTGAGAATGATCTTTTATATTTTTCTTGTTCGAGGTCATATTTACAGCTTGATTAGAAGAGGCACAGTAAAGGAGACAAACTAATTAGGTAATAAACAAGGACATGAGTCAGCAATAATGGCAAAGGAAGTTAGCCATCTACTTCTGCTGGAGTGAGTTATATACTGATAAGTAACATTTGACTGTCAAATTAAAGATAAATGCATAGTCAAAATGCTTAGCAACTTTTTCTTTTTAAGTTTCCTAAATATTAGTAGACAGGTGATCAAGAGATGCCTATTCAATTTTTACTTCCTAGATGCCAGCTGGAGGCCAAATATATAGAAAATCAGGAATTAAACATTCCCCAGGTCAGGCTTTTTCCTTCCTATAACTTAAAAGAGGCCAATTTACGCCCAGTGACTAACATTGCAATCTCTCTCACTTCATTTTGACTCAAGTATGTGTTAGCTGTGAATTTAAAAAATCCCATGGACTGACGTAATACAACAAGCCCTAGCTCAAAATTAATGTAAAAGGTTTAAATAGAGCAAGTAGTTATAAAAAAGCATCTGCTAGCACAACAGTTAAAATGTTCAAGAATATATTACATAATCTGACAGCTGAACAAATTGCATACCACAGACAGAATTTAATCTCAATTTCATACTCTGAAAACAAGAGATTTTTTGAGCAAGCTACAGAACTTTCCATTATAACTAACGAGAGTTACTTACTACCTCATATAATAAGGAGCTATTGTTTCTCATGAAATATAAACAAAGCTTGGGTATGAGATACAGGACTGGTCTACATGACAAAGTTAGGTCATCTTAACTACATCACTCAAGACTGTGAAAAATTTCATGCACTGTGCAATATAAAGCCAACATAATCCCTGGTGTAGACACTGCTAGGTTGGGTGGGAGCTATTGCCTTTTGCAGAGGTGGATTTACTGCAGTGACAGAAGAACCTTTTACATCACTGTGGGCTTGTCTTCACTACGGAGCTAAATCTGTGCTGCAGCGGCATCGATTTAGCAGGTCTACTGAAGACACGCTCAATTGATGGAAGAGCGCTCTCCCATCGATTTCTGTACTCCTCCTCAACAAGTGGCAGAAGCACTGTTGGCAGGAGAGCGTCTCCCGCCGACATAGCGTAGTTTGGGCCCCGCGATAAGTAAATCGAATTGCGAAGCTTAGATTGACTGGCAGCTGTAGTGTAGACCAGGCCTGTAGCAAGTGTCTATATTACAGCAGTGCAGCAGCCATGTCAACGTAGCATTCAAAAGTAGACACACTCACACATTCTAGTGACTACTTTTTTTAGTGCATTAAGGAATATAAAAGGGGACAGGCTCGTTTATTTCCTTCTCTTTAAAAAAAATTGGATGGGGGGATGTTGCTGTCTTTTGGCCAAATTCTTGGCTCACACTGTGCACACATACATATGCAAAACACCACAGCTGAAGGTGGAAGGAGAGAAGGACATAGTACTTGATTTTTTCCAAAAGAGTAAAGTCATAGAGATGTATCCATAGTAGACTTTGGAAACAGGGCCAAGACCACTGGCCTGACTTGAACCCCACTACTACTTCCAGCAGGAATAATCTACAGAGAGGCTGTGCATGCAGCCAGAGTCAATCTGTCAATGTTGGTTTTATTCATCCGATGCATGCACAAAGTGCCATTGCAGGTGCTTACATAACACACTGCATTCATTTTTTCATTTCTAAAATTATAGTCAATTCCAGGCCACGTGATCTTTGGCAGGCCAAAAATGTCATTGTTTCCCCACACACACCCCCCCAAACAAAATTAAAAATAAATTAGAAAAAACAACCCTATCTCCTGGCTAGTCTACTGCTCTGTTTACTGAATTCCTTCATCTCATTTGTGTACAGTAAGGGAAGTCTCATGGTGATTATTTGTTCACTGAATGTGTCACTGTTAGTCAGCATGTTGTTCTGCACTCAGAGACTGAGCAAACAGTGGGAATGTAGGCTAAGATTTCTATGGTGCACACTTCATATACTTTATAGATCAGAGGTTCTCAACCATTTTCTTTCTGAGGACCCCACAACATGCTATAAAAGCTCCATGGCCCTGCTGTGCCACAACTGTTTTTCTTCTGCTGGGCCGGCATTAAGAGGTAGCAAGCAGAGCAATTGCCTGGGGTCCCATGCTCAGGCTTCGCTTCAGCCCCAAATGATAGGGATCAGGGCCTCAGGCTGCAGTACTGCACTGCAGGGCTTTGGCTTTCTGCCCTGAGATGTAATGAGTCTAACCCCCTGAAACCTGCTCACAGCCCACCATGGGACCCCAGACTCCTGGTTGAGAACCATTGTTATAGATAACAGTTCACAACAGTACTACAAGCAAGTTCTGTTAAGCCAGATTTTCTCTTCAATTGCTCTAACAATGACAGTTTTTGATGTCTGCCAACCTAGAAGAGACAAACAAAGTGTACAGGTACATAATGCTTCAAATAGTTACAACTATTCCATTTTACTAAAGAAAACTATTACCAGTTGTAACACGGTTACTTCTGTGACTGCATGTTTGGTATTACTAGGACATCCAGATGCTGAGCTACTATGACCAAACACAGGCTAAATTCTCAAGAGACTGCAAAAATGTCACAGAACCAGTATCAGTAAAGTTAAATTAAGTAGCTTCTTCCAGATCTCCCACAAGCTTAAAAGACCATTCTACTTGGCACTGGTAAGGTACCAGCTGGAATACTGTACCCAATTCGGGGCGCCAAACTTTAGAAAAGATGTGGACAAACAGGAGAGCAGCAACAATAATAAAGGGTTTAGAAATTCTGACCTATGAGGAAAGGTTAAAAAAACTGGGAATGTTTAGTCTTAACAAAAGATGACTGGGGAACGGGGGGGAGAACCTGATAACAGTCTTCAAATGCATTAAGGCAGGGGTGGACAAAGTACAGCCCATGAACCACATCCTGCCCATTAGACCATTTAATCCAGCCCTCAGCTCTCGCTGGGGAGTGGGATCAGGGGGTTGCCCCACTCCAACATCCCAGCCCCACCCCAGAGCCCACATCTCCAAACGGAGCCCTCACACCCCTCCCCCATATCCCAACCCTCTGCCCCAGACCTGATCCCCCTCCCCCACCCTCTGAACCTCTCGGTCCCAGCCTGGAGCCCTCTTCTGTACTCCAGCCCCACCCCAGAGCCCTCTCACACACACAGGACCAGTTCCAGGCACCAGCCCAACAAGCAGCTGCTTGAGGCAGCCAACAGAGAGGGACAGCACGTCTGGGTCTTCAGTGGAAATTCGGCTGCAGGTCCCTCACTCCCTCTCGGAGCAGAGGACCAGCCAAGAAATTGTCGCCGAAGACTGAAGCGGCAGTGGTAGAGCTGCAGATTGCAGCTTTTGGGTGGGAGGGCCTGTTTGGGGTAGCAAAAACCCTGGAGCCAGCCCTGCACACACACCCCGGACCCCAACCCGGAGTCCCCTCCTGCACCTTGAACTCATTTCTGGCCCCACCCTAGAGCCTGCACCTCCAGCTGGAGCCCGCACCCCTACTCCCAATTTTGTGAGCATTCATATTTCCACATCCCGATGCAGCCTTCAGGCCAAAAAGTTTGCCCACCCCTGCATTAAGCGCTGTTCTAAAGAGGACTGTGATCAATTGTTTTCCATGTCCACTGAAGGTAGGTCAAGAAGTAATGGGCTTAATCTACCACAAAAGAGATTTAGGTTATATATTAGGAAAAAAATTCTAACTATAAGGGTAGTTAAACTCTGCAGTAAGCTTCCAATGGAGGTTGTGGAGTGTTTTTAAGAGCAGGTTGGACAAACACCTGTCAGGGATGATCTAAGTTTACTTGGTCATGCCTCAGAGCAGGGGGATGGACTTGATTTCTTGAGGTCTCTTCCAGCCCTACATTTCTATGATTCTATGAATGTACAGATTTACTTAAGTATGTGCTTAAAAGTGGTGACTCAAAATTAACAAAGGACATCATCAACTTAAATTCTGTACCTTATAGTCTAGCACAGACTGCTACAGATGCCATAGCTTTATGGTATTTCTGAAATGTTTGTTAAGGATTCACACTATCTGCACAGTAATTAACATAACTACAGTGCATCCCACACAATATATATACAAACTAACTTCTGACTCTAGAACAGAGAAGTTTTTCCCCTTCCTTTCAATTGAAGCCATTCAGTATAGTATCTTAAAGGAAAACATTTCCTGCAGCTAATTACACAGCATTGTCAGCCACCAAGCTGCATACTCTGAGTGCCAAGTTAAGCTGTTTTTCAACTTTGTGAGAGTGTTTGCATTCAATTATCACAAAGCGATTTATAATTTGAAACAATTTGCAATGCTGTCAGTGATTCGAATCTATAAAAAAATGCCCTGATGTGGCTCAGTAACTAACCCCTCCACCAAAACAATATTATCAGCTTCAGTACCATATGCCTTCTTCAACCAGGCTTTGTGCTACTTCTCAAACAACACAGTCTCCCACAACTCCCTTCCACTTACTGTCTTTAGCACTTCTGCCTTGAGAAAGTAATCTGGAAGTTACACAAGATAAATATTGGTAATATATTAAGATTCCACTTGCAGTCCATGGACCTCATTTGTCTTATATATGATGCCATATAGTCACTATATTGATCTCCGAAGCTGTTCTAGCTGGCCTGATGGTTCTACTGATAGCACATCATAAACCAATCAAGGCTCCCAAATTATTAGGTCATCAGAGAAGCCTGCAGGTTTCCAGGGTGTAGAAGAAATGTTAAGCTTCCCATCCATTTGCAAAACCTACAGACACCTGTTAGAGAATACAGTGGGAAACCAGCAGCCCTACTCACTGCAGACTTAGTGACACAGTTGCAATTGCGGGTGTACAGGATGTGGGATAGAATACTTTTTTATTTTTTTTAAAGCTTACTAAAATAAAATTGGAAACTATAACAGGACACTTGAGTAATATCCTGAATCTTCTCCTTAGCAAGTTAAGCATCCCCTGACACACACTCTTACTTAAAACGAGAGTCACCTTTCAAGATTTGAGATGAACCTACCATTTAAAATCGTTCTGGGGTTCACTGTGTAAATACCTATGGATCAGTATTAGACTAGTTTTAAAAGTACGCTTTTCATTTTTAATAAAAGGTATCTTCCAAAAAAGATTACCATGTAACACTGATCCTTGTGACAATTATAGGTACTACTGTAATGTCTAGGAGTGACTTGCCTGCCTGGTGTGAAGGTTGCGGATCTCTGGAGGCATCTAGACAGACTTATGTGTAGTGCTGGGGAGGAGCCAGTGGTCGTGCTACATGTAGGTACCAATGACATAGGGAAGAGTAGGAGAGATGTCCTGGAAGCCAAATTTAAGCTGCTAGGGAAGAGACTGAAATCCAGGACCTCTATGGTGGCATTCTCAGAAATGTTCCCAGTTCCACGCGCAGGGCCAGGTAGGCAGGTAGAGTTTCAGAGTCTCAATGCGTGGATAAAACGATGGTGTAGAGAGGAGGGATTTACGTTCATTAGGAATTGGGGAAACTTTTGGGATGGGGGAGCCTGTACAGGAGAGATGGGCTCCACCTAAACCAAAGTGGAACCAGACTGCTGGCACTAAACATTAAAAAGGTTGTAGAGCAGTTTTTAAACTAGGAGATAGGGGAAAGCCGACTGCTGCAACGGAGCATGTGGATCAGACACAGACTTCTCTTAGAGGAGAGTCTGATGATAGGGAATCTCCAGGTTATAGTCAGGAACATAGGACAGAAGAGGATAACGTAAGGGCCAGATCAGATGATAAACAGTCACACAAAAAAGAATCTGGCACATCAGAAAAGGGAAGACAAATAAACAGGGACAAGTTTTTAAAGTGCTTGTACACAAATGCTAGAAGTCTAAATAATAAGATGGGTGAACTAGAGTGCCTTGTGATAAAGGAGACTATTGATATAATAGGCATCACAGAAACCTGGTGGACTGAGAGCAATCAATGGGACACAATCATTCCGGGGTACAAAATATATCGGAAGGACAGAACAGGTCGTGCAGGGGGAGGAGTGGCACTATATGTGAAAGAGAATGTAGATTCAAATGAAGTAAAAATCTTAAGCGAATCCACATGTTCCATAGAATCGCTATGGATAGAAATTTCATGCTTGAATAAAAGTATAACATTAGGAATCTATTATCGACCACCTGACCAGGACAGTAATAGTGGTGATGAAATGCTAAGGGAAATTAGAGAGGATATCAAAATTAAGAACCCAATAATAGTGGGGGATTTCAATTATCCCCATATTGACTGGGAACATTTCACTTCAGGACAAAATGCAGAGATAAAATTTCTCGATACTTTAAATGACTGCTTCATGGAGCAGCTGGTACAGGAACCCACAAGGGGAGAGGCAACTCTAGATTTAATCCTGAGTGGAGCGCAGGAGCTGGTCCAAGAGGTAACTATAGCAAGACCGCTTGGAAATAGTGACCATAATATAATAGCATTCAACATCCCTGTGGGGGGAAGAACACCTCAACAGCTCAACACTGTGGCATTTAATTTCAAAAGGGGGAACTATACAAAAATGAGGGAGTTAGTTAAACAAAAGTTAAAAGGTACAGTGACTAAAGTGAAATCCCTGCAAGTTGCATGGGCCCTTTTTAAAGACACCATAATGTATACTCCAAATTAAGAAACACAGTAAAAACTAAAAAAGAGCCACTGTCGCTTAACAACTATGTAAAAGAAGCAGTGAGAGATAAAAAGACTTCCTTTAAAAAGTGGAAGTCAAATCCTAGTGAGGCAATAGAAAGGAGCACAAACACTGCCAGCTTAAGTGCAAGAGTGTAATAAGAAAAGCCAAAGAGGAGTTTGAAGAACGGCTAGCCAAAAACTCCAAAGGTAATAACAAAATGTTTTTTCAGTACATCAGAAGCAGGAAGCCTGCTAAACAACCAGTGGGGCCCCTTGACAATCAAAATACAAAAGGAGCACTTAAAGACAATAAAGTCATTGCGGAGAAACTAAATGGATTCTTTGCTTCAGTCTTCACGGCTGAGGATGTTAGGGAGATTCCCAGCCTGAACTGGCTTTTATAGGTGACAAATCTGAGGAACTGTCACAGATTGAAGTGTCACTAGAGGAGGTTTTGGAATTAATTGATAAACTCAACATTAACAAATCACTGGGACCAGATGGCATTCACCCAAGAGTTCTGAAAGAATTCAGATGTGAAGTTGCAGAACTATTAACTAAGGTTTGTAACCTGTCCTTTAAATCGGCTTCGGTACCCAATGACTGGAAGTTAGCTAATGTAACGCCAATATTTAAAAAGGGCTCTAGAGGTGATCCCAACAATTACAGACCGGTAAGTCTAACGTCAGTACCAGGCAAATTAGTCGAAACAACAGTTAAGAATAAAATTGTCAGACACATAGAAAAAAACCGTTGAGCAATAGTCAACATGGTTTCTGTAAAGGGAAATCGTGTCTTGCTAATCTATTAGAGTTCTTTGAAGGGGTCAACAAACATGTGGACAAGGGGGATCCAGTGGACATAGTGTACCTAGATTTCCAGAAAGCCTCTGACAAGGTCCCTCACCAAAGGCTCTTACGTAAATTAAGCTGTCATGGGATAAAAAGGAAGGTCCTTTCATGGACTGAGAACTGGTTAAAAGACAGGGAACAAAGGGTAGGAATTAATGGTAAATTCTCAGAATGGAGAGGGGTAACTAGTGGTGTTTCCAAGGGTCAGTCCTAGGACCAATCCTATTCAATTTATTCATAAATGATCTGGAGAAAGGGGTAAACAGTGAAGTGGCCAAGTTTGCAGATAACACTGAACTGCTCAAGACAGTTAAGGCCAAAGCAGATTGTGAAGAACTTCAAAAAGACCTCACAAAACTAAGTGATTGGGCAACAAAATGGCAAATTAAATTTAATGTGGATAAATGTAAAGTAATGTACATTGGAAAAAATAACCCCAACTATACACACAATATGATGGGGGCTAATTTAGCCACAACGAGTCAGGGAAAAGATCTTGGCGTCATCGTGGATAGTTCTCTGAAGATGTCCATGCAGTGCGCAGAGGCAGTCAAAAAAGCAAACAGGATGTTAGGAATCAATAAAAAGGGGATAAAGAATAAGACTGAGAATATATTATTGCCCTTATAGAAATCCATGTTACGCCCACATCTCGAATACTATGTACAGATGTGGTCTCCTCACCTCAAAAAAGATATTCTAGCACTAGAAAAGGTTCAGAAAAGGGCAACTAAAATGATTAGGGGGTTGGAGAGGGTCCCATACGAGGAAAGACTAAAGAGGCTAGGCCTCTTCAGCTTGGAAAAGAGGAGACTAAGGGGGGATATGATGGAGGTATATAAAATCATGAGTGATGTGGAGAAAGTGGATAAGAAGAAGTTATTTACTTATTCCCATAATACGAGAACTAGGGGTCACCAAATGCAATTAATAGGTAGCAGGTTTAAAACAAATAAAAGGAAGTTCTTCACACAGCGCACAGTCAACTTGTGGAACTCCTTGCCTGAGGAGGTTGTGAAGGCTGGGACTACAACAATGTTTAAAAGGGAACTGGATAAATTCACGGTGGCTAAGTCCATAAATGACTATTAGCCAGGAAGGGTAAAGAATGGTGTTTCTAGCCTCTGTTCATCAGAGGATGGAGATGGATGGCAGGAGAGAGATCACTTGATCATTGCCTGTTAGCTTCACTCCCTCTGGGGCACCTGGCTTGGCCACTGTCGGTAGACAGATACTGGGCTAGATGGACCTTTGGTCTGACCCGGTACAGCCGTTCTTATATTCTTATGTTCTTAGCCCTAGTCATGAAACAGGGCTCCACTGTGTTAGGCGCTGTACAAACAGAACAAAGAGTCCCTGACCATGAGGACTATCTGCAGAATGTGGTCTGCCAAAGAAGATTAAGATTTATATGAAACATACCCAACTCCAAAAGCTGTCAGGGTTTCCAGTACTCTTAGTACAGGGCAAATAGCAGTTCTACACAGTTATTCCGGCTAAGCTAGAACCCTTCACCTCCCATTAACCATATTAAGGTGCTATAATTTACTGTTAAATTTGGCACTTATTTGCTTTCCATCATTCAGTACAAACAACTAGTTTTCAAAAATGTGTTTGTGCCCTATTTGATTCACTACAAAATATTGGTGTCACAGATCCACAGGTCCAGTGCTCTGGAACAGTCCGTGGAGAACCCCTTCAGCGTGCCAAGCCCCCTTAGGGTCTCACTCTTTCACTAGGATAAGACACTGGGCTTCACTGCCTTCTTAGACCAAACCTCAGAGCCTTCAGCACCCCTGCTTCACACCATGAGCTCCCTTCAGCTAATCCACCTGAGAGAGAACTGAACATCCAAAGGGAGCAATGCACCCTGAACTTCGGCCACTGCAGTGACTCTCAGCTAGCATCGTAAAAGCAGAAAAGTTTATTAGCTGTTGGAACACAGCACAGAAAGTCCTTAGTTAGCATATAGAACAGAAAGTTACAGCATGGTCCATCTTGGTCAGCCCAGAGCCTCTCTTTTATGCTAGTTTAGGAGAGTGTCCCGCTTCCAGTAGCTTACACTTAACAACCCCCTACCTTGTCCCTCCCCAGTCCTTTGTTCTTTTTCCCAGGCAACCATTGTCACATGTGGACCAGGCCCCAGACTGTAGGCGAGAATCACACCTGTATCTCTGGGTCTCTGCAGAGCGTAAACAATCTTTTCCCACTACCTAGTTAGCAATATAGCATATAGGAGAAACTGAGGTACACATAATATTCATACAAAATATTACAGAAAATTCCCACTCCATCACAGGAGGCAGAAAGGTATTTAGATTGTACGCTGTTTGGGGCACATAGTGCCCTTTCTGCAAAGCAGCATCCAATTTACTACGTTAAACAATTCATTTTCACAAAAGCTTTCACTACAGCCATGTTAATGCCATTGTTATTTGAATTAATCATTCCAAACCACATCTCAAAGTTCCCCTGTCAATCTAGGATCCAGTGTTTTCCACTGATCTAACTTTATAGTTTACAGCTTAAACTTTGCACGTAGAAGTCTGAAAGGTCACTATCTTCAGAGTATATATAACTAAGATACTAGAACAATATAGCTGGACTTGAGGAATTTATTCTCCTATTTGCCAGTCAAATAGAAAACTGTACTAAGGGGGGCGGGGCGCAGGCACAAGGGAGGGAGGAGGACAAAGCCATGATTTTTTGATAAATTTGACCTTTCATTTAAAAATAGTTTTTAGTTGTCATCATCACTAAAGTATTGCATTCCAAATATGAATTAATGCAGTGCTGTCCCAGTCTGCATTCAAACAACTTCAATGTCTCCTCTGCTAGTCCTAGGTTTAGTAAGCATCAGGAAAGTTAAAACATGAGACTAGTTAGAACACTGTGGACAGGAGTGAAAAAAACAAGAATCAGGTCACTCTGCTGCTGCCTGGGAAAATGATGAGCAACAACAGAAATAAAAGCACTGGAGAGAAATATTCTTATGTTATGCTGCTTATATTAGCTGAGTCATCAACCTCAGCTACCTTCATACATGTCACCTCAACACCTGAATTATTCTGTAAGTGTATTCTCTTAAAATGTGGATTGGAACTGAATGTTTAACGAGACCTATTTTTTTTTTCCTTCAAAGACATCTCTGAGAAATTTACCTCCAGTACCTTTAAGGACAGTTTCTCAGGGCCTTAATATTTCTTTAATCATAGTTTTGTGGGGGGAGAGTTGAAACTGAAATCTTAAGCTTTACTGAAGTCACTAAACTGGTTTTTTTTTTTTTTAGTTCAGATTTTAAAATAGAAGTGACATCATAAAAACAAATGGAGCTGTTTTTGGCCAGCAAGCTTACAGAGTTCACTATACCCTCATTTGTTACTCCAGAGTCTTCTTCCAATCAGCCCCTGGATGAATCTAAATTGGCAGGGAGAGGAGGGTCTACGGGCAGATTTTATCAGCATTCCACCATCAATTAGAGACTGAAACAATTCCAGCTGCTTAATTGAGCTAATCTGAAGTTTTCCCCAAAGGAAGTCTTACAATGCCAGCAACTTTAACCCTCAATGTACAAGAATACACGTCACCATTTGTGAACTCCACATTCTCTTTAAACAAGACTTATTAAAGTATCTTCATTTACCAAAACTAGAAGAAATAAGAACTCTATTTTAAAGAGACATAAAGGCAATATGAATACCAGCACATTCTTAGTTTAAGATTCTCGTTGTGGGATCCCTCATTAATAGTACTATGCACTACTACTTAGAGCAGTGGTCCCCAAACTTTTTAAGCACAAGATCACTCTTTGAATTTAAATGCAACCCAGGATCTACTCCACTCCTTCCCCAAGACCCTGCTCCCCTCCCTCCATCGCTCACCCTCTCCCACCAGGCTGGGGCAGGTGGTTGTGGTGTGGGAAGGGCTGTGGGCGCTAGGCTGGGGCTGAGGGGTTCGACATGCGGAAGCGGGCTCTGGGCTGAGCCTGGGGCATGGGTGCAGGAGGGGGTGAGGGCTTCAAGCTGGTGTAGAGTGTTGGGGTGCAGGAGGGGTATGGGGTGCTGGCTCCAGGATGGGGTTCAGAGCTGGGGTGCGAGAGGGGGTTGTGGAGCAGGAGGGGATTTGGGGTGCTGGCTCCAGGAGGGGGCTCAGGGCTGGGGTCCAGGCAGGATGCAGGCATCCGCCAGGTGGTGCTTACCTCAGATGGCAGCACAGCAGGGCTAAGGCAAGCTTCCTGCCTGCCCTGGCCCCACACCACTCCCAGAAGCAGCCTGGGAGAGGGAGGAGGTTACACATGGCTCTGCATGTTGCCCCTCTCTGCAAGTACCATCCCCACAGCTCCCATTGGCCCCAGTTCCCCATTCCCAGCCAACAGGAGCTGCGGGGGTGCTGCAGGTGGGAGCAGTGTGTAGAGACCCCTGCCCTTCCCCCGGGGCCTCAGGGGTGTGCTGGCCACTTCCCAGATCGTGATTGACCGGCAGAGACTCCAGGATCGACCAGTTGATCACGATGTACCGGTTGGTGACCACTGATTTACAGCCATTCAATCCTTGGCATTTCTGCTGAATCATCCAATCAGAGTACCAGTTTTGGAGAGTTATGGTAATTTTGTGATAGGGCCACCTACTACTAAGAACTAACATGACCCCACCAATTTGTTTCATGTGCTTGGCCCCAAAAGGGCAACCATTTTCTCTTCATAACCAATCCAGTCCTAAAGAGTTATATATCCATTAGATGGATTCCCATCTTGGGTTACACCACTCTAGTTTTTCTACAGTGAAAAGTTGTAGATTTTTCTCACTGTAAATTTTGATATAGTTGGAGAAAATGCAGTTCACCTTATAATGAAACTTACATACATTATGCCAATTGTCCTGTCAAATGACCACAATCAACCATGAGCCCTTTTCTGATCAAACTAACAGATGTCTGTGTGGGCAACTGGAATCCCTAACACGTAATCACAAACTCAGATGTTACAGTTTTGCACCTCCATATACCTGCAAAGAAAAAAACATTTCCACCAAAGATTACATTTGGAAGCACCTACATTGCCCAATACCTGCTATTTTTCCCCCCTACATCAGTAAGAGCCACTGATTCTTTTCAGCTTAGCCATGTTTACTTTTTGTGCTTATACTTTTAGTCCATAAATACATAGCATTAATAAAGATGCAGAGTGAGTACAGTACTGGGTTGTTTTACGAGATGGTTACATTATTCCAGATAATCTTGTCCAATAAGATCCTATACCTGGATGCTTATTTCTTAAAAATGCAATCACTCATTCCATAGAATCATACAAATAGGACTGAACAGCAAAATAACCTAGTAGATAACATTATGAAATTTCCCACAGGAGACTGATTCAAGAACACTGGGTTTTTCATTTATTGGGCTGAAAGCACTGTAGCAATGACACAGAGCTTCTGGGGACAGCACTTGAATGAGCTGTGCTCTTCAGCACAACAGCTTAAAGGCATTTCCAGATTTGTAAGCCTTGCTAGCTGAAGGGCAGGTATTACGATCATAGATAAATGCCAGACCTTGAACTGGAGAACAGAAAGATAAGCATACCAGAATAATAATAAAGCCATAACACACACTAATTCAAACTAGCTACAACCCTGCAGTTATCAGGTGGCCTGGGGAGGTGAGAGCGCCTGTGGCAGAAATTCCTTGCTAAGGTTACAGGTATGTGTACACTTTTGAAAATGCTACATGTGTGCAATGTATGTCCTTAAGTGATTTGTTATCCTCTAACAAAAACAGAAAAGCCAAAGTATGCTTTAGTTATAATTCTCCAGATAGAGAAATTATGTTGCATTCTCTTTTTTGCTTATTTAGCAGCGACAACCCACTAATGGCCTGAAACAAAAAGGAGAAAGGAAAACTTCACTTTAAGAGACTCCTCTTTTATCTTTTCATCTAGAATATCAAAACAAGTTTTAGCAGTTACCAAACCATTTTAAATTCATCCCACATACTTGGTAGTCTAACAATGGAAAGAAAAGCAAAAGACCAAACGCTTCCAAGTTCTAAAGGACTCCATGCCAAATCATTCATCCCATTAAAGCTTCTGTGTATTAAAAATCTATATACACAATCAGTTAGCAAAATGTAATTGTATAGGATACATTAACTGTGTTAAAGTAAATTTGCTTTAAGGCATATTAACATGAAATTACCCCAGCTAGAATAATTGTTTCCACAGATACTATTTCTTTTCTTGTCTACTGCAACAGGGTATTGTAAACATAGCTGTTTGAATATCTATGAGAGGAATTTTTTTTACTGAAATAGCCTGCTCTCTATTTTCCTGTTTTAAATTACATTCCAGGATTACCCAACTATCTTCTAATTTTGCAACTGCTGATAACATGGCAATTATTTAAAAACATATATTTTTAAAATATTTGTTTCTGCCTTCCTCTAGAGTTATTTTTTCTAGATTAAAGAACACAGCACCATGTTTTAGAATACATTAGGTCAGAGTTTACCTTTCAGAGGCCAACACAGCAAGCTTGTTCATGAGAATCTCAGAGCACACTGAAACAGACAAGTATATGCACATTTACACTGCAAAGGGGCCCACTGAACCTTGTCATTCAAGTTACATGTCTTGACGTAAACATCTCTTTATAATGGGCCTATTTCCTGTTTGAACACAGCCTCACGAGACATGCAGTTTTCATTACCGGAAGATTTCTACATTAACACTCCATATAGTACAAATCCTTTTGTTAAACATAGGTATGCCAGAAAAGCATTCCTTGGCAAGTAGCTTTCTAAAAATTATTTATAAGCAGTTTTTAAGTTGTAGAACACGTACAAAACAAATTTAGAGAGTTGTGTCAAAGCTGAGGAGAGAAAGAGAGAGCTCTGATTCTGCAGGCCAAGTTTTTAAAGTATAAATTGTAGCTATTTTATATGATCAGTCAGACTGATGATAGAAAGGTTAACACATACCTCTACTTGGGAAGATAGAAAAATAAATGCTTGAATTCATGTCTTCAAAACCATAAGAAAGCTAAGTGCAATACTGGTACTCACATATATTAAAGATGACCTGAAGAAGATTATTAAAAAAATGTGATGTGTCCTTTCCAGGGTTTTGGTGGAGGAGAGGCTCTGGGTTTCAGAAGACATACATTGTTAGTTTGCATGCTTCACTTGAAGGGATGGGGGGAGCTGAATTTTTAACAAAGGCTTCCTTTCTCCAAAATGTTACTAAGCTAAATAGATGTTATTTAAAAAAAATCAAACACTTCTAATGTTAAAAAAAAACCACACACATTAAAAAAAAAGTCACCCCACAGATTTTTTTTGGTGGGGGGGGCGAAAGCCATTTCAAAGCCTTCTTTACACCTCAGAAAAATGCTCAACAGGTCACGACTATTTTTTTCTCCTTTTTGTAGGTAATCCGTGATGATTATTCTATTACATTTTAAGTACAGCTGTTTTACAAACATATGCTTCCAAGACTAACAAAGAAAAGCAGTACACTTCCAATCTGTTGATTTACAATGCAGGTGTGGGTGAGACCTGATCATAATTCCTGTAACACCAAATCTTTGTTTGCAAATATCTTGATTATCGAATACTTAATCAACATGAATGAAGAAAGTTTTCAGACAGGGCATTTATTTTCCGGTAGTTAACAAAACTCGGCTGGAGATCTCAAAGCAAGAGACCAAGGCCCCAAGCCAGAACATATCTGGGGCCGGGAGATGGACCGAATGGCTTAAGAAACGAGGAACCACCCCAAGGCTCTTGAAGGCTGCATGTTCTAACAGAGCAAAGCCGCAGAGCGATGGGCAGGGGTGGAGGCGGGAGCAGAGAGTGGGAAAGTTGCTGTTCCCAGAGCCAGAGGACAGCGAGTTTCAGGAGGGGGTTCCCTTGGTGAGACGCTAATGAGCTGTTCAAGCCAGGGGGCAGATAAGGCAGCGCGGCAGGGAATCCCGAGGGCGGGAGCCGCTGAGCGCAGCGACAAAGGAAGGAGGAAGTTTCCCGGGGCGTGGAGCTGTGACGCTGCCAGAGCCCCTTGGACCAAACCTCCCCCTGCTCCTGGGGACACCTGGAGCAGAGCAGCCTCGCGCCCAGCGGGGAGCCTCGTGCCCACCTTGCGGGGCGCGCGGCGCCTCCCCGAGACCCGCACCCGCGGCTCGGCGCACCCCGCCCCACGCCGTCTCCGGGGAGGCTCTGCCCGCTGCCCCCAGCCGGGCCTCTCCTCACCGCGGGCTGCGCCAGGGCCCAGCCCAGAGACAGCCCGCGCGCCCGCCACCACCTGCCCCCACAGACTCACCCCGGCACCGGCAGGGACTGAGCGTCCTGCAGCTCTCCTCAGCAAAACTGCTCCTCTCCCTCCCCAGTCACTGCGCCTGCGCACCCTCTCTCTGAGCCCAGGGCATCCACAGGCATCGTGGGAGTTGTAGTCCTAGGTGAGCGGAATAGCTTGCGGGATACCCAGAAGTTGTCCCGTTTTGATTCTACTGGTACAGTTATAGCGGTGCAGCCTTCTCTGTGTGGAGACGCTCAGGCCTTGTCTACACTAAAAAGCGTTTCCTACTATAGCCATACCCGGCAACTTTCACAGTGGAGATGCCACACATACCTGAAAAATTACGGTTCCCAACCCTCCAGGATAGTCCTGGAGTCTCCAGGAATGGAAGGTTATGTTCTGTGATGAAACCTGCAGGAATATGTCCAAACAATATCAGCAATCCTACTGCAAAAGAGCCTTCTTGCCAGCATACTTTATACCAGTTCCCTGAATAAAGTAAGCTATGCTGGCAAAAGAAATGTGTTGTCAGTATAACTGCATCTATCCTGATGGTTTTGTTGGCATGGTTATGTTGGTTGAGGGCTAATTTTTTTTAGACATTGACCAAGCTTTATTCTGGTATAAAGGTGTTTTGTATAGGGTGATTATAGATGCTGATCTTATTCTGTTTATTTATTGTCCTGAAGGCCTGGTGTATACTAGACTGGTAAATGACATGTTAAGGCCCTGAATTTATCTTTCTAGTTTCCTTGGACATGGCTGATTTCTGACAGAAATACTGACTTCTCTCTGCCCTCGTCCAGACTAACCCGCGGCATCGGCGGGTTAAAATCGATTGCTCGGGGATCGATATATCGCGTCTAGTCTGGACGCGGTGTATCGATCCCCGAGCGCGCTTACATCGATTCCGGAACTCCATCAATCCGAACGGAGTTCCGGAATCGACGCGGAGAGCCGCGGACATCGATGCAGCGCCGTCCAGACTGGTGAGTACCTCGATTTTAGAAATTCGACTTCAGCTACGTTATTCACGTAGCTGAAGTTGCGTATCTAAAATCGATTTTAATTTCTAGTCTGGACGTGGCCTCTGATAATCTTTCTAACAAAATTATTTGTCTTCTTTTCTGCCTAGAGGATACAGCAGTATTATCTCCACTTTACGGATGAGGAGACTGAGGAACCAAGTTCTTACATGATTTGCACAAGTTGCCATAGGAAATTTGTTGCAATTCCAGCAATAGAAACAAGGGGTGAAATCCTGGCCTTATCGAAGTTAATGGGAGTTTTGCTATTGACTTCAACAGGACCAGGATTAACCTCTGATCTTCCAGCCTCATAAGACATATCCAGTGTAAAAGGGCATAATGTAATAGTTTATTATAAATTACTTGACTTTAAATAGCTAAAATAATCATTAAATTAATGTGATATAGTGGATGGAATCCTAGATCTGTTGAAATCAATGTCAAAACTCACATGGACTTTAATAAGAGCTGAATTTTACCCACTGCATGTTATTAAAATTAAGAATGTTTCTTCTCTTTGGTGTGAACTTAAAATGGAACAGTTGAATATGTAAAATGGAACAATCTAAGGGTGCTTTGTTTCACAGTATGAAACACCCTTTGTGTAGACAACTATGAGGTTAAGAGTGTTCAGCTAGTGATCTGACTGGATTTTATAATAGCTGGGAGTTTCACTTGTGAATGCTCAGGCTGAGAGACCCACAAAGCAAAGCTCAGTAGTTCTGGCACCCAGCCTAAGGGTGAGTCAAGAGACTTTTATAATCACAAGAGTACTCCCACAAATATTTAGCAATAGATTATAATCCTTCAGTCCTTAGAATGCAGGCCTCTTCCAAGCTGACAGCCTAGTGCATGTGTCAGAGGTCAAATATAACGTCCTCAAAGGGATTAGTGTAATTTCTTTTTCAATGGTTGAAATAAACAATATTTTAAAGACTATTATACGTCTGTGTGGAAAGTGTAGCACGGGGAGGTCTGTGCAGTACTGGGATTTGTACCCTCTCTGAAATGATTTGTATGCACACAAAGACAAACAGCAAATACTGTACAATACAGTCACACTTTCATTCATAGCATTATACAGCCTATAGAAATAAAAGGAATATGCAAAGCCTGAGCTGAATATGTTATTTATTTATTTATTACAGTCGTTTGTGTGGAACTGATCTGTAGTATCTGGGTTCAATGTATATAGTTGAGACTAAGGCAAAACCAATTTTCATTTATAGGGAACTTATACACAATGACTCCTGTAAGCATCATGGCTTTACAAGGATAGAGACAGGAAGAATATTGTCAGTAGACTAGGTATCTGTAGAAAGAAGAGCTGGACAAATAGATGTGCCTTACAACCTTTTCTGAAATGTGCTAAGCTCAGGTTGAGATCAGTTTCATGTGTTAGTGAAGAATCTGCTATTGAAAACAGTTTAGCCCTGGCTCCCTTGATATACAGTCCATATTCTCTCAGAATGTTATGTTTGATATTTAGGAATACTTAAGAAACTGGCTGAAGCAATCTTGGAACCATTAGCAATTAACTTCAAGAGGCTCCCAGAGAACTAGAGAAGGGAAAACTTGGTACTTATCTTTAAAAGTTAAGGGGAGAAAAGTGGGACAAAAAGGACCCAGGGAATTATAGATCAGTCAAACTTCAGTACCTGGAAAGATACTGTAACAAACAATTTAGCAATCAATTTATAAGCACTTAGAGCAGTGTTTCCCAAACTTGGGACACTGCTTGTTTAGGGAAAGCCCCTGTCTGGCCAAGCCGGTTTGTTTACCTGCTGCATCCACAGGTCCGGCCGATTGCAGCTCCCACTGGCCGCGGTTCGCTGCTCCAGGCCAATGGGGGCTATTGGAAATGGCAGCCAGTACATCCCTCGGCCCGTGCCACTTCCAGCAGCTCCCACTGGCCTGGAGTAGTGAACTACGGCCAGTGGGAGCTGTGATCAGCCGGATCTGCAGACACAGCAGGTAAACAAACCAGCCTGGCCCAACAGGGGCTTTCTCTACACAAGCGGCTTCCCAAGTTTGGGAAACACTGACTTAGAGGATGATAGGGTTATAAGAAATAACCAGCATGTTTTTGTCAAGAACACATCATGCCAAACCAATTTAATTTCCTTCTTTGACAGGGTTACTGGCTTAGTGGATAGAGAAGAGGCAGTAGATGTGATATCTTGATTTTAGTAAAGCTTTTTACACAGTTACAGGCAGGAGTCAGCATACCAGGAGATCAGAACCACAAATAGATGCCAGGAAATCAAGCCAGAGAAGCAGGAAGCACAAGTCATACAGCCCAGAAAAGGGTGAAGCTCACTTGTGTAGACCGCTTCCTGTTCCCACTGCTGGCTTAAGTAGGGCCAACAGACCAATCAGCTGCTCTGGGACTCCGCCAATAGGACTGCAGCAGCAGAGCATCAAACTGATGCTGGGCTTTGTGGGTTGCAGCCAGGTAAGCAAGTGTCATCAGGCTTCCAGATGGAGAGTTGGAGTATCACTGCTGCCTGCTCCTAGAAACTCTCCAGACCCACGTTAGAGACCTGTGGGTCATAACACAAACAAGGGAAATAAGATCTAGATGAAACTACTGTAAGGTGGATGCACAAATGGGTAAAGACTATACTCAAAGAGTGGTTACCAGTGATTCACTGGGAAGCTGCATCTAGGGTGATCCTGCAGAGATCCAGTACTACTCAATATTTTCATTAAGGACTTGGATAATGGAGTTGAAAGACTGCTTATAAAATTTGCAGATGATACCAAGCTGCATGGGGTTACAAGCATTTTGAAAGTCAGGATTAGAATTCAAAACAACTTTGACAAATTAGAGAATTAGTCTGAAATAAACAAACTAAAAGTTAATAAAGACAAGTGCAAAGTACTACGATTAGGAAGGAAAAATCAAAGGCACAACTACGGAATAGGGAATAACTGGCTAGATGGTACTGCTGAAAAGGATCCTGGGGTTATAGTGGATCACAAACTGAATATGAGTCAATAGTTACAAAAAAGGCTAATATCAGTCTGGGCTGTAATAAGAGGAGTGTTGTATGTAGGACATGGGTGGTAACTGTCCCACTGTACTTGGCACTGGTGAGGCCTCAGCTGGAGTACTGTGTCCAATTCTTGGTGCCTCACTTCAGGAAAGATGTGGATAAGTTGGCTAGAGTCCAGAGGACAGCAACAAAAATGAAAAAAGGTTTAGGAAACCTGACCTATGAGGAAAAGTTTAAAAACTGGACATGTTTAGTACTGAGAAAAGATGACGGGGAGGGGGGAGGCCTGATAACCATCTTCAAATAGCTTAAGGGCTGTTATAAAGAGGATGGGGATCAATTGTTCTCCATGTCCACTGAAGGTAGAACAAGAAGTAGTGAACTTGATCTACAGCAAGGGAGATTTAGATTAGATATTAGGAAAAACTACCCTATAAGGGTAGTTAAGCTCTGAAATAGGCTTCCAAGGGAGGTTGTGGAATCCCCATTGTTGGAGGTTTTTAAGAGCAGGTTGGACAAACATCTATCAGGGATGGTCTAAGTTTAAATGTTCCTGCCTCAGCACAGAAGGTTGTACTTGATGGCCTCTTGAGGTCCCTTCCAGCCCTATATTCCTATGATTCTATGGTTAACACTTGCATATGTTCAAAGTGACCCAATACACCTTGTGCTTGGTGGAGAAAGCTGAAGGCATGTTTGTTATATGTTGTTGACTTGCTAAGGCACTTATCTGAACTAGGGACCCTGATTCTTGAGTGCTATTTACAGGGTACCTGAGGCAGAAAGGCAGATTTCATTTTATGCATCCGACCAGATGCTCACTGATCAAGTAAAAAATGAAGGCCAGACAGTGAATGGCCCTGCCCCACATTAGCAGTCCCTGCAGTCTGGCAAGCACAGAAACCACTGCTGTTGAGCAGGTCACTATAAAGGGTGCAGAAAGAGGTAGAGAGGCCTTGCCTCCCCTGCTCTCATACCAGCTCATACAGTAGTGCAGGGTGGAGGAAAGCCTATGACAACCCAATGGAAGGATCAGACTGAGCACTCCCCATGCTCACAAGCAGATTGGGGAAGCTGTGCCTGCCCAAGGAGCAACTCAGCACAGCTCCCTATGCAGGACTGTAGAAGCAGGCCCGGACTGTGACTCACGAGACCTGCATTCTATTCCCAGCTGTGCCACTGGGCTGGGTGACACATCACCACTCCGTGCCTCAGTTTCTCCATTTATAAAATAGGGAAAATGATACCTCCTTTTTAAAGTGCTTTGAGATCTGCTGATGAAACGTGCTGTATAAGAGCTACATACTATTATAAAACCACAACCTAGCTCAGAGTGCCCAAATAGGAATATGCAGGCATGGAAAGTCTCATTCTGATCACAGAAGCCAGATTTTAGGTGCTGAGAAACTGATTTAAAATCATAGTAGAACTTTAATTATTTGTCTTACAAGACAGGCCAGGAAAAATCCTATTATCTGGCAGACCCTGGCAACTAAATACAACCAGTCCAGACAAAGTGAAATGTACTTACTCTCTGCCTGCTGGATATGCTGCTGACAAGCATTTAAAGATCTAGACCAACTGGTTCAGATAATCTGAGGTTGGATTACACAAACTGGCACTATCCACCTAACATCATGTGCGGCATTATGGATGCTCAATGCTATTTCCATGGAAAATGAGGCAGGAAGTCAGATTTCATTTTCAGCCTCAGGATGGATGCTTGCTGGTCAGCCACTGAACCAAGGATTTTTAAATTCAGATCACACCTGACCAATAGCTTGTCCTTAAAGGAGCAGATCACAACGCACATCACAATAATCAAGACTGGATATATTTATAAAAGCTCTGCTCTAGTTCAAACAGGAATTAATTCAGGGAAGTCATATGTGAGTTATGCAGGGGGTCAGACTAGATGATCACAATGGTCCCTTCTGGTTTTATAATCTATGAAACTGTGGGGGACTGGGGAACAATTAAGTTTAAACAAAGAAATATAAATTTTGTCTACAAATAGTTGTGGCAGCCATATTTTCTTTTTGGACACTGACATTTATGATCCAGGGGTTTAAGATGCTGCAACCCAGATTTTACTGTTTGTACTCGTCCTCCCCTGAGCCAGTCTTCCCTACATGGGGATGGAATAACACTAGCTATTCAGAATCCATGCACCACTCAGGGACTTGGAGCCAGCCTGTGGATTCCCAAAAGTAAGTAGGATTAGTCCAGGAGAGGGCAGAGTTAGTGGGGCTGCTGTAGAATCCCTGCTGTTAGCATTAAAATTGCCCTGCTTAGAGGTAAATCCTCTTTTTTGCAGATGAGCAATCCCTATGCAAATTGCACCTCATGGATGGTTAATCTGGCCTGGGGTTGTCCTTAAAGAAATGATTTAGTCTGCTGTTGAAATGTCCTGGGAATACCCCCTCCAGTACAACAGAAGAATAGAGTGATCTCCCAAACAATCCATCTGGAGATTTAGACTGAGCCTAGTACATTCTAGACATACTTTTGAGAGTTAAGTGCTGTATGGATTCTCATGCAGTACAAATACAATCAATAATCAGTCTCAGAACTTTGATGCAAAGAGATCTTGGGAACCTGAGGCACAACAGTTATTAGGTTTGTTGGCTGTGTTGGATACCTCTGAATTGCAACCTAGTGATATTGAGAAAACTAAGAATTATTTTGCAGTGCAGAACATACAATATAAATAGGATATATATAAAGGAAAATCCAGAAATACAGTGTTACTTGCCTTTGTATATATATTGTGGTTTGGGGGAGTAGTTTTAGTCCTATATCTGCATATATATTACTATATAAATCTTTATGTATTATTGTATTACGTATATTATTGTGTGTATGGATCTGATTCAATACACTCGTTTGTGTATCATTTTATTTTTGAGATTAGGATTGGTTTTCATGTTTCTAATTGTTTGATTGCAAATTCTGTTTGTGATATAAAAGGAAAAAAGAAACAATTGAAAAAAAATCATAGCCAAAGCAGGGAAAATACTATTGTTTCCAGCCAAATCACACAGACTGTGAAGAGGCCCTAGATTGTCAGATTTGTAACAGGAAGGATACAAAAGTAATTTATTGGCAAAAACAAAACAAAAAGGAAAGAGAAAATCACTATGGGAGGGTATCTCTATGTACAAAGGAACAGATACAGTTTCAACTTGTCAAAAATATTTTAAGGTGGGAATAAAGACTTGGGGCAGAGCTGAAAACTTCAAGCAGTTTATCAGAGAAAAACACACAAAGTTAACTTTGCTTCTTTGTTGACACTTCATATTTTTGCTTATCAGTATTTGAATAAGCATGATGTCATCCTGGATTTAGCAAGGCCAGTCTTTGGTTTTGGAGTTCTGTGTCCAGTTTGCTCCCAACCTATAGCCAGGTCCTTAACCTCTGTATATTCACAATTGTCTCCACCCAGTCCCTCCGGCCCCAAGACTAATCCTGGTGAAAACCTTATCCATAGTGAAAATATCCAGCTGTAACCCTATGGCTAACAAAAGCCCACTAATTGGCCCCAACCATACACCTAAACTGGCCCCAACTATGACCCTAGCCAGCAAATGCTTACAATCCAGCATCAACTCAAACCTAATCCAAAATTCACTGACAAACATCATCTTAGATTTGAAGTACTGTTTATAGAGTGGTTCATTTCAAAGGAATTTGAATTTGCTTTTTCCCACTGACTTTAGTACTGTACACAGATACTCAAAACTAAGGGTGCTCAGATCGTCTTCCAATTTTATCCAAGCTGTTCAAAACAGGGAGAAAGGAGAGACGTTGGATAATGTCTCTGGTTTTGGCCCATTTCTTATGGGAAACGTTGGAGTGGTTTGGTATGGATCTGAGACTCATTTCATCTGAAGCTTGGGAATGTGGAGTTTCAAGGAGGTGGCTGTCTTTGTACACTGTGTTATTGTGTATACTAGTATTTTCCCAACCAGAGTGACTGAAGTGCCCAAGGTAGCCCACTTCTGTCATTGTCATGAGTGAGTTTTCTCTTTTCTTCCTACCAAAGGTCCTGCCACTTGTGCCTGAAGCCTTTGACCGTATATGGAGTGAAGCTAAAGCTGTTACATTTCAAAGTTGCATTTTTTATTCCCACAGGAAAATTAAGCTCAGATCCAGCATTTGCTTTTCAGCGAGGTGAAGTCAGGTCCTGCTTTTTCATCCAGCTTTCCAGCCAGATTGTCATGAAGCACATGGACATCTTAATGATTGGTCCAGTGGCTCAAACTTCTCTGCCCCTACTGGCTCCCCACCTAGTGCTCAGCACTCAAATGGCATCTGATCAACACCCACTGTCCAATATCGAGCTGCTCAGCACACAGAGCTCAGTACCCAGTGGCTTTCTCTCATTAAAACCCAGAGATCTCTTGTTCCTAGTCCTTTGTTCTAACCATTAATAAAACTGCCTTCATAAGAGTTAGACATTAACCAAAGATCTTCCAAAATCGTTTTATTACTATGTAGGATTTATATTTATTTACTAAAAGCAGATTATTTTATAATTTTATGTTCACTGTAAATAGAAAGTACACAATGGCTGATTCTTCTGATAACCATTGATATTTGTGAGTGATGAAAGGATGGGTTGTGTGAAGACACTTTCCAGTATCCCCATCATAGTTAGGACATTCATAACATTACACTATAAATATTCATATTAATTTAGTAAATGAATACATGCCTTATTACACATAAATACCAGGGAAGTTGCTTCCACAGGTATCCTTGATATGCACAGTCTGTTTTAGATGTGATACTCATGGGGAGATAGCTCTGTTGTCTATGGTTTGTTCAATGTTCTAGCAACGGGCAGTGGCAAAGTGTTTGTTCTGCTTTTACTTACTGTGAGAGCTGAGTTTGATTATGAGATTGAATTGGTTTGGTTGTGAGAGTGAATGGAGCAACCTTCAAATTGGTACATTCTTTTTTTCTCTGAAAGTTCCCAAAAGGTACTAACAAATATTTACTTTTCCATCCCAAGAACTTGTATACACATGTTCTTGCAGGATTTCATTCTACCACCCCTCTTGTTCAATGTGCATAGACAGCCATTGAGAAGACAACAAAGCCCTCTGGTCTGCAAAGCTTTCAAAATGAAGACCCAGGGCTATCTTACTTTTTCATGAATGCAAGTGCTCATGTCTGTGCTCAGAGAACAGAATTTTGTTCCCATGGAAAATTACAGCATTTTGAAATTTGTTTTTCCATTTAATCAAAACAAAAAGTCAACATAGAATAGAAATTCTGAAATAAATAATCAATTTGGAAACATCAAAATGTTTTGTTTCAATAATATTGAGACTTTTGTAAACACTGTCAAAACAGTATAATATAATGTAAACTATTAAATGTAATATATATTAAAATAAGAGATCTATATAATAAGATTCCAGGATTGTTATTCCGTGTTTCACTCTGAAACCTAGAGTGTCTGATTCATTGTGGAACAATGGAAACAGCTACAAGTGTGGCTGAGAGCTCATTTTTGTTTAAAATACCACCAGGTTCAATCATCACTGGGATCCACGGTAAGTTACTGTCCAATTTTTAAGTTCTCAGTCATTTTCAGCTTTTTTTATACTTTATGACTTACACTCGAATTATGCTAGGCTTCCATGTAGTATACAATGACAGGTTGCCCTCAGGATGCCACCTGGAACTGGGGTACCACTGACCCCGCCTGGGGTCCCTTTAATACTGTACTGCTGTGACAGGCTCTCAAGCCTCCCCCAGCACATATACAGGTAGGAACACACCCAGCTGCAGCTATGTGCAGATGCTGAGATCAACCCTACATAGGAAGGCTCAACTAAGGAACTGCCCCGTTACTCAAGTGCACACATCCCTTTGGAGGGTAAACCCAAAATATTTGATTTCAAGGTGCTCCTTATGCTCTACAAAGTCTTAAATGGATGGGAACCAGTCATTCCGAGATTGCTTTGCTTCCACTTGGTGTTCTGCATTTCTGGTTACAGTCTACTAAACCAATTTTGCAGTTAGGGTTTTAAAACTCACCTCTGGAGGAGCCAAGCCCAAGCTTTCTCTGTGGATCACCCACACCTCTGGAATTCACTCTCTGTGGCAGTCCATCACCCCAGGCTTTGGCAGCTCCCAGAAGCAAAAAAGACTTTTTTTGTTTAGCCAGGTGTTTCGTGAGCCAAGGAGACTGTCCTTGAAGCTGGGAGGAGGATATTCTAATTCTGATAAAATGTGTGTTTGTCAAGCCAGCTGTTCACTGCATGTGGGAAAATATTCACCCGGAATTTCTGTGCACAGTGCCAGGACTGTGTGTTTACAAATGCACTGTCGACACAACCAGGTGTATAACTGGCCATTTGCAATTACAGCTTCCACATTCCACGCAGGGGCAATATGCACATGCAAGTGTGACCATCCAGTCCAGACTATATTCAATAGTAATCCTAGTCTGAAATCTTGTCAGAGAAGGGGATTCCACAGGGAGGATAATAGAAGATTGGACCCAGAAGACTAGCCTGGCTGTTGAAAGAAGAGGAAGATACTGTGTGGGGACAATGAAGAGGAGGAAGGGGAAGAGAGACGGATCCCCTGATCTGGGGAAAGAGGGGAGTAGGATGCAGCAATGAGTGGTGGGGATGGTGCCTGGTCCTGTGGTGGTGGAGAGAGAGGGGATACACATGGGGGTATTGGGGAGAGACATTGGTCCTGTGGTGGTGGAAGGAGGAGGACACACATGGGGTGGTGGGGAAGGACCCCAGTCCCGTGGTGGTGGAGGGAGAGGAGATGCACATGGGGGTGGTGGGGAAGGACCCCGGTCCCGTGGTGGTGGAGGGAGAGGGGATGCACATGGGGGTGGTGGGGAAGGACTGCAGTCTTGCTGTGGTGGAGGAAGGAGGATACACATAGGGTGGGGTGGAGATGGTCCCCGGTGGTGGAGGGAGGAGGATACACATGGGTGTGGTGGGGAAGGACCGCGGTCCTGCTGTGGTAGAGGGAGAAGGATACATATGGGGGTGGTGAAGGGAGGATGCTGCTGCCTGGGGCTCGAAGGAGCAGGGAGGCTGGAGGGGGCTTAGACCGCTAGTATTAGGACGCCCTGGGCTTCTCGGACTACGAGTCCCAGCGTGCTCAGCACTCGGCGCTGAGATTGAGGTTGCGCAGCCGCCCAGCTGGGGAGCGAGCTGCCTGTTGACAGCGCTGTTTTGGGGAGGGGTGGCTCCGTGGCTCGGGCAGACGGACTGACGGCCGGCTGCACCGCAGGTGACACTGCAGAAGGGTAAGCCCGCGACCCCCCGCCCAGCGCCGCGGGCACGCTGCCTCGCTCCCCCTCCCGGGCAGGGATGCATCTCCGCCAGCCTCCCGCAGAGACACACAGGCACTGGTGCGGTCCATCCCAGCGCGCTCTGCCTGGCTGAGCCTCTGCCCTTCCCGCACCCCGGGAGAAGCCGTGCCCCGGCTGCCGCGCGGCGCAGGAAGGGTCTTGCAGCGCTCTGAGCTGCACGCAGCCGGCTGGGCGGTGCTGCCTCTTAGGATGCTCTAGTTGAGCACCAGCTCTAGCTGGAGGAGACTGCATGGGTGTGATTGCCACCGACCGGCTCGGCTGATTGCATTGCGGAACTCTGTGTGTGTGTCGAGGTGTGTATATATATATATTCTGCAGGGGATGAAAAGGGAGCTGTGTTTGGACTGTACAATTAAAGGACCTTGCAGGGGTTCCTACCTTGGTATAATTGCTGCCCTGCATCGTGGAGTGGTGTCAAACCCTTTTCAGACATTCCTTCTGCCTGGAGCAGAGCTACAATCCCGTCTCCATGTGCCGAAAGCGACATGCTTAGTTCCCTGGGGTGTGTTAATGGTGGAGCGGTCGGTTTGGTACAGTGAACATTACAACGCCTTGTTTTTAAACTCCACCCCCAAGCCCCTGCAAATACACTTTCACAATATAATGTAATGCTTTAAAATTAGGGTGATTGATTTAAAAAAATAAAGTTCAAATCAGGCTGCAGAATGTCTTTCATTTAAAAATATAGGCAGAATAAGTAATAATTTATTTTTAAAGGGTAATTTTAAAAATTAAAATATATTTGAATTTCCTCCCTGCACCTATCCCAAGTACATTACAAAACTTAGAGAAAAGTGTTAAAATATGAAAACATGGTGAAGGTTTTTTTTAATAAGAGAATATATCTGCCTCTCCTTGATGCTCATATTCCTATTATATGTAAAATGAGACTGATATACTGTCTTTAGATCTGGTCTCTTGGCTTGGACCAATTAAGAATACGTGTATTTAAAGACAGGACTCAGTAATGTGATATTGGTTTAATGATATTTCTAAGTGTTTGATGAAGGAATGTTTTCCTCTGCCTCAGACTATTCTCATCTTTATCTATGACTCTCATGTATTTCTGTGATCTCCTATTAGAGATGTGGTGACCAGGAAAATGAACATGTGATTCAGGTTGGAGTGTACCACTAATTCAGATAGTGGTATTATAATATTTTCAGTATTATTCTCCAACTATTTGCATCCTAACATGACATTTGTGTTTTTGATTGCTGCTGCACATTGACTAGAGGTCTTCATTGGTCTGTTCACAGTGATGCTCAGGTCTTTTTCTGAATTGTTACAGTTAATTAAGAAGCTAGTAAGGTATGTGCAGGTAGTTCAAATAATCCTTTTCACTGTGAATGACTTGCTTTTGCCAACATTAATTGCATCTGCTATCATGTTGTCCATTGACCTAGCTTGGCTAGGTCCCTCTGAACTTTCCCAGAGTCCTCTGCAAATGCTTCCACCTATTTGCTCAATTCCTCTTCCAGATCATCATTTTTAATTTTCAACATTTTACAGTTCCCAGCAAGCAAACTCTATGGACCTTTGCTTACTTACCTTTGCAAATTGTTTTCAGAAATTGTAAACAAGTATGGAATCATTTATTTTCACCTAGTTCCATGTTTCACTGTATCTGGTGAAACTCCTGACTTGAGGTTGAGGTAGCTTGGAAGGGTCTTGGGCTGAAGGGCATCAGGTAGCTACCCTCGTCACATATAATTGCATATGCTGGGGCTGTGGTGGAGGTTAACTGGTACTCTTCATCCAGTACACACAGCATGCCTCCACCTGTGAGGCAATGTGGTCATAGGTTCTGTTTAATGGTGGAGTTTGATCTACATTATAGTTTGTAAAAGACAAATTATATGGAGATATTTGTTCACCCATCTTTACTATAATTATTTCAGGTGGCAGCTGGATCCAGATGTCTGACAATTGTAATTATAAGGCAGGGGGATCTGGGGATAGCCATGGGCAAACAAGCAGCACTCTTTAGATAGCTATGGTCAGTGAGAGTGGAACAATAATTATAATATTATCATGATATATTTCTCACACTAACATGGACAAAAATCAATAGTCTTGTCTGTTCAAGGACCTCCCATCTCTGTTATAAAATTTAAAAGTACTCTGTATTTCAATGCAGAGCTCCTCATGCTATTTATTGCTATAGTTATCAAGTTGTACACATCACAGTTGTTTTCTATTAGCTGGTTAGCAGTTAAAAGGCACAAAACCACATACAGTAACTTCTTGCTTAATATTGTAGTTATGTTCCTGAAAAATGCTACTTTAAGGGAAACAATGTTAAGCGAAGTAATGTAAATGGGGGGGATTAGGTTCCAGGGAAATTTTTTTGCCAGACAAAAGACTAGAGAGAGAGAGTGTGGAAGTTCTAAACAAACAGTTTAATACTATACACAGCAATGATGAGTGTGAGGCTTGGTTGAGGTGGTGGAGGCAGAGGGTGGGATATTTCCCAGGGGATGTCTTACTGCTTAATGATGAACTAGCACTCGGATGAGCCCTCAAGGGTTAACACATTGTTAATGTAGCCTTACACTCTACAAGGCATCAGGAATAGAAGGAGGAGACACAGCATGGCCGAGAGAGACCCAGACACACACCGTGTGTATGTGGGGGGGAGAGAGAGAAAGCACTGTCCTTAGGATTTATGGGGCCCTAAGCACTATTATTAAACTGGTGCCCCTATGCCCGACAACAGCAGCCAGGGGTCCCAGCCTGGGGTGGTGGTGGTGGGGAGGGACAAGGCAGCAAGGATACCAAAACCACCTGGCCCGCCTCACAGTGGTGGAGAGTCACAGTTCCCCGCAGAGACCCCCATGCCCTCTCCCTCATGCAGAATGTGTGGCACCAGTGCATGCAGAAGGTACCTAATTAAAAGCTCTAAACTTGGGAATAAAAAATGTCAGTCACAGGTATTTTGATACACTCTGAAGTTTGTCAGAGATTTATTTGCAAAAATTTGCAAGAAGAGCAAGTCATCTGTCCTGCTGAATACAACATTAAATATTATGGAATGCATGATGCAGCTTCTCTGTTTTACATTTTCTTAATCAGTATTTCTAAGGAGATATTATATTTTAAGTGTACTCTTTTTATATCTTACTAAAGGTACTGATTTTGCTAGAGGCTTCTCTTAAAACTACTTCATCAACTAGTCAGAAGTAAAGAAAGGGAAACTCATTCTGTTCCAGATATCTGGGTGTTGTCCTTTTAAGGACTCTCTTCAACAGGGGGGTGAAGGAAGAAAGGGATGGACAGAAAGGACAGGAAGACTTTGCAAGCAAGTTTTTTTTTGTACTATAGTAATTAAAATGAAAATGTGTATTTTAGATAAGGGTGATCTTTTGAAGGATTTATTTAAAAAGCTATGTCTAAGTTCCAAGCATGTAAGGCTAAAGATGAATACTCAGATTGCATAGATTTTTAGATGCACAAGGATTTTTTAGAGATGTGATTTTATAATCTTCAATCTTCTAATGAAATATTTTTAAAGCAAATTTTAAACTAAGGTCCTGTAGACTAACATGTTCTGAGTAAATATTACAGTAATGCACAACTGTTTTTGTCAGTAAATTCAGAAACTGACTATATACCAGGGGTCAACAACCTTTCAGAAGTGGTGTGCCAAGTCTTCATTTATTCAGTGTAATTTAAGGTTTCGCGTGCCAGTAATACATTTCAACATTTTTATAATGTCTCTTTCCATAAGTCTATAATATATAACTAAACTATTATTGTATGTAAAGTAAATAAGGTTTTTAAAATGTTTAAGAAACTTCATTAAAATGCAGAGCCCCCCCCAGACCAGTGGCCAGGACCCGGGCAGCGTGAGTGCCACTGAAAATCAGCTCGTGTGCCGCCTAGGTTGCTTACCCCTCGTATATACCTAGGGGTTGGCAAATGTCTGTTAAATGGCTTCATTACTTGAATGGCTCTTTAATTTAAATGGCTCTTTAAACAGTTTCAATGTTGTGCTAATACAGGGGTGGGCAAACTTTTTGGCCCGAGGGCCACATCTGGGTATGGAAATTGTATGGTGGGTCACGACTGCTCATGCAATTGGGGGCTGGGGTGTGGGAGGATGTGCAGGCTCTGGGGTGGGGACAGAAATGGGGAGTTCAGGGTAAGGGAGGGGGCTCTGGGCTGGAGCAGGGGGTTGGAGTGTGTGGGGGGGTGAGGGCTCCAGCTGGGGGTATGAGCTCTGGGGTGGGGCTGGGAGTGAGGAATTGGGGGTGCAGGAGGGTGCTCCGGGCTGGGACTAAGGAGTTTGGAGGGCGGCAGGGGGATCAAGGCTGGGGCAGGGAATTGGGGGTGAGGAGTGGGTCATGGGTGCAGGCTTCAGGCAGCGCTTACCTCAAGAAGCTCCCGGAAGCAGCTGCATGTCCAATCTTCCGCTCCTGTGCAGAGACGCAGCTGTGGGAGCCTGCAGGATGGGTCAAAACAGGCATAGGATGAGGTGGGCAGGTGGACACTAAGACCCGGGGTGCCCCAAATTTTCAGATGCCCTATGGAGCTGTGTCTGTCTAAGGGCAACCCTGTGTGTGTGTGTGTGTGCGCGTGTGTGTGCCAGAGAGAGAGAGGGGCATTTCCCCTTTAAGTACGTTGACCCCACTCTCAGTACTCTGCCTTATTAATTAGATCAGCAAACAGAGACAGCAGCTGCAGCCAGGAAGCTCCCTCCCTCCTGAGCCCTGTTGTGTGGTGAGCCAGGAGCCCCGCTCTCTGTGGAGCTAAGATACAGGAGCAGGAGGAGGGGGAGACCCTGACATAGGCACCCCCTCCTTTCCCGTCCCCCCGCCTCAAGCAAGCAGGAGGCTCCTGGGAGCAGCTCCAAGGCAGAGGGCAGGAGCAGCACATGGCAGTGGGGGGGGAGGGGCAGCTGAACTGCCAAGCAATTGATAGCCTGCTAAGCGGCTGCGCAGAGGGAACGTAGGGGAGCTGATAGGGCGGCTGCTGGTCCACCCTGGTTCCAGGCTCCCCACCCCAGCTCCAAGGGCTGCTCTTCCTGCAAGCAGTGGAAAAAGAAGGCGGCTGCCAAGTTATAAGGGAGGATTGATTGTGCAACTTTAAACGAGCATGTTGTCTAACTGATCAGCAATGTAATAATGACCAGGATGAGGTTAAGTGAGGAGTTACTGTAATGAGAAAGGAAAGTGCAGGGGAGACAAAGTAACTTTTTTCTTCTTTTTTAGAAATGATCTGATAATTATCATGATCGATGATCACTTTTCTGCTGACAACAACGTATATTTATAGCCCAGCCTGTTCTGTTCGCCTTCTCAGATTGAGAAACATTTTGCTGAATGAGCAGGTCCATTGAAATTACTGAGGCTACTTAAGGAACAAGGTACTACTTAATGAGAGGAAGGATAATCCAATGGGTAGGGTGTTCGCCTAGGACGTGGAAGACCTGTTCCCTGCTCTGCCACAAACTGCCGGTGTGACTGCAAAATAGAGATTATAGCACTTTTCTACATCAAAAATGTGAGAATAAATACATGGAAGAATGTGAGGTGCTATTTAAGTGCTATGGTAATCAGGACCATATAAGTGTTATAGATAGATAAGAGGAGCAGAATCTGTCTGTGAATTTTTTGATAATTCTTGTTTTAAAATCTGCTACTATGTAATGTACATGTCAGCCTTGTATTTGGGGTAAGTGTGATCACATATAATTCTTTTTACAACACAGTTAGAATTTGGGAGATTGGTAACTGGACACCAGAGCTTTTCTTCTGCGGATCTCAGGTACTTCCGTGATGTGTGTGGTATAAGAAACTGTCTAAAATAGACTAGAATAGTTTAAACCTAGTGCAGACTGGCAGTGCCTGAAAGGTCTTAGCATGTTATAGCTGGCGTTACCATGATTGGTGGCCCATGTGAAACAAGGGGTGGCTTTAGTCCAGTTGCTATGGAACAGGCATTCATATCACAAAAGGCACCATCACATGTGACACTGAGTCATTCCTGAGGGCTGTGCAAGCTTGATGGGATTAGTGACAGTTACTGCAGGACTCATATTTTTGTGTTTTAGGCTGTTCTGATTTCTCTGTGGGATTTCTAAGAGCCAGGCAGTACATAAGGTAGATGGGGTAAAGAGAGATACGCAGAATCCAAAGGATTTTTGCCATCAAACAACAGTTCTTGGTACCTTGGTCATTATCTCATCATGGTAAATCACAAAGGGATGGGCCCTGGGTCGTTTCCCTTTAATGATGGAATTGCTTGGGAATAGGGCCCTACGCAGAGCACTTGCAGAGGCTCCGCCCAAGGCTACCAGCCACCTGCAAAGCAGCTGCAGGGCTGCACATTGGCAGCCCCGCCTTACTATTGTGTGTCTGTTGACACAACATTCCATCCACTCCCCCCTTTGCGGGAGGGGGATAGGAAAACGGGGGCAGCAGCCCACCTAAAGCAAGTTATTAGCTTTCCAGTGCCTGCTTCGCTTTAGCAAGGGGGAGTAGCGGTGTAGGGATGCTCAGAACCTGGCCCTACTCCCATGGAAGTGTGTGAAATTAATGGGAGCTTTGCCATTCACTTCAATGCCAGCTGCATGTCTCTGCCCCAGCCCACAAACAGCAGAAAGGGGTGCAGCCCTACAGCAAACATTTTTCTCCTCTTATAACAGTCACAGCTACATTGGCTGCAGTGCTGCCCCGGTGTTGCGTGTATGGTTACTATGGGAGGTACAGCAGGGCTGGTTTTTCCAGGGCACCCTGGAAGACAGGCCTTTGGTCCTTCAGCAGGGTTCCTGTGAAAGTAAGAACCTGGAAGTGAAACTGGCTCCATAACTAGTCTTAGCCTAAACCCAAAGAGCTTTCAGTAGGGGAGCAGATTACCATGGAGAATGACATGGGTTTTCCAAATTCTTTCCCTTTCAATAGTTGATTGATGCTGCATGACCCCAACCACTCCAGGCTGAAGGGAGTGAAGAGTAGCAAGTGCATGCGCCGTCCGGAGAAGGGAGTGGTGCGCTCCAGCAGGCCGGGATAGCATGAGTTCATCATCACCATCAGTTTCCACAGGGAAGTGTTTGCAGCCACTGCCGTGAGTCTGTTGTGTCTCCTCGCTCCTGCCTCCATCTGTGCTGCCTTGTAAAGTGTGAGGCTACATTAACAACAACGTGTGAACCCTTCAGGGTTCAGCCGAGTGCTAGTTCATTATTTAGCAGTAAGGCATTCCCTGAGAAATATCCCATCTGATATCAACGCTGTTGCTTTAGGAGAAGTTCATGAGAATCCTCTGATTAGTGACTGCAGGGAGATTTGGGGACAGGGGAGCTGCTGCTAACGTGCGTGAGCAAGAAACAGAAGGGGCTCAAGGAGCTGACATAGGACATTGTTCCAGTGACCCTGTGGAAGTCTGTTTTAAATATAATGGTGGAGTGCTCATTGTGATTGTACTGTACAGAATCACCCAGCATCATGAGTCAAAAACGCCGAGCAAGTCATAGTGGAGTGCCTAGTAGTAGTAGTACCACTACCAGTAAGAAAACCAGGAAAACCATTTGTTTGGATACTAAATTAGACGTTTTAAGGCATTTTGATGCAGGTGAGCGTGCAGTAGACATTGGCATCACTCTAGGTCTTACTCCGACCACTGTGAGAACAATTCGGAGTAATGCCGACAAGATCAGGGCTAGTGCTCGGTGTGTAACACCGCTTAGTGCTGCTAAAATAAGTCGATCAAGAAGTAGTTTGATGGAAAACATGGAGCGTCTTCTCTCAGTGTGGATAGAGGACCAAAACCAGCGGAACATACCTCTAAGTTTACCTGTGATACAAGCTAAGGCAAAAAGTTTGTATGACAAATTAAAGAGAGACCAAGGTGAAGGATCACAGACAGAGATGTTTATGGCAAGTCGGGGATGGTTTGATCGGTTCAAGAGGCGCTTCCACCTGCACAACATGAAGATGTCCGGCGAGGTGGCTAGTGCTGATACCGCAGCAGCTAAAAAATTCCCCGAGTATCTCAAGAAAATAATTGAGGAAGGCGGCTATTCACCTAAGCAAGTCTTCAATGTCAATGAAACGAGCCTCTACTGGAAGAGGATGCCTGAACGGACTTACATTTCCCAAGAGGAGAAGACAGCTCCTGGATTTAAAGCAGCTAAAGACCACCTAACCTTGCTTCTAGGTGGCAATGCTGCCGGAGACATGAAAATGAAACCGCTGACAGTGTACCAATTCAAAACACCACGAGCTCTCAAGGGATATTCAAAGGAAGACCTTCCGGTCATTTGGAGATCCAATAAGAAGGCATGGATAACTGGAGCTATTTTTTCAGAATGGCTGACTTTCTATGCTGTCCCTGCATGGAAGGAATACTGTGCCAATAAAAATCTTGATTTCAAGATTTTATTACTTATTGATAATGCACCAGCTCATCCAATCAACCTGGATAATTTGTGCAAAAACGTCAAAGTTGTCTTTCTGCCACCTAACACCACATCACTCATCCAACCCATGGACCAAGGAGCCATTGCTGCATTTAAGGCGTATTACTTACGCCGTACTTTCGACCAGCTCATCAGAGGCACTGATGGAGAAGGCAAACCTACAATTCGGCAATTTTGGCGTGACTACAACATCCTCAAGTGCATCAATAACATTAGTGAGTCCTGGGCTGAAGTTACTCAGGCATGCATGAATGGTGTGTGGGGGAAGTTGTGGCCTGAATGTGTCAATGATGTAAAAGGATTTAAAGATGGTGTTCCCGCTATGAAGAAAGATATTCTCAGCTTGGCCAAGAAAGCAGGTTTTGTTGAGGTGGAAGAAGCCGACGTTACACAACTTCTGCAGTCACATGGAGAAGAGCTAACCAATGAAGATCTGATGCAACTAGACATGATGAGAGCAATGGAAGACGAGGGCCAAGAAGTAAAAGAAGAACCAACCCATCGAAATTTGACTGCCAAACGTCTTTCTGAAGCTTTCCAAATGATTGAAGCTGGCTTGCAGATCCTTAGTGACGACGATCCTGACAGGGAACGCAGCTCCAAAGTGATTAGGGGAGTTGGTCATCTAATGACTTGCTATAAAGAAGTTTACCAAGAAGAAAAAAGGAAAGCCAAACAACCATCTCTAGATATGTTTTTTCGAGTTGTGACAGTTAAGGAAGAACATGAAGAGGAGCAGCTGGATGATCCACCCTCTTCCACCTCTGACTCCACCACCTCAACCAAGCTTAACTATCATCATTGCTGAGTACAGTTTTAAATTGTTCGTTTGAAATTGTTTAATAAACTTGTACCGTACATGTATATAATGTCTTTTGTCTGGCGAATTCTTTTTTCTGGAACCTAACCCCCCAATTTACACTAATTTTTATGGGGAAATGGGATTCGCTTTACATTGTTTTGCTTAAAGTCACATTTTTTAAGAACATAACTCCAACATTAAGCAAGGTGTTACTGTATAATCATATGATTACCATCCCTGGCCGAATATTAAATATTATGGAATACATGATGCAGTTCTTCCGTGTTTTACATTTTCTTAATTGATATTTCTAAGGTGATTTTATATTTTAAATGTACTCTTAAGCCTTCAAATAATCATTCCAGATTACTACATATTTAACTCACTGAAACAAAGACATTACTTTAAATCAATCAGTCACAAAGGTTTAGCATGTTCATAACAATATTCATTGCTTTTAGAAAAAGGGAACACTAATTTACTTTGTGTGATCTCCATAACAATAAATAGAAGTGTTTATGAAGTTTCACCAACTTTAAAATATATGTTTCCAAAGATTTTAGGCATAACAAAGGATTTTATATCTTACTAAGGTACTGATTTTGCTAGAGGGTTCTCTTAAAACTACTTCATCAGCTAGTCAGAAGTAAAGAAAGGGAAACTCATTCTGTTCCAGATATCTGGAAAGAAAGGGGTGCTGTCCTTTTAAGGGCTCTCTTCAACAGAGGGGTGAAGGGAGAAAGAGATGGACAGAAAGGACAGAAAGACTTTGCAAGCAAGTTTTTTTGTACTTGTAAGGGTCCGGTACTGGGGCTCGTCCCTCTTAGGCGCAGCGGGGAGCCAGGGCGCCTCCCTACAGGCAGCAGTCTGTGCAGGGCCCAGACCCGTCAGCAGGGGCTGAGCAAACAAATAGTCTCTAAGCAATTCAGAGTCCTAGCCCTTCAGCAGGGGCTAAGCTGACACAGGTTCTATAAGCCCAGCCCTGGAGCAGGGGCAGGGCAACAAGCAGTTCAGGCTCAGGGCCCTTCAGCAAGGGCTGAGCAAGTACAGAGTCTATAAGCAGTTCGGGCTCAGACATTTCAGCAGGGCTGAGCAACACAGTACATAAGCCCAGCCCTTGGGTGGGGCAGGGCAGTAAGCTGCTCACAGCTCAGGCCTTCCAGCAGGGCTGAGCGAATACAAAGTCTATAGCCCAGGCTCTTGGGCACTGCGGGGCAGCACACAGTTCAAGCTCAGGCCTTTCAGCAGGGGCTGAGCAACAAGTCAACAATATATAAGCCCAGGCCCTTGGGCAGGGTGGGGCAACAAACCCAGGTAAGGGTCAGACCCTCAAGCAGGGGCTGAACAGTGAGTTAAACAGCACAAGAGGCCTCCTCAGGCCAGGGGGAGGGAGAATCTGCCACCCTTGGAAGTGTGGCAGGGGGGACACAGGCCCTCCCACTCCACTGCGTCCCAGCCCAGGGCCCTAGCAGTGGCAAGGGTTCGCTGCAGTCAGTGGGGAATCCTGGGCGCAACACACTGACATTGGTTCAGGGTCCCCTGGAGCCAGACTGGGGTCGGCTTCCCCCAGGCCACTTCCAATCTCCCCCTCTCTAGGTACCTGTCCTTTGCCAGTGTCATCCGGCGGGTCCCAGACCATGGGTTCCTCAGGATACTGGGCGTAGGGAAGCTCAGGCAGCTCCTTGGGATCCTGGGCACAAGGAAGCTCAGGCAGCTCCTTGGGATCCCAGGCACGGGGAAGCTCAGGCCAGCGCTCCTCCGGGTAGTGAGCACAAGGCAGGCTGGGCCCGGCGGGAGCTCAGGCACCAGCATCTGTCCTCTCCAGCAGTCTGCAGCCAACTGAGCGCTGAGGCCGGGCTTTTATACTTCCTGTCCCACCCCTTGACTTCTGGGGGGCGGGGACAGGCGGTGGTGGCTCCGCCTACGGAGGCACCTGTTCTGACTCATCCCTCTCAGGCGCGGCAGGGAGCCAGGGCGCCTCCCTACAGTACTATAGTAATTAAAATGCAAATGTGTATTTTAGATAAGGGTGGTCTTTTGAAGGATTTATTTTAAAAACTATATCTGAAGATCCAAGCATTTAAGGCTAAAGATGAATACTCAGATTGTGCATCTAAAAATCTATGCAAGGAATTTTTAGGGATGTGATTTTATAATCTTCAAATGAAATATTTTTAAAGCAAATTTTAAATGAAGGTCCTGTAGACTAACATGTCCTGAGTAAATATTACAGTAATGCACAACTGTTTTTGTCAGTAAATTCAGAAAATGACAGTATATACCTAGGGGTTGGCAAATGCCTGTTAAATGGCTTCATTATTTGCATGGCTCTTTAACTTAAATGGCTCTTTAACACTTTCAATGTTGTGCTAACACAGGGGTGGGCAAACTTTTTGGCCCGAGGGCCACATCTGGGTATGGAAATTGTATGGTGGGTCATGAATGCTCATGCAGTTGGAGGTTGGGGTGCGGTAGGAGGTGCAGGCTCTGGCCGGGGGTGTGGGCTCTGGCGTGGGGCCAGAAATGAGGAGTTCAGGGTGAGGGAGGAGGCTCTGGGCTGGAGCAGGGGGTTGGAGTGTGTAGGGGGGTGAGGGCTCCAGCTGGGGCTCTGGGCTCTGGGGTGGGCCTGGGAATGAGGGGTTGGAGGTGCGGGAGAGTGCTCCAGGCTGGGACCAAGGAGTTCGGAGGGCGAGAGGGGGATCAGGGCTGGGGCAGGGAGTTGGGGGTGAGGAGGGGGTCATGGGTGCAGGATTCAGGCAGCATTTATCTCAAGTAGCTCCTGGAAGCAGAGGCACATCCCCCCTCCAGCTCCTGTGTGGAGGTGCAGCCAGGCAGCTCGGCGTGCTGCCCCAGCAGCAGGCACCACCCCTGCAACTCCCATTGGCCGTGGTTCCAGTGGGAGCTGCGGGGGCGGCACTCAGAGTTGGGGTAGCATGCAGACTCCCCTGGCTGCCCTTATATGTAGGAACCAGAGTGGGGACATGCCACTTCTTCCTAGAGCTGCGCAGAGCCACAGCATGCAAGGAGCAGGGCAAGCTCCCAGCTGGAGTGCCGGAGCAGGGCAAGTCCCAGACCTCGCTCCCTGGCAGAAGCTCAAGGGCCAGATTAAAAAATCTGAAGAGCCAGATGTGGCCCCTCGATCGTAGTTTGCCCACCGCTGTGCTAATAGGACTGGCAGATTGGATGGATTTTTCACTTTTAAGTTACTAGATTCCCTCTGGAGGAAGACTCACTAGGCTGCAGCAGCTAGCTGTGGGAGCCTGCAGGAAGGATCAGATCAGGGATAGGAAGAGGTGGATGTTTGGACACTAAGACCCAGGGGTGCCCCAAATTTCCCTATGCAGCTGCGTTTGCCTAAGGACTGACCTGTGTGTGTGTGTGTGTGTGTGTGTGTGTGTGTGTGAGAGGGAGAGACACACACCATGTGTGTGTCAGAGAGAGAGAGACGTGCATTGCCCCTTTAAGTACGCTGACCCCACTCTAAGTACATTGCCTTTTTTAAGTAGATCAGCAAGTTGCGAGAGCGGCTGCTGCCAGGAAGCTCCCTCCCTCCTGAGCCGTGCTTGTCCCCCACTCTCTGTGGAGCTAAGGTACAGGAGCGGGAGGAGGGGGAAACCCTGACATTAGCACCCCTCTTCTTCCCCCCCCTCCCAAGCAAGCAGGAGGCTCCCTGGAGCAGCTCCAAGGCAGAGGGCAGGAGCAGCACACGGCAGTGGGGGGAGGGGCAGCTGAACTGCCAAGCAATTGATAGCCTGCTGAGCGGCTGCGCAGAGGGAACTTAGGGGGGCTGATAGGGGGGCTGCCGGTGCACCCTGGTTCCTAGCCCCTACCAGCTAGCTCCAACAGACTGCTTTTCCTGCAAGCAGTGGAAAAAGAAGGCGGCTACCAAACAACGTTATCAGGGAGGATTGATTGTGCAACTTTAAACGAGCATGTTGTCTAACTGATCAGCAATGTAATAATGACCAGGATGAGGTTAAGTGAGGAGTTACTGTAATGAGAAAGGAAAGTGTAGGGGAGACAAAGTAACTTTTTTCTTCTTTTTTAGAAATGATCTGATAATTATCATTATCGATTATCACTTTTCTGCTGACAACAACGTATATTTGTAGCCCAGCCTTTAGTTCAGGGTCTGTTCACCTTCTCAGATTGAGAAACATTTTGCTGAATGAGCAGGTCCATTGAAAATACTGAGGCTACTTAAGGAACAAGGTACTACTCAATGAGAGGAAGGATAATCCAATGGGTAGGGTGTTCGCCTAGGACTTGGAAGACCTGTTCCCTGCTCTGCCACAAACTGCCGATGTGACTGCAAAATAGAGATTATAGCACTTTTCTACATCAAAAATGTGAGAATAAATACATGGAAGAATGTGACGTGCTATTTAAGTGCTATGGTAATCAGGACCATATAAGTGTGATAGATAGATTCTGCTCCTCTTATCTGTCTGTGAATTTTTTGATAATTCTTGTTTTAAAAGCTGCTACTATGTAATGTACATGTCAGCCTTGTATTTGGGGTAAGTGTGATCACATATAATTCTTTTTACAACACAGTTAGAATTTGGGAGATTGGTAACTGGACACCAGAGCTTTTCTTCTGCGGATCTCAGGTACTTCCGTGATGTGTGTGGTATAAGAAACTGTCTAAAATAGACTAGAATAGTTTAAATCTAGTGCAGACTGGCAGTGCCTGAAAGATCTTAGCATGTTATAGCTGGCGTTACCATGTTTGGTGGCCCATGTGAAACAAGGGATGGCTTTAGTCCAGTTGCTATGGAACAGGCATTCATATCACAAAAGGCGCCATCACATGTGACACTGAGTCATTCCTGAGGGCTGTGCAAGCTTGATGGGATTAGTGACAGTTACTGCAGGACTCATATTTTTGTGTTTTAGGCTGTTCTGATTTCTCTGTGGGATTTCTAAGAGCCAGGCAGTACATAACAAGGTAGATGGGGTAAAGAGAGATACGCAGAATCCAAAGGATTTTTCTCCTCTTAGAACAGTCACAACTACATTGCCTGCAGTAGTGCCACGGTGTTGCACGCATGGTTACTATGGGAGGTATAGCAGGGCTGGTTTTTCCAGGGCACCCCGGAAGACAGGCCTTTGGTCCTTCAGCAGGGTTCCTGTGAAAGTAAGAACCTGGAAGTGAAACTGACTCCATAACTAGTCTTAGCCTAAACCCAAAGGGCTTTCAGTAGGGGAGCAGATTACCATGGAGAATGACATGGGTTTTCCAAATTCTTTCCTTTTCAATAGTTGATTGATGCTGCATGACCCCAACCACTCCAGGCTGAAGGGAGTGAAGAGTAGCAAGTGCATGCGCCGTCCGGAGAAGGGAGTGGTGCGCTCCAGCAGGCCGGGATAGCATGAGTTCATCATCACCTTCAGTTTCCACAGGGAAGTGTTTGCAGCCACTGCCGTGAGTCTGTTGTGTCTCCTCGCTCCTGCCTCCATCTGTGCTGCCTTGTAAAGTGTAAGGCTACATTAACAACAACGTGTGAACCCTTCAGGGTTCAGCCGAGTGCTAGTTCATTATTTAGCAGTAAGGCATTTCCTGAGAAATATCCCATCTGATATCAACGCTGTTGCTTTAGGAGAAGTTCATGAGAATCCTCTGATTAGTGACTGCAGGGAGATTTGGGGACAGGGGAGCTGCTGCTAACGTGCGTGAGCAAGAAACAGAAGGGGCTCAAGGAGCTGACATAGGACATTGTTCCAGTGACCCTGTGCAAGTCTGTTTTAAATATAATGGTGGAGTGCTCATTGTGATTGTATTGTACAGTATCGCCCAGCATCATGAGTCAAAAACGCCGAGCAAGTCATAGTGGAGTGCCTAGTAGTAGTAGTACCACTACCAGTAAGAAAACCAGGAAAACCATTTGTTTGGGTACTAAATTAGACGTTTTAAGGCATTTTGATGCAGGTGAGCGTGCGGTAGACATTGGCATCACTCTAGGTCTTACTCCGACCACTGTGAGAACGATTCGGAGTAATGCCGACAAGATCAGGGCTAGTGCTCGGTGTGTAACACCGCTTAGTGCTACTAAAATAAGTCGATCAAGAAGTAGTTTGATGGAAAACATGGAGCGTCTTCTCTCAGTGTGGATAGAGGACCAAAACCAGCGGAACATACATCTAAGTATGCCTATGATACAAGCTAAAGCAAAAAGTTTGTATGACAAATTAAAGAGAGACCAAGGTGAAGGATCACAGACAGAGATGTTTATGGCAAGTCGGGGATGGTTTGATCGGTTCAAGAGGCGCTTCCACCTGCACAACATGAAGATGTCCGGCGAGGTGGCTAGTGCTGATACCGCAGCAGCTAAAAAATTCCCCGAGTATCTCAAGAAAATAATTGAGGAAGGCGGCTATTCACCTAAGCAAGTCTTCAATGTCAATGAAACAAGTCTCTACTGGAAGATGATGCCTGAACGGTCTTACATTTCCCGAGACAAGAAGACAGCTCCTGGATTTAAAGCAGTTAAAGACCGCCTAACCTTGCTTCTAGGTGGCAATGCTGCCGGAGACATGAAAATGAAACCGCTGACAGTGTACCAATTCGAAACACCACGAGCTCTCAAGGGATTTTCAAAGGAAGACCTTCCGGTCATTTGGAGATCCAATAAGAAGGCATGGATAACTGGAGCTATTTTTTCAGAATGGCTGACTCTTTATGCCATCCCTGCATGGAAGGAATACTGTGCCAATGAAAATCTTGATTTCAAGATTTTATTACTTATTGCTGACGTACCAGCTCATCCAATCAATCTGGACGACCTGTGCGAAAACGTCAAAGTTGTCTTTCTGCCACCTAACACCACATCACTCATCCAGCCCATGGACCAAGGAGCCATTGCTGCATTTAAGGCGTATTACTTACGCCGTACTTTCGACCAGCTCATCAGAGGCACTGATGGAGAAGGCAAGCCTACAATTCGGCAATTTTGGCGTGACTACAACATCCTCAAGTGCATCAATAACATTGGTGAGTCCTGGGCTGAAGTTACTCAGGCATGCATGAATGGTGTGTGGGGGAAGTTGTGGCCTGAATGTGTCAATGATGTAAAAGGATTTAAAGATGTTGTTCCCGCTATGAAGAAAGATATTCTCGGCTTGGCCAAGAAAGCGGGTTTTGATAAGGTGGAAGAAGCCGACGTTACACAACTTCTGCAGTCACATGGAGAAGAGCTAACCAATGAAGACCTGATGCAACTGGACATGATGAGAGCAATGGAAGATGAGGGCCAAGAAGTAAAAGAAGAACCAACTCATCGAAATTTGACTGCCAAACGTCTTTCTGAAGCTTTCCAAATGATTGAAGCTGGCTTGCAGATCCTTAGTGACGACGATCCTGACAGGGAACGCAGCTCCAAAGTGATTAGGGGAGTTGGTCATCTAATGACTTGCTATAAAGAAATTTACCAAGAAGAAAAAAGGAAAGCCAAACAACCATCTCTAGATATGTTTTTTCGAGTTGTGACAGTTAAGGAAGAACATGAAGAGGAGCAGCCGGACGATCCACCCTCTTCCACCTCTGACTCCACCACCTCAACCAAGCTTAACAATCATTTTTTCTGAGTACAGTATTAAATTGTTTAAAACTTATACTTGCATTAAATTGTTTGTTTAAAATTGTTTAAAACATATACTGTATATGTATATAATGTCTTTTGTCTGGGAAAAACAATTTCCCTGGAACCTAACCCTCCCATTTACATTAATTTTTATGGAGAAATTGGATTTGCTTAACATAGTTTTGCTTAAAGTCGCATTTTTCAAGAACATAACTGCATTAAGCAAGGAGTTACTGTATAATCATATAATTACCATCTCCACCTTTTAAATTGGATTCCATACTATTAGCTTTGGGCCTATAAGTAGTGCCATGCCCTTTTTGTTATGTTGATCACCCTGTTGATTTTTTGTGTGTGAGAGATTAGCTTTCATAGATTCTATCCAGTTTGTTTCCTTTGATCTAATTATTGTATAAAATAAGCCCATTTAAAACTCATTATTATAATTGAATTGTTTCATTTTACAGTATCCAATAATATATTAGGTGCCTCACAATACAGAGGAGACATGGTCCCTGACGGGAAGAGTTTAGAATCTAATATGAGAGTTTACAGTCACTCAAGACTCATTCTTCCAAGACTGAGAGAAGGTGTCTTTAACTAGACTGCATAAGAATATTACTCCTATACACATTTTACATCTGCTGTGTTATCAGGGCTGACTCCAGGGTTTTTGCTGCCCCAAGCAGCAAAAAGGAAAAAAAAATGCGATCGCGATATGCGGCACTACTGCTGCTTCTTCAGTCTTCGGCGGCAATTTGGCGGCTGGTCCTTCGCTCCGAGAGGGACTGAAGGACCTGTTGCCGAAGAGCCAGACGTGCCGCTCCTCTCTGTTGGCTGCTCCAAGCACCTGCTTGCTGGGCTGGTGCCTGGAGCCAGCCCTGTGTGTTATAACCCCTTTATACTATGGTATGTCCCCAAAGGACCTGCTGTGTTATAACCCCTTTATACTATAGTATGCCCCCAAAGGACCTGCTGTGTTATAATCCTTACAAGCTAGTGAAAAGGGTCCTCAACGATAAGCAGTTTCTAGTTTCTGATGGTGCTACAACGTTGCCAACAGTGTTAAAACAGAAGCTATTAAGCTCAAAAACCATAATTTCTCCAAAGTCCTGTAGTGATAAGATTCTTACAGTGCAGATGGTGTGAATCATAGAATCGAAACACTGGAAGGGACCTCGAAAGGTCATCTAGTCCAGTCCCCAGTACGTCTCTCAGCCCGTGCTGCTTCCCGCAGCTCCCATTGGCCTGGAGTAGCGAACCGTGGCCAGTGGGGGCTGCGATCGGCCAGACCTGCAGACGCAGTAAGTAAACAAATTGGCCCGGCCTCCCAGGGGCTTTCCCTAAACAAGCAGCGTCCCAAGTTTGGGAAACACTGATCTAAATCATTGATGAAGATATTGAACAGAACCAGACCCAGAACTGAGCTCTGCGGGACCCCACTTGATGTGCCCTTCCAGCTTGACTGCGAGCCACTGATAACTACTCTGTGGGAACAGTTTTCCCAGCATGCTAAAATCCCCCACTTTTGCTACTGTTCTATAAACTAAGAACAAAACTACATACAGTGTGAAACACTGCTTTGGGAGAAGGACACATGCACTTTAAAGGAAATAATTCAACAGGATTTTTCAATTTAGTAGGAAAAAAATGTTGATTTTTATGCTCAAACCTGAGAAAATTTTCATTCATTTTACAAATTTCTGAAAACACATGCTTAAAAATGAAAAAACTGCTTCACACCAACTACAGCAGCACCAAGTAGTCTGTCCGAAGGACCAGAACACTAATATATTTTAAACTATTCCAGTAATATTAGTGAATGTTTCTCTTATGAATGCTGACATATTTGAAAAAGTAGAAACATTCCTTACTTTCTCTGAATATTCTCAGACAGCTGAACAAAAGAGTATATTAAACAACAAGTGGAACAAATCAGTTACTTAGATACTGGATCCAGTGAATGGGGTTGGGTCCATTATGATTAAGAGCAGTATTCTTGTAACACAAATAGATGTGCAGTAAAACTGGGACGATTGTTCCACAGTTATCCAGCAAATGGAGTTCTCCAAATTATACAGTTAATCTGGTCCCAGACAGATTGTCCTTCTGATCTCCAAGAACAGCTCTGAAAATCAGGTTGTTGAAAACTGCATGTATTGAGGAATTCTAATTTGACATTTGCTTTTTCCAAATAAAGTTCCTTATTTTGATAATTTTTATATGTAAACACAAAAAGCAGGATTGAGATTAGTTTTACAACCATGAGCATAAGGGAGCTACGCATAAGAGATCACTTTCAGCAGTACAAAGTTGTGCCTTGGTTTTGAACCTGAAATATTTCAGACACCTCAGGAGAGTCAAAATGGAACCATTTGGCCCAGCCTTTCACAGACGTGTATTACTGATGTACAGGGAAGTGTTAAAAGGACCTACACCTTTTTTTCTCTGTATGATCAAAAATGACTTTAGTTACAGATCTTGCCACAACAGTAAAAAGCATGGAGGAAGAAAATGAAAGAGAACCCTGTGGTTACAATATAATACATTAAGTGAATGAATAATCCAGTATTATACATAATAATACACTAACTTTGTCAGCCCTACATTCTTTTCTGAGGGCAGTAGGGATTGATCCTCCAGGATCCTCTTTGATTTTCTTTTCTGTTTGCTTCCAGGTCTGCAGAAACCTTCCTGGGAATCTGCAAATTAAGGAAACTATATTGATACTTTCCTCTGGCTCTTCCAGTGTGATTTCTCTTATTTTGCCCCTCCTTTCTGACTCAAGTCATTCCATTAATGGGAACAGGACTACCTAATGTGTAAAAAACTAAGCAACTATGTAAGGATTTGCAGGAGGATATGGCTCTTAGAACGCAAGTCCCTCAGGACAGAACTGCCTTTTTATTTGTCTTGCACAGCATGAGCATAGTGTTGACACTGAACAAATGATAAATAATGTAATGTAACCTATTTTTTCACCAGACTAGTTTTTCCTCAGTCTCTAAACTGATTTATCAGGTATTCCTTTAAAATGTTTATTCCCTTAACACGTGTTCATTGAAGAGAGCTTCTCTGTGCTGCTATAAAATAACTGACTGTTTCTGATAGCTAGCTTTTAGTAAACTGATGTGTCCCTTTGCTCAATGGCTACATTTATAGGGGAAAAAAAATCTGTTAGCTAATGCCTTCCCTATCTGAAAATTCAGGTGGATGTTTTAGAGTTCAAGCATAACCAGCTTAGGTTACATACCTCCTGCATCAATCTCTCAATTCAAAGCAGGTGCTGAAAGTTATCAAGATGTGTATACACATGGCTTTCCCCCCAACACAGACAAATTATAACTAATATGCATTAACACAGTCTCTGGGCTTGCAAGTCCAGGGCTGTGAAGCATTGCTTTTTTATTTGACTAATTTATTACAAACTAACTTGTTAGGTATTTGATTATTAGTAAGAATTTAAATCCTAGCACTGTGGCAACAAGGTAACATTTCATGTCAAAAATAAAGGGTTCTTGTTTTTGTCTCTGAATTATGTCATGACAATTTCCATTGATATGTTTAAACCCTGTTTGACGGAAACCATTTCTCTTTAAATAGAGGTTTTTTTCCCCTTAGGGCAAGTTTAGTGTTAGCTTACATTATCTTCCTAGCAACTGTTTTAGTCCTATCTAATATCTACCTAATGCCTGCATCTGTAATGCAGATGTTTATGGTCGCTCGGGTCTACAGACTACTGGGGCCATTGTCCGCAGGTGGCACCTTACACTTTTTGGACATGTCACAAGCATGCCACAAGACGTTCCAGCAAACGCCATTCTCTGCGTGGCTTGTAACATCTAGGATAAAATTCCACCAACCAAGGGATAGAGGCGGCCCAGAGGCAGACCCCTTATTACATGAGTTCATAAAGTCTGTTCCCGTGTTGGACTCTCACGCCTTCAAGCCTTTGCGGTTGTGCAGGAACGGACCAAATGGCGAATGATCGCTATGGCTGACTGTCTGGCTAAGCGTTGAAGAAAGAGAGAGTGAATGCCTGGTAGAACTTGGAGAGTTATTTTGTGGTAATATTAGACTAGGACTGGATTTTTAGGCTGAACATTCAGAGGTCAAATACTCTATTCCAAAATCATGCAGCTGCCTTGTATCCTAGTAATGCATCGGTTACTTCACAATTTACATGACAATTAGTTTCTTTATGTCGGACTTGACAGCTCCCATTAAAGTCAAATGAAAGACATCCATTTACTTTAATAAGAGTTGGATCAGAGCCTTGATAAAGAAACTAGCTGTCATGTAAATTGCAAAGGTATCCATGTGAGTCTCTAGCTATTTATAGAAATCAAATTCAAACTTTCTTTGATCCGGATAAGATGAAAGACAATCATTAGGGAATAAAAGAAGGAAGATGAAACATCAATGGATCCTCTCCCTTTGATGTAGAAGAGGTTTCCCATAAAGTCATATAATAATTTAGATTTTAAATTTTTTTAAATAATATTAAATTTATTCATAACTATTTGAGACGTGAAAGTATCTACTGGAAACAAGTAGCTTTCTTTACTATGTCTGATCAATTTATAGTCTGCTGTAGGTTGTGATGATAAATTATACGGATTGCAGTTGTTTCCTTGTTAAAAATTATGATGAATAATTATGCATTGACAATATGTGGACTTCTTTTAAGTTGATATTTTTCCTGTTTCAGTTTAAATGGCAAGAGCAGGTTCACTGGATCTTCCTTTAAAAATAATTTTTCATAGATTTCAAAACCAGAAGAGACTACTGTGATCATCTAGTCTGCCCTGTTTATAACACAGGCCACAGAACTTCCTTGAATTAATTTCTGTTGGAATTAGAGCCTATCCTTTAGAAAAACATCCAATCTTGATTTAAAAATTACTAGTGATGGAGAATCCACCACAGTCCTTGGTAAATTGTTCCAATGGTTAATTACCATCACTGTTAAAAATGTGCACCTTATTTCTAGTCCAAATTTACCTAATTTCAGTTTCCAGCTATTGGATCTTGTTATATCTTTGTTTGCTAGACTGAAGAGCCTATTATCAATTTTTTTGTTTCCCAAGTACTTTTAAACTGTGATCAAGTCACCCCTTGACAAAAGGAAGATTAAGCTACCTAGATTGACCTCCTTGAGTCTATCACTATAAAACAGATTTTCCAATCCTTTAATTATTCACATATTTCTTCTCTGTGCCCTCTCCAATTTAAAGTAAGAATGGAGGAGTGTGGAGAATGTAGGGCATCAACAGAATGTAGTTGCAGTGTGGTTTATTAGCATTCATCCCATAAGAATGGAGATCAGCTTTCCTGAGTTCAATTTCCATTTCTGCTGAGTGATCTGGGGAAGGTCACTTAACTTCTCTGTGTCTCAGTTTCCCCATCTCTAGAACAGGGATGATAATATCCACTTCACCAGGGTGCTGTTACATTTAATTAATTAATGTTTGAACAGTGATTTGACAGCTTCATTTGAGAGTCATTTAGGGTTCAATCCTGCAAGGTGCTGATCAACTCCTAGAGATTATGAGTACCCTCAACTCCCACTGACTTCAGAAGCGTCTCGGCACCTTTCAGGATCAAGCCCTTGAAGTACTATGGTTAAATCCACCTAGACATGGAGGACCTTCCCCACCACTTAAGAGTTGTGTGCCAAATGGGGTGCAAATGAAGTGACTATACAACTACTACAGAACACTACAACACATCTCTTCAGCAACACTGGCTATTGCAAACACATCAAACCTGTCCCCTACTTTCTAGATTAGCTTTCCATAGAATATTGAATCAAGTTCAAGGTCTCAGTCCTTATCTTCTTAGTGCTCCATGACCTAGTCTGCTATATTTAAAAGATTGACTAAAGCTCTGGGTTGAAGGCCATGGTCAACACAACTCCTCACTTTTCTGACACAATCTACTTTTCTACTGGAAGGGAAAAAATCATCTATGTAGGAGACAGAACTTTCTTGGGGCCTGGTCTGAGACTGTGGAATGAACTCCCTCAGGAAGTAAGGACATCAAAAACAAACAATCCATCTTACTAACACAAAACACTCCACTGCACACACTTCTCCCCTGCAGAGCGGATGACAGAACAAACCACATGGGACCAAAGAGAGTCATGTTACTTAATGCAGTAGGTGCAGTAATGTAGAAGATGCCCAAACACTACTGTGATGTGCTTGGTTTAAGAACCTATATACAGTAACTCCTCACTTAACGTCATCCCAGTTAATGTTGTTTCATTGTTATGTTGCTGATCAATTAGGCCTTGGCTACACTTGTGAGTTGGAGTGCATTAAATCAGCCCTGAGTGCCCTAACTCCTGAGGTGTTCACACTGGCAAAGCACGTAGAGAACCCGGACTCCGTGGCTGGAGCGCCCCTGGTAATCCACCTCCACAAGAAGCATAAAGTGTGCTGTGCCCTGGCTAGAGTGCCATGGTGCCAGTGTGGACGCCCTGGTCTATTAATGCACTCTGATAGGCCTCCATGAAGTGTCGCACAATGCCTGTTCCAGCCACTCTGGTCATCACTTTGAACTCTATTGCCCTGCCCTCAGGTGACCAACCGTCAGACCTGCCTTTTAAATTCTCTGGGAATTTTGGAATTCCCCTTCTTGTTTTCTCAGCAAGTCATGTAGTGCTCTCAGTGCATCTTTCCAAGTGACCATGCCTTCACGTTCCAGGCAATCCCCAGTATGGAGCAATGGAGAAGTTCTGGACCTCATCAGTGTTTGGGGAGAGGAAGCTGTCCAGTCCCAGCTGTGCTCTAGCTGTAGGAATTACGATACCTATGGGCAAATATCAAGGGCCATAATAGAAAAGGGCTATGACCAGGATGCAGTGCAATGCAGGGTTAAAGTGAGGGAGCTGCGGACTGCCTACCACAAAGTGCGGGAGGCAAACCACCATGCAGGTGCTGCCCCCACGACCTGCCGTTTCTACAAAGAGCTGGACAAGATACTTGGGGGCAACTCCGCCTCCACTCCAAAGAGCACCATGGACACTTCAGAGGCCATAGCAGCACACAGTTCAACAAGGCAGGAGGAGGAAAGTGGGAGTGAGAGTGCTGAAGAGGAGGGGAGCCCAGAGCCAGAGGACAGCCCGGCATCCCTAGATACATGCAGCCAGGAGCTGTTTTCAAGCCAGGAGGAAGGTAGCCAGTTGCAGTGCTTGGGGAAGAACAAACAGCAGAGGAGGTGCCTGGGTAAGTGGCTTTTATTTTGGGAAGGTAGTTGTTCGGTGCAGGCTCTTGGGGTGAGGAGGGTTGCAGAAAGAATGGTTAGGGCTGCGTGCATGCCTAAATGCAGAATAGGGTGTTGAATTGCTCTCTCACATTGCAGTAATCAGCCTCAGTGATCTCACTGAAGGTCTCATGCAGAAGCTGGGCAATCTGCTTGTGCAGGTTCCTTGGCAGAGCCATTGTGCTCCTTGTCCTAGTAAGACTAACATGTCCACACCACTGTGCCGTGAGGGGTGGGGAGACCACTGCTGCGTACAGGCAAGCGGCATAAGGGCCAGGGCGGAAGCCGCATTGTAGTCACCCTCAGCAGCGAGATATCTTCCAGGATGAACTCATCCTGTGGAAAATGTGGGAACAAGGTTCAATATAGGGGCCCCTTGCAGCTTTTGGCTCTCCCCAAGCACAGAATCCCAGAGGACACTACGGCCCTGAAACAATCAGTCTCTCTTGCCCCTGTAGTTACTCACCATTTCGGGACTCTTGTGGATTATGTGCGCTCGCTTTGGGACGGGCACTTTCTGCTATTGTGTGCACTCTGCTTGTCTAAGTTTGGCTGCATCATTGCTCTGTCTAGTGTGAACAATGCTGCCTCTGTTAAGTATTGCATTTCGGCTTTACAGATGCAACTTTGAGATCCCACCCGTCCTTGTTATCAACTGCCAAAAGGCTGCAAAGAATCAGGAAGCATCCGCGAAGAAGCAAAGAGGACCTTCTGCATGAAGTCATGCAGCAGTCCCTTACTGAAAATCGAAAAGTACATGAGTGGCAGGAGACCAAAAGGAGGCTCTGTCAGCAGAATGCAGATCACTGCCACCAAAGCACGGAGCGACTCCTAAGCATTATAGAGCACCAAGTGGACTTGATGCAGGTGCTCATAGCAGACGGAGCAGATCTGCGCCCCTCTTCCCCTCCCCCCTCACAGCCCTTGTCCCAAAACTCTTTCCCTTGTGTCCCCATGTCACTGCCAACCCACTGCCCCCAACATCCAGTTTCTTATCGCCACCAGCTGCCTCTAACACCTGTAGCTTAACCACCCAGCCCTGCAAACTATGACCCTTATCCACTGCACTCAACCCCATCACCATGCGTGTTAGCCAGCCTGAAGTGCAGCACTGATTGCACAGCACTCCAGACAGGAAGGCTGACTATGATAACAGGACATATGCAAATCTGTGATTGCCCTGTTCCCCACCCCACCCCCTTTCCTCCTCCCACACAGCACAGATGTGTCATGCCATGTGTGTTTCCCCAGTTTCTTTTCAATAAATGATTTTTTTGGCTTTGCAAACATTCTTTATTGCATTAAGTAAAAGATAGCATAGCCCAGGAAAGCAACAGGCAGTGCAAGTCAGTGCATCATACATAGCAAACACAGATGCCTACTAGCATTGGAATCCTGTGCAGGGTACCAAACATTACTGGTGTCTTTCAGAATTGAATTGCTCCCTCAAGGCATCCCTAATCCTAACAGCCCCACACTGGGCCCCTCTAATAGCCCTGGTCTCTGGCTGTTGAAATTCAGTCCCAGGTGTTGAACCTCGGTGGTCCATGCTTGAGTCAAGCTTTCACCCTTCCCTTCACAAATGTTATGGAGGGTACAGCAGCAGCTATAACCGTGGGAATGTTGTCATTGGCCAGGTCCAGCTTCCCATACAGAGAGCGCTAGCGGCCCTTTAAACATCCAAAAGCACACTCTGCAGTCATTCTGCACCAGCTCAGCCTGTTGTTGAACCACTCCTTGCTGCTGTCAAGGATCCCTGTGTAGAATTTCATCAGCCATGGCATTAAAGGGTAAATGGGGTCTTCAAGGATCACAATGGGCATTTTGACTTCCCCTACAGTGATCTTCTGGTCTGGGAAGAAAGACCCGGCTTGCAGTTTCCTGAACAGGCCTGTGTTCTGAAAGATGCATGCGTCATGCACCTTTCCAGACCAGCCTGCGTTAATGTCCATGAAACGCCCACGGTGATCCACAAGTGCCTGGAGAACCATCAAGAAATGCCTCTTCTGATTTATGTACTTGGAGGTTAGGTGGTCTGGTGCCAGAATTGGAATATGTGTCCCATCTATCGCACTTCTGCAGTTAGGGAAACCCATTTGTGCAAAACCAGCCACAATATCCTGCACGTTACCAGAGTCATGGTTTTGAGCAGGATGCGATTAATGGCCCTCCAAACTTGCACCAACATGATTCCAACGGTTGCCTTTCCCACTCCGAACTGGTTAGCGACCAATCGGTAGCTGTCTGGGGTTGCCAGCTTCAAGACTGCAATAGCCACATGCTTCTCCACCGGCAGGGCAGCTCTCAATCTTGTGTCCTTGCACTGCAGGGTGGGGTGAGCTCAGCACACAGTTCAATGAAAGTGGCTTTCCTCATCCAAAAGTTCTGCAGCCACTGCTCGTCATCCCAGACTTGCATAACGATGTGATCCCACCGCTCAGTGCTTATTTCCCAAGCCCAAAAGTGGCATTCTACTGTGGTGAACATGTCTGTGAATGACACAAGCAATCTTGTGTCATCTGCGTTATATGAGTCGACATCATCGTCAGACTTCTCACTGTCACTTTTTAGCTTAAAGAGTAACTCAATTGCAATTGGTGACATGCTGGCAAGACCCATCAGCATATACCTCACAATTTCGGGATCCATTCCCGCAGACCGAAAGGGAAGACAGAACACACAGTACAAAAGCCGTTGATGGTGCCAAATGTGGACAGGGGCACAGGGATTTCTGGGACGCGAAGCAATGCATCACAGGGCATTGGGACAGGACCCAGAATGTCCCCTGCCCCCTTTCCCCCTTCCCTTTCCCACAATCTACAGCACCAGAATGGGAAGAGGTGCTCTGTGGGATAGCTGCCCATAATGCACCGCTCCCAATGCCACTGCAAGTGCCGCATATGTGGCCATGCCACTGCGGTGGCAGCTGACAGTGTGAATACACAGCAGCACTTTCCCTGCTCCAGTCTCTGAGGGCTGGTTTAATTCCAGGCACTCTACATCTGCAAGTGGAAGCATGGCCTTAGAGAACATGCTCGTTTAAAGTTGTGCAATGCTCCTTTATAATGTTGTTTGGCAGCTGCTTGCAAGAAGAGCAGCCCATGGGAGCTAGCTGGTGGGGGCTTGGAACCAGGGTGGACCGTCAGCCCCACTATCAGCTCCCCCTAAGTTTCCTGTGTGAAGCCACTCAGCAGGCTATCAATTGCTGGACAATTCAGCTGTCCCTCCCCGCACTGCTCCTGCCCTCTGCCTTGGAGCTGCTCCTGGGATCCTCCTGCTTTCTGTGCAGAGGGCGGGCGGGGAAGAGGGGTGTTAATGTCAGGGTGTCCCCCTACTCACAGTCTTTCTCCCTCTCTCTCTCTCTCTCACACACACACACACACACACACACACACACACACACACACACACACACACACACACACACACACACACACACACACACACACACACTTTGTGTCTCTGTCTCTCTCTGCCATGCTGTGTCTCCTCCCTCCATTTCTGCTGCCTTATAGAGTGTGAGGATATATTACCAACAACGGGTTAACCCTTGAGGGCTCAGCCAAGTGCTAGTTCATCATTCAGCACTAAGGCATTCCCTGGGAAATATCACACCCTCTGACTCTACCACCTCAACCAAGCTTCACAATCATCATTGCTGAGTACAGTATTACATTGTTTGTTTAAAACTTATAGTGTGTGTGTGTTTTTGTGTGTGCGCATGTGTGTACATATATATGTCTTTTGTCTGGTGAAAAAAATTTCCCTGGAACCTAACCCCCGCTATTTACATTCATTCTTATGGGGAAATTGGATTTGCTTAACACTGTTTCGCTTGAAGTAGCATATTTCAAGAACATAACTACAATGTTAAGCGAGGAGTTACTGTAGAACAGAACAGATGAGTATAGCATACAGGGGCACATCTATCTCCCTTGCGTTCTGCAGAGCGGGGTCGCCAGCTTGATTCCACATGTTAATTTTTCTTATAAAGTACTTAAAATAGTCACCTGCTGTGGCTGTTTTTTTTCTCCAACTAATAGTCTTTTGGAACTAAATAAAATGAAAAAATGGGAGCAGTTTCTATGTAACTGTCTCTTGCATCTCCATAATTTAGATAGCTAATCAGGAAATGAGCTGCATGTAGTGCTGAAAATTTAGCCTGAATCATTACTTAGTGTGAGTAATGATTTTCAGCAATGCAGTCAAAATTAAAGCCAAATCTAGCTCTCTGAATTCTTCCCTTTCTCTCTGGCATAATTATCCTATGATTGCCTTGACTAGGAGGGTCAGGCACACAGAAAAAAATAAATACAGTTACATGATCATTACTCACTAGAATACAGAATTAAAAGTTTTCACTAAAAAGCAAATATTTTGGGGATTAGATCCCAAAGTAATTTTACACACTGTTTTTTAAACAAGAAAAGTTATTACAAAACATTTACAATATTTATTAACTTCTCTAATCTATTGTAAGAGCTGAGAATGTTTCTCTATTTATAAAACAAATAACATTACTCCAGAACTAATTGAAGAAAATGTAACTACACCCACAAAAACTAAAATACTATTAGGAATTGTTCAACAGGTTACACATTTCTAGGCAATTTAGTATCTAAAAAAAACCTGTGAAATTGTGCACCAGTTCAGGCCCTGATTCAGGAAAGCATCTCTGTTCAGAACTGCACTTTAAAGCATATGCTTAAATCCCACTGAAGTTAAGGACATGCTTAAGTACTTTCTTTAAAAGAGATGGATTTAAGGAAGTGCTGAATCGAGGCTGGTAAAAAGTGCTAGACTGATAATCGTGGAGACTAACGTTCTGTTTACCCTTAGAACGTAGGCTCTGACAATGACAGCTTCTATTGTCTTGCCAATGCACCACAATCCTGAGGTGGACGGACAGCCTCCACTGGTGAGAGGTGGACAGATGGAGGTGTGGTGATGGACTGCAAAGAGTTGTGTTGATGAGTGGTAGGTGGTGGTGAGGTTTAATTATACTCTTGGCTGAGTCTATCAACAAAGATGCCAAATTTTCACCAAAATGAATAAGGGTCACACAATCCAGTCCAATCTGAGGTACAAATGTGTACTACTCAGAATGATAAAGGCTCTGGGACCTCAGCAGTTGTAGCTGGTTTTGTTCTTCAAAGCAATCATTTCCCTAACTCTATCTGATAAAATATTTCAACCTCTGGATTACAACTCTGTCTTTCCTAGGGACATGATTAAACTCTAATGAAATCAGCCTTTAAACCACTAAATACAGTTTTAAAAAGCTGTAATCTCCTTAAAGAAGTTTTTCATCTCAAGTAATGACTGCTAGCTAGAGTGCTAGGAGTTTAATGAGTTTAACCAAAGAAACTTTTAGAAGGCTCTTTGCAGTCTGTGTAACAGAAGTGCTGTGAAAACAAAAAGGAGTCCAAAGCTCATGCTCCTAAACGTCTGTTAGTCTATAAGGTGCCACAGGATTCTTTGCTGCTTTTGGTTACAATGTGAATCACTTAGGCCATGGCTACACTTACAGTTCTGCAGCGCTGGTAGTTACAGCTGTGTTCATACAGCTGTGTAGGGCCAGCGCTGCAGTGTGGCCACACTGACAGCTACCAGTGCTGCAGTGTGGCCACATTTGCAGCACTGTTGGGAGTGGTGCATTGTGGGCAGCTATCCCAGCATTCAAGTGGCTGCAACGTGCTTTTCAAAAGAGGGGGGTGGGGTGGAATGTGACAGGGAGCGTGGAGGAGACAGACAGAATGGATTTTTGGAGTTGACACTGTTCTCAGCTCCCTGCCTTGCAAGTTCTAAGGACTGGAAGACACACAGTGCCTACCTTCAATCATTTTAAAAGTTCTGACTCCCCTCCCCCACTCCTCTCTCATTCACTAAATGCAAATTATGCACTCCTAAATACCCGTCAGACCAGATAAGCAACCCCTCCCCCTCTGCCGTGTGAGCGTGCTGTTTCTCTCTTCAAGCAAACAGCTGTGAACATTCCAAAGTAATTCCCCTGCCTGCCTCCGCTCGCTCAGCAAACAGGAGCTGTGTTTGTTTTTTAAATAAGCAGTTTGGCTGAACTCCGAGCTCTCCCTTTCTTCCGGTTTGTTGTGGACAGGAATTCTGGGATACCTCCTTATACCCCGGAGGTCAATAAAAGCGCTGGTGGGTCCACACTTGCTGCTCCAGCGCTGGAATCGCTACACCCGAAGCTCGACCAGGTGTACAGCCAGCGCTGCAACCAGGGAGTTGCAGTGCTGGCCGTGCTTTGCAAGTGTGGCCACATCCTAAGTTGCAGCGCTGTAACCCCCTCACCAGCGCTGCAACTCTCTAGTGTAGCCATGGCCTTAGCCTTTTGTAAAGCTAATGCTGAATTCAGCAGCCAAAAACAAAAGAAAAAAAAGCAAATGATTTCAGTAAACCTCTTTGGCTGCTACTTTTGCATAAACTTTTCTAAAACTCACTGTGTGTATTAGGATTTTGATAACAAAGGAGTTTTTACAACTCTGAGGCCATGGCTACACTTAAAGTTCTGCAGCGCTGGTAGTTACAGCTGTGTTCGTACAGCTGTGTAGGGCCAGCGCTGCAGTGTGGCCACACTGAGAGCTACCAGCGCTGCAGTGTGGCCACATTTGCAGCGCTGTTGGGAGTGGTGCATTGTGGGTAGCTATCCCAGCATTCAAGTGGCTGCAATGTGCTTTTCAAAAGAGGGGGGTAGGGTGGAATGTGACAGGGAGCGTGGAGGAGACAGACAGAATGGATTTTTGGAGTTGACACTGTTCTCAGCTCCCTGCCTTGCAAGTTCTAAGGACTGGAAGACACACAGTGCCTACCTTCAATCATTTTAAAAGTTCTGATCCCCTTCCCCCACCCCTCTCTCATTCACTAAATGCAAATTATGTACTCCTAAATAGCCGTCAGACCATGTTGAGCAGATGCTTATCTGGACTTCCCCCTCCCCCTCTGCCGTGTGAGCGTGCTGTTTCTCTCTTCAAGCAAACAGCTGTGAATATTCCAAAGTAATTCCCCTGCCTGCCTCCGCTCACTCAGCAAACAGGAGCTGTGTTTGTTTTTTAAATAAGCAGTTTGGCTGAACTCCGAGCTCTCCCTTTCTTCCGGTTTGTTGTGGACAGGAATTCTGGGATACCTCCTTATACCCCGGAGGTCAATAAAAGCGCTGGTGGGGTCCACACTTGCTGACCAGCGCTGGATCACCAGCGCTGGAATCGCTACACCCGAGGCTCGACCGGGTGTACAGCCAGCGCTGCAAACCAGGGAGTTGCAGCGCTGGCCGTGCTTTGCAAGTGTGGCCACATCCTAAGTTGCAGCGCTGTAACCCCCTCACCAGAGCTGCAACTCTCTAGTGTAGCCATGGCCTGAGAACTTTGCGACCGGTCAGAAGATTACTAAACCTCCTAAAGGAATCCTGAAAATGTGTCTAGTTGTACTGTTAAAGGCAGGAATGACTTTATGATATTGTTATATTGCAATGGAAGTTGGAGTATAATGAAAAAGTTCTCTTTCATGTGTCAGGATGATAAGGTAATTCTATTAATATTTTAACAGATTTACCTTTATATTATTTTTTTAAATGTCCAGACCTAACGTGTGATGTTTATATAATTCTGGAGTTTTCACATCTGTAACCTATCCTATAAATTATTCTCTTCTGTCATGTGGGCTATTGACTTCTATTCAGAAACTGGATCAACAGCCAAAAGAGATGTATTTAAAATGCTTATTGGCTCATCTATTTTTCTGCCATTGACTTTTCTATTTTGGTTCTAATTCTCTCATTCAGTTTTTAGTTTAAAACTATAGGTGGAAGGGAACATTGTAAGAGTTTGATTATAATTAAATGGACTCTTTGGTTAGGATTTTGACTGAATAAAAGATAAAGGACCAGACCCTCAGGGGAAGTAAACTGGATTCAAGTCAATGGAGTTTTACCAGTTTACAACAGAAGAGGACCTGGTCCAGAAAATTCAATGTTATAGTTGCCCTATCGATATTTCTGTACAGATCGTTACTTTTTTATATCTTAATGGGACAAAATTGCAAAAATTGAAACTCCTGAAGTCTCTGCACCTTTGTGCGTCTATATTTCTAGGTGCACAAACTAGAGTTGGGCACACAAATTGTGACATGCCTAAATATGCATTCACACACACAACTGTCTTGTTTTGTACATGCATTCGTATTAACCGTGCACACACAAAAATCATTGTGCAAATTCTCATGTAAAATTACACGAAGACCACAGGGTTCATCTTTATAAATCTGATGAGGTAATGTCAGTGGCCTGAGCATAATTTTGAATTTTGTGCATTCAAGAATCTCAGCTGTAATCTGCACAGCTAGTATATTGTTCAGTTGGGAGGCAATGAGTTCTAATAGGTATGGCAGGGAGCTGGGAGCCTGGATTATGTTTTGGACTCTGCCACTAACTGCTTCATGCATCATACATTACTGCTGCTCTGAGGAGCAAGATTGCTCCCTCTTCAGCTTTTACGCAGTATTGCAAGCCATGCTACCAGTGCTAGAAAGAAGGGAATGAACAGAGGCAGGGAGCCACCACATACAAATCATAGGAGAATTATCTTATTAGTTGTGGCCACATGATAATCAATTACTTGGTTTTTGTTATTGATCTGCTGGGCAACAACTGAAAATTGACAACTGTTGAGTTTTAAAAACACAGGGTTCATGAAATGTTACGGACTTACTGTGTTTGTCCCCAAAGTCTGAATGCAGTTAAATTATTTGGAAATGATGTTTTAAATTAAAATTGGCAGTTTCCTTCAGGGGGATTTCTCGTTTTGCTGAAAAGTGTCACCATTTGTAATGCAGACAGCAGAGAATTCTAAAATAGACTATAAACCAGTGTGCCGGAAAGCTGCTTACATTACCATGAGGAGATGTGAACTGTTTCTTAAAACCTGTCAGGAACCCAGGCAGAATGGGATGGGAAAGGTCCTAGACAGAAACTCTACAATGAAACTGAGAAGAGACAGAATAGCTTTAGGGATAATATTGCTTCCCTTATTCCAGTGTTTCCCAGACTTGGGACGCCGCTTGTGCAGGGAAAGCCCCTGGCGGGCCGAGCCGGTTTGTTTACCTGCTGCGTCCGCAGGTCCGGCCGATCGTGGCTCCCATTGGCCATGGTTTGCTGCTCCAGGCCAATGGGAGCTGCTGGAAGTGGCAGGGGCCGAGGGACGTTTTTACTATTGTCACATGACACTCACCATATTTTCCCTTTAGCCAGGAGAACAAAGCAGATGCTTCTCTTTAGAAGCCACATAAAACAAATTCATCTCCCAAGTGAAGGATAATCTTGGTTCTCGATTATGTGATGCCTAAAGCTTCCCTTTGATGCTGCACCTACATAGCTCCTGCACTGCAGAAAGGATGTCCTAAATCAGTGGTTCCCAAATGGGTTCATGAACCCCTGGGGGTTCGCAAAATGTTACAGGAGGTTCTTGGGAAAAAATTCCCTAATGGCCGACAGAGCTGTCCCTAGGGACCCTGGGCAGCACGGGGCCAGCAGCCTGGAGCCCCTGGACTTCCAAAAGCAAAGCAGATCAAAGCAAGCATATCTATCACACTGAGGAGATTTAAACTTCAAGGTTCCTTATAAGAAATGGAAAGGGAGGTGGATTTTTTTGTTGTTTTTAAAATGAAATAGGCAGCTAGTGGTGTTTTTTAAATTATTATGAAGAACAAGTTTAAGTTTTGGTGTAACGTGCGTTGTTTCCCTGGACTGCTCAAGAACTGAATTCTTGTGTAGGAGGAACTCTTTGAGTTGGCTTCTTAAATACCTTCATGCTGTTTCACATCTGATACTCCTTGATGAAATATAGGAGCCTTGTCTTATAACAGACTTATTCAAAGTGGTACAAGCTACAAAAGTGAGATCTCAGAAAAGTGTTGCCATTTTCATAAGGTAATAAAAATACTGTAATGATAAATAATAATAATAAATAGTGTGTAATAAGCATGTCATAAAAACAAATTTTATATTTCCAAGATCACTGCTTTTATAATTTGTACTCAGGTAAAGGAGAAAATCCCTGAAAATATTCATTTTTAGGAGGGGGTTCGCAAGACACGATATTTTGATGAAAGGGGTTCACAGGTTGTTAAAGTTTGGGAACCACTGTCCTAAATTAATTCCTGTTGCTAGGACACTTGCTGCATAGGCCAGCATGGCACTGTCCCCGCCCTTAGGCAACATTTGGAGATAGGAGTGTGATTCCCAGCTCAAGTAGACATATTTGCACTCTCTCATCAAGCTAGTGTGCCAAAAACAGTAGCCCAGGTAGTGGTGAATGGCTGCGTGGGCTAGCCATCCAGAGTACAAGCCCACCCAGACCCCATAGGTACGTATTCCTGGGTACCCCGCAGCTACACTACTATATTTAGCATTCTAGTTTGGTGAGAGCTAGCGTGAATGTTTGCTTGAGCTGGAAACATACCCTTAGCTTCAAGTGTAGATGTAGCCTGACACTGCTGAGCCAGAGAAAATGTTTCCTTTTTTAAATTAATCCATAAACAAAATACATATGTGACCCCCTGAGCTATAGGTGTCTAGTGTAAAAGGAGACACTGACAACCGCTTGTTGTTAACAGTGAGTGGAACACCAAGAAGATTGCCTCCTGAATGGTTGAAATTTCTCAGGAGAGCATTGAGTGACCCTGTGCTGCAGGAGCCATGTCGCTGCCATTCCAAAAGGAGTTAGAAAAATATAAGAATATCAATGAAGATGAAATTCTCAGCAAACTGTCAGAGGAAGAGCTGAAACAATTGGAACATGTTCTTGATGACCTTGACCCTGAGGTAGGTAATGGGACAGAAACAGGACTGATGTTTCAAAATGAAGTAAGAGACACTGAGGCTTACTAGTATTCCAGGCACATAGAGGTGATCACATGTTCTGAAGGGTAAAGCACTAGACTAGGAACTCTGAGACCTTGGTTCTGTTCCCCGCTCTGCCACTGATGTGCTGTCTGACATTGGGCAAGTCTTTATGCTACCCCTTCTCTATTTAGGCAGTAAGTTCTTCAGGACAGAGATTCTCTTACTATGTGTTTGTACAGTGCCTAGCCTAATGAGGCTTTAATCTGGTTGGGGCTTCTAGGCACAGCTATAAGCAAATAATCATCATCATCAGTTTGTGAACATCACTTCTTTCTGAAATACACTGACTCTGTATTTTCAACGTACAAATTCTTTTTAATTGGGGAACATTTGCTTTGCCAAGACTAACTGAGCCATCTCCACTCAATTATATATCAGCCATATCTCTAGAGCTCTACATTAAGAAAAGACCGTAGTGTTGCAGACTTGCAAATGGCATGCACAGTATGCTTAGAAACCTGTGACCTGGGAGAAAAGATTACCTTTCACTTTAAGAAAGATGGGGCTGAGGTCACTGATACGGCTGTTGCTGGGAAGCTTGCACTGTGGGTGTTTGCATAATATCAAAGCTTTCAAATTGACCTAGGAATTTAGCTATCAGTTCCTAGTTTTCACCAAAAGAAAATACTGGTTCCAAATGTTGAACAAGGTAGAATGGAATGGAACTGGAAAGTACTTTCAGGGACACTACAAATTATTCAAAGACATTCCATACTGCTAGTATTCCAGTCAACCCAGCTCCCTGGCCAATTTCCTAAACTAGCAGACCAAATCTGATTGACACTGGAGGGAAAATAAGGATGACCAAAAAAAGGTTAATCATTTCAAGTTTCTTAGCACTCTATATGAAGGTTAGCCGGTAATGGCAATGACCAACCATATTTTTTACACTAAGTACTTTCTGCACACTCAATTTATTTACTGAATATTAGACTCTCATAGTCATCTGTACTGGGATAAAAGGGGGGGCAGAATGGAGAAAGAAGAGAGGAAATAGAAAAGAACAGAAAAAAAAAGAGGGAGAATTGGAAAGAGAAAGAGACATCGAAAAGAGTAGGTAAAGTTAGGAAGGGAGAGAGGTTCTCTCTTTCCTCTACCCTTCACATGTCCTGTTTATTTCAACTGTCAGCTGTTCAGGTCAGAAACTGTACTACTCTATTTGTACAGAGTTTGCACAATGGGTCTCAGTTGGTCCCTTAGCACTACTGTAAAAAACACAGTTAATAAGGGGTAAGAGATATTTGGCTGAGGGTATGTCTACATCACCCGCCGGATCGGCGGGTAGTGGTCGATCTATTGGGGATCGATTTTATCGCGTCTACACTAGACCAAAATCGATCCCCGATCATTCTGCTGTCGACTCCGGAACTCCACCACACGCGAGAGGTGGAAGCGGAGTCGATGGGGGAGCAGCAGTGGTCGACTTGCCGCCATCCTCACGGCCAGGTAAATCGACCTAAGGTACGCTGACTTCAGCTATGGTATTTGCGTAGCTGAAGTTGCGTATCTTAGGTCGACTCCCCCCCAGTGTAGACCTAGCCTGAGAGTACTTGAGAATGTAATTTTAATAGTTACATCTAGTCAATACATTGCTGTAAAGAAATGGCTCCACTTAAAAAAAAAAAAAAAAAAAGTACCTTATAGTGGAGTTTAAATTCAGAACATTATACAAACATGGCATCACTCTCTCTACAGTTTGTGAGCACCTACAGGATAATAGGGTTATAAGGAATAGCCAGCACAGAATTGCCAAGAACAAATCATGCCAAACCAATCTAATTTCCTTCTTTGACAGGATTACTGACCTAGTGGATAGAGGGGTAACAATAGATGTGATATATCTTGATTTCAGACAGGCCTTTGATGCAGTCCCACATGACATTCTTATAAGCAAACAAGGGAAATGCAGTCTGTGTGAAATTACTGTAAGGTGAGTGTACAACTGGCTGAAAGACTGTACTCAAAGAGTAGTTATCAATGGTTCACTGTCAAACTGGGATGGCGTGTCTAGTGGGGTCCTGCAGTGGTCAGTCCTGGATCTGGTACTATTCAATATTTTCATTAATACTTGGATAATGTAGTGGAGCGTATGCCTCTATAAAAAATTTGTAGATGACACCAATCTGAGAGTAATTACAAACACATTGGGGGACAGGAAAAAAATTCAAAATGACCGTGAGAAATTAGAGAGCTGGCCTGAAATCAACACGATGGAATTCAATAAAGACAATTAAGAAGGAAAAATCAAAGGCACAACTACAAAATGGGGAATAACTGGCTAGATCGGGGTGGGCAAACTTTTTGGCCTGAGGGCCATGTCAGGTTTCCAAAATTGTATGAAGGGCTAGTTAGAGGAGGCTGTGCCTCCCCAGACAGCCAGGCGTGGCCCAACCCTGCCCCCATCCAATCCTCTCCCCCTGCTTCTCACCTCGACGCCCACCCAAGACACCTGTCCCATCCAACCACCCCTGTTCCCTGACAGCCCCCCCGAAACCCCTGCCCCATCCACGCCCCCCTGCTCCCTGCCCCGACTTCCCCCAGACCCCCTGCCCCTGAGTGCTCCTCACCGCCCCATCCAACCCCTCCTCTCATTCCTGACTGCCCCCCCTGGGACCTCTGCCCCATCTAACCACCCCTTCTCCCTGTCCCCTGACTGCCCCGGAACCCCTGCCCCTGACTGCCCCCTGTGGCCCCATCCAACCCCCCTTCTCCTTCCTGACTGCTCCCCGGGACCTCTGCCTTCATTCAACCCCCCTGTTCCTCACCCTCTGACCTCCCCAATCCCTATCCACACCCCTGCCCACCACTCTGAACACCCCTGCCCCCTTACCGCACTGCCTGGAGCACCGGCGGCTGGCGGTGCTAAGCCGCACCTCCCAGAGCACCAGGACAGGCAGCCATGCCACCACACAGCACAGAGCACTGGGTCAGGCTAGGCTTTGCAGCTGCACTGTCCCAGGAGCTCACAGCCCTGCTGCCCAGAGCATTGCGCTGGTAGTCGGGCAAGCTGAGGCTGCAGGGGAAGAGGACCAGCAGGGGAGGGGCCGGGGGCAAGCCTCCCCGTCCAGGAGCTCAGGGGCCGGGCAAGACAGTCCCGTGGGCCACCGTAGTTTACCCACCTCTGGGCTAGATGGTACTGCTAAAAAGGATCTGGGGTTATAGTGGATCACAAATTGAATATGAGTCAACAGTGTGATGCAGTTGTGAAAAAAGCTAATATCATTCTGAGGTGTATTAACAGGAATGTTGTATGGTAGGACATGGGAGGTAATTGTTCCACTCTACTTGGCATTGGTGAGGCCTCTGCTGGAGTACTGTGTCCAATTCTGGGTGCCACACTTCAGAAAAGAAAATATATGGATAGCTTGGCAAAAGTCCAGAGCAGAGCAACAAAAATGACAGAAGATTTAGAAAACTTGACCTATGAGGAAAGGTTAAAAAAACAGGGCATGTTTAGTTCTGAGAAAAGAAGACTGAGTTATAATTATAAGAATTATAAGTTTTCAAATATGTAAAGGGCTGTTATAAAGATGACATGATCAATTGTTCTCTATGTCCACTGAAGATAGGACAAAAAGTAATGGGCTTGATCTGCAGCAAGGGAGATTTAAGTTAGATATTAGGAAAAACTTTCTAACTATAAGGATAGTTAAGCTCTGGAATAGGCATCCAAAGGAAATTGTGGAGTCCCCAGCACTGGAGGTTTTTAAGAGCAGGTTGGACAAACACCTGGCAGGGATGGTCTAAGTTTAGTTGGTCCTGCCTCAGTGCAGTAGTCTGGACTTGATGGCTTCTCTAGACCCCTTCCAGCCCTACATTTTTGTGATTCCCTGATTCTATGAAATGCTACATACCCAAAGCTTCCTCATCAGGGGCCAGATTCTCAGCTGGTGTAAATTGGCATAGCTCAAATGATATCAGTGGAGCTATGACAATTTATGCGATCTGAAAATCTGGCCACAGGTGTCTGTGTGTTAATACTGTCATGAGACTTGAGGACTTCTTGAGGACCTCCCAGATCAATATTTTTATGATTCTGTATCTGCATCTCATATATTTTGGTAGAATGCACTTCTGCCGGCGGGCTTCCGACAAAAAGACCAGACCAATAAAGCTGCCACAGGCCCTTTCGACAGAGATCGACTGCTTTCATACTTGGAGAAGCAAGCACTGGAACACAAAGACAGGGAAGACTTTGTGCCCTTTACAGGGGAGAAGAAAGGTAATGGTTCACCCTCACCAATGCCTGCAACAAGGTGGTATTTGAACATATTAATTACCAGCTGTGGGGCCTCTCAGGGAAATTAACCAGGGGGAGGTGGATGGATGCCAAATCATAGGCTTTAAATTTAGAGCCAAAAATACTTTTTAAAGCAAACCAAATAAAATGCTAGTTTTATCTGTGGTCTAGTGTCCTGCACACAAGACCAGGAGCCAACAGCTCTGGAGTTCTAATCTCAGTTCTTATAGCAACTCTCTCTGAGGGCTTGGGGAAGAAGCTGCCAGTCCAGCCAGGTGCTGGGCACTGTGCCCCTAATTCAGCAAACCACTTAAGCACTCCCATTGACTTCACTGGGTCTAGTCACGTGCTCACAGTTAAGCATGTGCTAGAATACTATTATGGATCAGACCCTTAAATAGACACTGTCAACTCAAATATCACTCCTTTCTGAATAATTGTTACCTGCTATTGCTATAAGTAACACCTAAGATCACTGTAAAGGAAAGAGATTAGAGCAAACAGTTATTTTTCCAGTTGGTTTCTTTGTACATTTGACAGCACTATTCAGTTTCATCTTCCTCCTGTTTTTATAGGGGTTTGCCATATAGCCACAGAGGAGAGAAAAATATTTTTAAACACAGGAAAGAGTGATTGTAAAACCCCAAACATTTGCAAGGTGACTTAGGCAGGAGTGGCAACTACTTTTAATTTACTCCTTAAACAGCTGACTAGATTTCAAGTATACTCTGTCCCTTTAACATCACTGCCTCATTTTCCTCATCAGTACATTGAAAATAATATTAATACTTGCCTAAGGCCTCCTATCAGCAAGGTATTTAAGCATGTGCCTAACTCTGAGCATGTGAGTAGTTCCATTTATTGCAATGCAGCATGCTTAAAGTTAGGCATGTGCTTAAATACCTGGCCAACTCAACGACTAAATGATTAACAACCTACTCTGACCCCTAAGAAAGTAAATGGCAAAATTATTGATTTTAATGGGACCAAGATTTGGCTCTAATTACTGTTTACGAAAGTGCTTGGAAGATATAAAGTGCTTAGGGTGACCAGATGTCCCGATATTATAGGGACAGTCCTGATATTTGGGGCTTCATCTTATATAGGTGCCTATTACCCCCACCCTCTGTTCTGATTTTTCACACTTGCTGTCTGGTCACCCTAAAAGTGCTATTTGTATGCTATTTGTATGTATAAGTATGTAGTAAGTTACTATTACTACATTTCATGTTCCTCCTTTTTAAAAAAAAGGACATCATAAAAAAATCTTTTCAAAGAGCGATGACACCTAGATTTCTCTAACTGAAGCATTATTTTAGATCATTGCACATTGTCGTCCCTATTTTCTTCCCCAGCACCTTATCCAGTTTTTAATTTTAATGACATAAGGACTGATCCTAAGCTCATTGAAGTCAATGGGATACTTACCATTGACTTCACTAGGTCAGAATTGGGCACATATTGTTTAGAAAGGAAAAACCAGTCTATCTGAGCAGGGATTTATTACCAACCCCTCCTCTTGAGTGACCTCTATGCAGAATCTGTTAATATCATGTTAAACTGTTACAGATTTCCTTTCTACTATTGACTAATGATTCTTCTTATGAGGCCTGTGCATGGATTTAAAAAAACAAAAACAACAAAACTTGATCTGATTTTTAAACAATTATAAAATCATATTTCCAATTTAAATATATTTTTCTTTTAAAAAATAAACCTATTTGAAATTATCGCAACCTATGTTAAGCTATACATTTACCATAATCTATTTAAATTATTTAAATTAAATAAAAATAATATTAAGCAGTAAATGTTAGCTGCTAAAATTTTAAAGCAAGTCAAATTGTTGAACTGGAGGAAGTCACTGACTAAGCACTTGGAACTAGAGTTCGCTGAAGTGCTAAACCAGAGCTTTTGACACTAGTAGCCTCTTCTGTAGAGGTGCAGAGAGAATATTTACTTCATTTCAGGTTATTCAGCAAGTTCATGGCAATAACTAGCTCAAAGTTGAGAAACAAATTGGGAGCTAAAAAAGCAGGAAAGCTTATTTTCCTCATCCAATCTATAAATAAAAACTGGGTGTGAAAGGACAAGATCTACTAGTTCTAAAATCTTGAAGGATATGGTGACTAGAAACAATCAGTTCAATTCACTAACTACAGATGATACTTCCTTTATTTAATAAAGCAGTTAGTTTTAAATACAAAATGTATTTTGATAAACTTTTTTCTAATGTATCCAGCACATTTAAGGTAGTATTATTTAACTAATAACAATTTTAAAATGCTGGTTTTGTGTATTTTTAACTGAATTCCAATTTAGATCCATCTAAAGTTTGACACAAATCACAAGTAAAAAATCATCTATTAAACAATATATAATTCATAATTTTCTAACATAAAAAGTGTAAAAAATTAAGAATCTGAATAAATGTGTTAAGCTATATAGTTGCTTCAATAAATGTATGTAGATATTGCATATCATTCTGGGTAGCAAAAAGTAGTACTAAATTGTGTAAAGGCTACATTTAGTTACAAATTAATGTATTTTAGTCAATGAGAATCAATCTTTCTTTAGGAAAGTAACTAAAAGGTACAAATGCAAACCATGATTCAAATTGATACTTTAGATCAAGTTTCCTGCTTGCTGATTTGAATCATGATTTAAGTTGGTGATTTAAATCACTCTGCTTTAAATCAATCCACCCTGGCCATGTGCATGTTAGACTCATAGACTTTAAGGTCAGAAGGGACCATTATGATCTTCTAGTCTGACCTCCTGCACAACGCAGGCCACAGAATCTCACCCACCCATTCCTATAATAACCCTCTGACCTATGTCTGAGCTATTGAAGTCTCAACTTGTGGTTTAAAGCAAATGACTGGTGCCCCATGCTGCAGAGGAAAGCGAAAACCCCCCAGGACCTCTGCCAATCTGCCCTGGAGGAAAATTGCTTCCCGACCCCAAATATGGTGATCAGCTAAACCTTGAGCATGTGAGCAAGACTCACCAGCCAGACACCCAGGAAAGAATTCTTTGTAGTAACTCAGATCCCACCCTATCTAGTGTCCCATCACAGGCCATTGGACATATTTACCGCTAATAGTCAAAGATCAATTAATTGCCAGAATTAGGCTATCCCGTCATACCATCCCTTCCATAAACTTATCAAGCTCAGTCTTGAAGCCAGATATGTCATTTGCCTCTACTGCTCTGTCACAGTCATGTCTGATTTTTAATGATTAGTTAGTGTTAGAGGTAAGATTGGCTTCTTTTTTGTCCTGTCTACATTAGAGAATTTGAACTTCCGCTGCTTGGATCCCCTAGCAGACCTGACACACACAACACAAAAAATTGCTACCCATGAGGTGCAGGATTTCACACCACCCTCGGGATTGCACTTGTCCTGTGTAAGGCTAATCATTGCGTTGTCCACCACTGGGTCACTCTGCAATGAGATATTGGGTAGTTTTTCATCTTTAGGTTTTCTTTGGATACTCTTAAAAACACATGATTCTTCAACGTGTCCAGGTTGTATTAACCCTGATTATTAATTTGCAGTTTCTGTGATTTAGTAACATCACTGTTACACAAACCACAAATAACTGTACTTCTCACCTATCCCTCAGCATAGAATCAGCTCAGCCTTTCTTGCACACAAAGCTGCTGTTATCTTAGTTAGTTAATGTAAAGTAAGTACAACACAAATGCTGATTCAGGGGGTTATTAGAATATAGTTATACCAGTGCTTTTATTGCTAAAGCAATTATTCCCTTGATTTCTCTTGTGTCCCTCTTTTGGGCTCTTTGTCCCAGATTAAGTCCCCAGTGTGAGCCTTAGCAGATTAAAACATATGAAAAGAAACCTCATGGCCACTGCATTATGTAACTATTTGGCAATTATCTAAACAGGGAACTCTCCTCTATTCTCAGAGAAGTTGGTGGCCAAATCCCTTGAAAATATCTGTGTCTTCCTTTATTAAGACTGATTATATTCCTATATTATTTTAAGATTTATCTAACTAGATCAATAATGACAATTATGTCCCGTTCAGCACCATAGCATCCAAGAACTTGGTGGTTTGTCCACCAATTTGTGTGCTGGTTTTAGTGCATGACTTCAGGAAAGAATCATTCCCTCATGCTGGGACTGCTGGAGCCTGTGTGTGCTGTCATCTGATTGAAGTGCATGTTTTAACAGCATTCCATAGAGGTTGTTTGCGCGCGCACACACACACACACACCCTGGCTACACTTAAGTCAGTGGCTAAAGTGTCATTGACTTCAATGAGGCCAGAATTTCATCCTGTGTTCACTGCCTTATTATGTTCTCCTCTTTCCCTCTCTGCTACATAGAGGGGGAGATACGGCACGCTGTAATTTGAATCCAATAAAATGTTACTGAGACACTCATCTACCACATAAACAAGCACTGTGGGCTTTCTACAAGCTGTAAAATGAGTCTTTTCTAATGTGACGCTGATCAAATCTGATGAATGTTGTATAAGGACCAGGAGCAAGTAGGACTGGCTGTAGATCTTAGTACCAGCGTTCCTAGTCTCAGACTTACTTAGCTTGGCAAAACTCATTGAATAAGTAACTATGGCATGATTGTTTTGAAAGATTAATGGCTAGATTCTCAATTACATTAGGGGCTTATCTACATTGGGAAATTGACTGGAATAGCTACTGCTGTAAAATATTCTGCAATGGCTGTTCCAGGAGAGCTTCTCAGGGGGACACTCTATTCTGGAATAAAAGTCACAAGCCCTAAGGCCCCCTTAAACTCTACTGCCAATATAAAGGGGTTGGAAAGTGGGTGTGCATATAATTTAGACCTACTTTCTGGCCCCTTTACACTGCTGGAGCAATATAAAGAGGCATTAGTGAAAATGAGAATCAGGCCCTAAAATTTCATCTTAATTTTAAGGGTACCCTGTTAATTAAAAATTAAGATCTTGGATCTCCTGTTCTGGAAAATTAGAAACGGAAGGCACAGAAGCCAATATGCCATCCAGCACAATTCCCCTTTGAGGAATGTCTGTATGTCAGTGGGATTCAAGTGCATCAGGCTTTGTTTAAGGTTTTGTCACTATTTTGCACTTTACTATTTGTCGTCCACTAGGAAATATATTCTTTGAAGATTAACCTTTGGAGGAAGCATTCCACTTGCTAAGTGACATTTCTACATGTTGCTATGGGCATGATGCAAAACTTACCCTGCCATGGAAGGTCTTTGGCAAGCTGAAAAGAAAAAGGAGATGTATTTTAAAATCCAGCTCCTCCCCCTGAAAGAGTTTGTGGTCCATCATTTTTCCTTATTCAGTGTTTCTGCCTTCTTTTGTTAGCTTTTCATCAGGGAGTTCTTGACAAAGAAGCATCCAGCATCAACCAGATAGCTGAAAGATGAAATTTAGTTGCCTGCATTGGTTCTTATATTTTTAACACTGCCATAAGGTTTTGATTATGCTACACAACAAGCCAAAACAAATTCCAAAACTAATGGGGAGACATTCAGAGGAGTCAGAACACAGGAAGTATTAAACACTAGCTCAAAGGGGACTTAAGGGTATGGAGAGTTGCCTTGTAGCTTATTGTAATCATCTTATGTGGGACTTGCAGTATTTGGCAAAAACAACGGAGCGTATGGCTTGCATTATAGTTTTGGGCCTCTGCCATAGGTTAGGAACTAAAGGGTCAATCCTGTAAATGTTGAGTGCTCTGCTCCCAGTTCAGCAAAGCACTTAGGCATGTGTTTAATTTTAAGCATGTGAGTAATCTAATTGATTTGAATGGGATTGCTCATGTGCATAAAGTTAAGTGCATGCTTAAACGCTTTACTGCATAAGGGTCCAAGTATTCAGCACCTTTGAGAATTGCACCCTAGATGGCCAAGAATTCAGTTGCCACAGAGATCACATCTCCGCATATGCTCCATGATAGCAGTTATCATTGTCCAAATGGTATTGGTTGTCTGTCCCCAGATTGGAGCCTGAAGAGTATAGAAAATGGGCATTGCTTTTGTAGGTTCCTCATCTTTGGAATTTGCTCCCACTTACAGGCTGCCAAAGCAGAGGTTTGGTGACTTTCAAGAGCTGATGTGAAACACGCTTTTTAAGTCTGGGCGTCTCACTAGCAGGGGGTTCATTACTGTTGAGCAGCAGCGAGATGGTGGGAGATATGTCTGATTTGTGTAGCCACAGGGAATGGCAATCTGTAATGTTTACTTTGTAGGTTTTTTGACTAGCTCCTATCTGTAACAGATGCTCTAGCAATTCTTATATCAGAGGCAATAAACTCCGGTTCAAGAGATACGCCTACTGACTCACTGCATTATATAAATACAGCTGGATCAATTGTCAGCCATGTTTGTACAATTATGGGGCCTTGTAAGTTAATGAAAGTTTGGTGCACAGGAAAGGCAGGATTAAGTCCCAAAATGTTTAACACTGACGATGATACTACATAGGCGCAATCATATTAAAAAGGAATCTTTTGGGAGGACACAGGAATGAGACTATGCAGGGGCCATATTGTGGCTAAAACTGAACAAGGTTCAGCAATGGAAAGGATGATCCTGTGGCTCCACCACTTGACTGGCAATCAAGTAACCTGGGTTCAGTTCTCAGCTCTGCCACAGACTGCACAAGTCATGTCATCTTTCTTCCCCCCCACCATCTCCTGTATCTAAAAGAAGTACAATAATCCTGCCTTTCTTTCTGCTTTTGTTTAGACTACACACTCCTCACAGCAGGGGATCTCACTTACTATGTGTATGTACAGCACCTAGCCTGTTGGAGCCCCGACCTTACTTGAGGTCTCTCGGTGCTACCAGAATACAGATTTATTTATTATCAACAACATTTCCCCTTCTGCTTCCCTTGCAGAGGTTGCCCCTATGTGACACTAACAAACAGTAACTGAAAAACAACCCAGTTATTAAACATTCTAAGATATGACCATTCAAATTTAGAATGTAAGTAGTAAAAGTTGGGTACATCCTTGCTTGCATCTAGTACTGCTGTTTCCAGTCAGTCCTGCAGCATTATCCTTGTTTTCTATAATATCTCCTGCTGCTTGCCAAACAATTTCATGTTGGGTCTGATCCAGCTCCAGTCAAAGTCAGTGGAAAGACTCCAGTGGATCAGACCCAGGAGGACTAGTGCTGGGAAAGGAAGGGGAAATCCACGCTCTTTGTATGTGACTAAATGTGAACATTTTTCGATCAGCTGAAAAACAAAAGAAAAAAGGAGGAAAATAATGACTAAACAAGAGCTTTTTTCACCAAGCTGTTGTCATCAACCCCCCTATCCCCAAGAAGAGACCATCGATCTTTCATATACTAATAGTGCCAAGAATACCATCAGCGTTCAGCAATAAAAATGAGAGTCATTTTCAGAATGAATATGGGCATTTTTCCCAACCCTAGGTGCTTTTCTGATAATGGAGTCACGTTTAAGGGTTATATAGCCTTCGGGAGGAGAAGCCTAACTAAAATATCAAACAGCTGATAAAAGTGAAAAGTTTAAGTATTTTAATAGGCGATTCTGGCTGGTGGAAGGTTTTGTTTGGAAAGACTCTATTATTTATGTAGTTTTGGGATGATAAACAAAAGTCAGTTTTTACTCTCCAAAGCTAAAATACTGTTGGCTGCTTTGCCTGAAATGTTGTCAGCTTCTTCAGGCTTTTTGGAGCTTTAAGACCTGTGTTCAGAGTTGACTATAACCTCTAGCATAGACTCCCTTACAATATTGTTAGCGGTGAAGCCTATGGTTAGGGTTGCCCAACAGTTTCCATTATAAGACCCTGTTTTCAGTTACTTACAACTTTGCCAAATTTATACTGCTCAGGCTGAAATGTCCATGCTGAGTGTCTACTCCAGGCTGATTTTTTTTTGAAAGTTTCAGCTAAAGTGGTCTAGCTGTTACCAAGAACAAAATTGGGAGAAGGGAGGAGACATTGTTTTGTCGCTCCAAAGTACATTTTTCCAGCCATTTAGTTGAGGCTCCATGTTTTAGAGCAGGGGTTTAAAATTGTATGGTGAGTGTCACCCTGGTGTCAGGGCTGAGCCTTTTGTGATTCCCACGAAAATTTGCCTGAGTTATAAGCCTCTGAAAATCTTAGCTGGCACATGCTCAGTAGAGACGTGGTAGAGTCTGGCAGCTAAATTCTCCATATGACCTTCCCTTTCCTCTTGCCCTGCCATGCTCATCTCCTTCAACCTCAGAGACTGCTTCTGCCTATTTGACTGCCTCACCCACTGAGGCAGACTAATATTGCCTTACTTTGATCTGAGGTCCTATGGGAAGGGCTCTTAAGAACTGTCCCAGGATGGCTTGGTCCATCATTTTCTCTACTGACCTAGTCTCGGGGCCTAGCCACGAGCCACAAGGTCCCATAATCGTTGAGCCACTACACATTGTTGTTCCTCCCAGGGAAATGGTTCAACCCAAAACTGGATTCTACATGTCTTTGGAATCAGTTTCGGTCTATCTAAGAGGCAGCCTTCAACACAAGCTAGGTGCCCACCTGCTTGTTGCTTACTGGTCAGTGGGCTTCCTGTGTCTCACTCATCAGGAAGGTGCTGTGTTCATTCTTTCCCTGCTGCACTTGTCATTCTTTCAAAGATACGGAGGAAGGCTCCGGATCATCACCTGGCCCCAGATTCACAAGACCAGTTACCAGCCAGACTGAGCTTCTCTCTCAATCACCAACCACATTTCCCTAAGTCCCTTGGCCCAACTGCTTCTGCAGCTACTTCTCTTGCTGGAAGTGGGCCTCTTACCACTGCTGTTGCAGACTGCCCATCAACTGCAGGACTATAGCCTGGATCTGCCGCTATAGCATAGTTGTCTGCTGCTGCTGTTGCACCATCACCAATAAGCTGATCACCTCCTCCATCTTCTTAATTAGCGAAGCTGGATGGGGTCAGTCAATCCTCGAGGCTTCACTTTCCCCCTTTCTTTTTTTTCCTGGCACCAGCAATCCTCCTCACTCTTCTCCTGTATCAGAGACTGATTGCAGTGCCCGCCTTCTCCACGACATATAATGTGGCAGCTTCTCCCAAGCTCTCAAAGAAACAGTGCAGCACCCACAGTCCCTTTGAGGCAAGTGTCCTGTCCAGACTTAAACAAAACTGCTTCCCCTCCCAGAGGATTCTGGTAGTGATAGTGTTAGTGGTCGGTGAAGCTGCTACTGCTTCATCAGCCAGTGTGGACTCTCTGACCCTTTATAGACTCAGATGCAGCTCCCCCTCCTTAACTGGCCCATTTGGAAGCACTTGTTCAGGCATAGCAGAGCTGGACCTACTTCAGTTACAGGGGCCAGCCAGCCACACTGTGACAGCAACTTTTAAGCTATGAGAACTTTTGAGTGCTTGACTTTGCAAACTTAATCTTTAAATATAAGATTGTTGTGGGAGGGGGTTGTATGTTTATTTGTTTGGTTTTGGATAAACTCTGATACAGGGTAAGTAGTGCCTGATGGAAAGGTGTATTAATGTGACAGGAGTTATACTAGACTGTTTTTATATTACTAGTTTTCAGCTTTCAACCGAATTGAGCCTGGCCAGTTTTCTTGTTTATAACTCAGTGTATTGCTGGTAAGAATTCATTTAATTATATTTTAATAGAGTATTTTTAGAGAGGAATTTAAGCAAACATCAAAAGGAAAGAATCCTTTACTTTAGATGGAAAATGTGAATCTTGTGTGTAATTTATGTCAGGCAGAGTTCCAAGATTATTGAATTTCACATCAAAGGTCACTCAAGCATTCTGTAATCAAGAATAAATAGGACTTCATTTTTCAATGATTCATCGAATGTAAGGAGTAATAACCAGAAAATTTTAAAGCAAGAGAACAAAAAAGACTCAGGCTGCAATCTGAGAATCACATTTGCCTGATAAACACTTTTTATACTTTATATATATATATATAAATACACCCACACACACATATACATACACACAAGCTGCATGGAAAAAATATGAACCAAAACTCCCATTTGTATTTTACACTCTACTGTTTTCATCAGTATGGATTTCTCACTGTGCAACAGGACATTTGGCCGACAGTAAGTGGGGCAGTACACAGATCCAGAAGTGTGTAGAGAGGCACAAAAAAATCAAATGCACATTTTGTTTAGGTTATACAAAAGCTGAGTGTGCAGTAAGCCATTCAAAAGATTATTTCATCTGCATTTTATCAATATAGCACTCTGGAATGGCAGCTATGACCTATTCTGTAGGTCCTTATTGTTGAACATAGTTATGGAAATGATTCCTCTCTATGGTGTTGGAATGTGGCTGAGAGGTTGAGCAGTGTTGCTAGGAACTATGCAGCTGGACAACTGGCACAGCCATTTCTGGGGTCGAGGGGCTCTCTAGCCCCTGATGAGGGATATGAAGAGCCCAGGCAAGAAGATATAGACAATATTGTCAACATTTGTCAGCCCTGCTGTCCTTGTTTGGGATTTCATTTCTGGAATTTAGGGCATTGTCTGGCTAGTTCATGCTGCTCAGTGCAAGGTCAGTAGCCTACTGGTATCACCATCATGGATGAAGACAGGTCTTTAGTCTACCTAACGTCAATGGGCTTAAGTGGCTGTCATGTTTCTTTAAGGAAACATACTTGACAGCCAATGGCCCATTCTACTGATAGTTTAATTAGATATTCTGATTACTTTTGGTCCTCTACCATTGAAAATGTGAGTTTGCTTCTTCTAGGTCATCCTAGTGCACAGATGATTCACGACAGATGGGTGCATGGTGACAACCAGACACTAAGTTTGATCAGCTATAGCCTAGGGGGATTTAAATCTTATGGTATGGCTCAGAGCATTTGCTTTTTCTTCACCATAGCATCTGCAAATCACATCTATCAGCACAGTTCTGAGTTGTGGATAATCTGACAAATGTAACCTGCCTTCATTCGGAAACAGAGTTAAGTACTTCTTGCTGCAAGTTTTCTACGTACTACACACCCAACACTTGCACTTGACCATTTTCTTTGATATTGCCGGGATGTCTCTGAATCATCTCATCTGTAAAATGAGGATACTTACCTACCTCACAGGAATGTACTGAGGGTGAAATACATTTATGCCTATGAAGTGCTCTGAGAGCCTTGGGTAGCATGTGTGACAGAAACACAAAGTATTATTTTATCAGTCACTTGTCAGCTGGCATTTTAAGCAATTCTTCATGTAGAACAGAGATTTTTTTGTAATAAGAATGGAAGAGGTTGTGGGCAAGAAGGGAAGTAAACTTCTGGGCCAGTCATCCTTGACGGTATGTCTTCAATTTTCATTTCAAGAGTTTCTGAGCCCATTCAGTCTTTAAATTCATTGCTGGAGGCTGAGAGTATTGAGATTTGTGCAGACAGACTTGCTGGAAGAGATAAATGAATCTGGGTATTATCTGCCTAAAAATGCTAATCGGGACCATCATGGAAAAAGATTTAAGCCACAGACGCATGCAGCTATTGAAAAGCAAAAGACACAGGAATGTGTAATGGAAAGGAGCAATATCAGAAGAACATTCATTTATGGTGACAGAATGGCATCACTGAAACAAATGAAAATAAAGCTGTTTCGGAGCAGTGTCAGAAAGGCCCAGGATGTACTCTAAGCATTTGATTTACAGTGTCAAAACTTGCAGAAAATAAGACAATTTAGAACTGACAGTGGACCAGATCCACCTCTATCCAAAGGTCATTGCAGTCTCAGTACAAAGGAATTATCTAAAGCCTGACAGAAATTTAGTTGTTTAGGACTAAGGCACAAAGGGACTAAGGCTCAGCTGTATTTCTGCTAAATGAGTCTAAAAGCATTATGGACAGTAACAAATTGGGAATCACTGACTTAGCAGATCAATGGTATTATCCAGTGCAGTTACTCCATTGCTTACAAGCTGGTGGCGTGGCTTTTAATGTTGTCCAGTTCCTCATTAAAGTGACCTAGATTTTTCTCTGATTCAGCTGTCATAGACTGGAAGTACCATAGAGATTGATGGTCTTGGCCTTTGAGAAAAGCTACATGGAGCCACCTGCTAATGCCTATATAAGAGCAGTGTCCAGTGGGGGAAGAATTGAAAGGGTCTAGGATAGGTTGTACAAGGGTCTGTGGTAGGGAAACTACTTGGTCCTTTGAGAACATGTGGTTAAATCTAGCTCAGCTTCCCCAGCCTTGCAGAGGTGGTCATGGGAAGACCGATCATATCATTGGCTGATGAGACAGAGGGGGCAGAATGCCTTTGGGAAAGTTGGAAATTACACAGAGGCAGTTGGGGAATTGGATCCTCCTTCCCCCTGGTACCTGTGTGGTAAGCTCAAATAATGGCTGTAGCTTATGGGAAGTAGCAGCAAATACATCTGCTTCACTCCTAGTTTTGTACCCTGTGGTCCTGGGATCAGCACATGGGCCTTGGGAAATGTCCTTTTCAGTGAATATCAGAGAGTGCTGGATTAAATAAGAAATCTACAGGGCTACTGAAGGAGGAAGTACAGTCCCTACGAATGGTTTCACAGCTTATGTGCCCTTGAACAGGCTTCTGTTGATGGAAGGTTCCTGCAGAGGGATTTTTTGAATTGCTTTCAATTCCTCAGAAAACACTGTCCTTAAATAGACCCACATCTGCCTTGGATTAGCACCCGCCTGGTTCTACACCTGTACAAGTGTAGAACCCAATGCCTAGTGGTGAGTACTTGAAAATCCCAACTACTCACACTGCAGGGTATCAATTTTATTGATAGCAGTTTTTATCCTATTCAGAATGATAATGCAAAACACGTTTCCAGGTACAGATAGAAGTGTCACCTCTTGTAGCTGACTGGTCCATGGGTGGTCATGCCTAGTGATGGAAGCAAGAGTTCAGCCTACTAGTTAGAGCTGGGTCCGAGATGGGCAGAGTCCAGGAAACAAGCCAAGGGTCAGTACCAGAGAGACAGAAGCCAAATGCCAGAGCCGGAGGGTAAACCAGAGCCATAAGGCAGAAGGGGAGCCATGGATCAAAGCTGGAAGTCTGAAGCCAGAGAGGAGCAGTGGTGGACCAGGGTTGGAACAAGGGCTCAAAGAAAGCAGAATCAAGGACTAGACCAAGAACAAGCACAGTTGCAGGCATGGTAGACATTGAGAAGCTGCTGACCTGCTCTGGGGGCCAGTATTATAAGCTAAACCAGCAGCCAGTCAGGGGCTCTGTCAGTTCCAAGGCATTGTAGCTGGGCTTATTGGTTGCCTAGCAGCAAAGTTAGTCAGGGAGCAGGCCAGCAGCTGGTCCTAGCTGATCTGGTCCTTGATGCCCCTCTCTAGTTATCACAAATAAACAGATCCTCCTTTTAGGGATGTTGCAGATAACACTTCTGCAATCCTTAGGATAGATCTCCTTTTCCCAAACCATTCTGTCCAACCTGCACATGGAATCCTCCACCACTTCCTCCCCAGCTTTTAACATTTCAGCATCTATCGTAAGCTTGGTGCTTTCTAACTGTTCAGTTGGCTTATAGCCTTAGTTACTTCCTCAAAGGCGACTGCTTTTAGTGATACAGGTAAGTCCACTGTTTCATCACATCTCTCAATGAGTGTTAGTGGTTCTGACTGGTTAAGCACAACCTGGAAATGTTGCATCCAATGGGCTCTCCCTTCTTACTCTGGTTAAAATTGTACCATCTTGAGCCTTCACAATGCCACAACAGTTCAAGAATTGCTATGTCAATTGTTTAGATACTAGAAAAAGCTTTTTTAGAATTCTCTTTCTTGTATGCCTCCTCAGCTTCTTTTACTTTATTTTCCATCAATTCTCTTCTGTGGCTGATATTTTAACTTCCTTGTCTTTGTCTGCATATTCTTGTTGCAGAATAGCTCTTTTGCTGCGGCCCTGTGCTTATTGAATTCTCTTCTTTAATTCTTTCCTCTCTCCAGGGATTGGTTGGAGACAGACATTCTTCTTTCTTACATCTTCCTGTCCCCACTGTAGTCCTGGCTGCATCAACATTTGCTTCTTTGAAAAACTGCCATTGTTCCTCAGTGTCATACATCGGTGGCTTTAACTCTTCAAATCTATCGGTTTAAGGTTGTTACTGGCATAAGGCAAGGTTACATATTATCCCTACTTCTCTTATGCATTGTTATAGACTTTGTGATGAGAACAGTGATGGCTGCTGCCAAGAACACTGATATTATTTGGACAAGAGATAATATATATGCGAGACTTCGATTTTGCAGATGATATAATATTGGATCCCAACTTGGATGCAATGGAAAGACTCTTTTTGAGCATAAAAGCAGAAGTGGTCAAAGTGGGACTTTGTAGCAGTATATAGAAGACCATGATCATGGAGGCAGGAGAGAATGCTGTCAGCACTGTCAAATGAGTGACTGATGGAGAAGAGTTTAAAAGAGCTGATGACTTTGTCTATTTTGGAGGTACAATATCTGCTAATGGTCAGTTCACTAAAGAAGTGAGGGCAAGAATCAACAAAGCCAGGGGGTATTTTTTCAGTTTGTCAAACAGCTGAAAGAGTAAGAAGATACATCTACAGACTGAAATGAGATTGTACAATGTTAATGTTCTCCCAACACTACTGTATGCCTCGGAAATGTAGCAGATGGTGGAAGTACACAGCTGGAACTGACTGCATTCCGCCAGTGTTGTTTAAGACTAATCTTGGGAATTCACTGGCGAGATCGTCTAACCAATGTGGAAGTGTTGTGTTGCACAGGTCAGCAGACTGCAGACTCAATAATCAGACAAAGACAACTACAGTGGTTTGGCTGTGCCAACGGGTTACCCCGTTGCAGAAGCACAAGCCATGTCTTAGATTAGATACCCCCTAGAGGGAAAAGAAGGGATGGATGACAAAGAATACCTTAATCCAGGATGATCACAAAGAATGTGACCATCATGCAGACAGCTTACCATAGAGTCAAATATCTTACTCTGGACAGACAGTAGTGGGAAAAATGGATTGTCGCATGTGCCACTATGCACAGGAGATTCCAGAGCTAAAGTATAGATTTTAAGACCTTTGCTTCCACAAAAATAAACTACCCCAACATACAGTAGAAATGTGCTGAAGGTGTAGAAATTAATAGGGAAACATACATTGGTGCACAATATAGAACAATACTGTTTACATAGGTCTCCTCCCTATATGGTCAGGATGGGGAGGAGTTGTCACAGTAATTCAATATTCACTTTCGGATTTTTCCCCCCTCAGGAAAAATATTTATCCCTAAAGAAAAGCCCATAGAAACCCACACCGAAGAGAAGGTAACCCTGGAGCCAGAATTAGAAGAAGCCCTGGCCAGTGCCTCTGATACTGAGCTCTATGACCTTGCAGGTTAGTTAATGTGTTTGTAAGTATACAGTCTTCTTCAGCCCAGCACTGCCTGGCCCTTCCATCAAGAGTTTGAGTTGTCACAGCATGCTCTATTCTTACACTGGTTAGACTTGTCTTTCTTCAGCCTCTCTATTACTCACCCTATTTTTAAGCCCTTATGGAATCTAGGCCTCTAAAATGCGCACAGATGTTAGAAATGTGGAGCACACACTGGTGCATAAGTGTTAGTATGGGATAAAGCCTGCATCATTCTAATGGTATTGCTAATGCACTTAGTTGTATGCACTTCGAGCAGGGGGTGTGATTCACAGCTTGAGGAGACACTTGTGCCAGCTATCATCGAGCTAGCATGTTAAAAATCAAGTGTAGATGCCTCAGCACAAGTGGCAAGAGGGGTAAGTGCCCCAAGTACAGCCCTACCCAAGACCCTAGGGACATTCTCGAGGTGGTTAACTGCTCATGCTGCTGCTGCTACATTCTATTTTTAGCACGCTAGCTTGATGAGAATTAGCATCAATGTTTCCTCAAGCTGAGACTCATACCCTCAGCTCGAAGGGTAGATATGCCATGAGTGTCTTTTCACTCCAAGTGCATTTAATTTCCACTGTATCATTGGAGGTACTCAGCACCTTCTAGAATTGGGCCTTCAGTATCATTCAGAGCATTTGCAACTGTTTTCACTATTTTGTGAAAGACACAATGTTGTGTACCTGCAAACATATTTTAAACAACCAGAACACTGCCCCGCTACATCCAATGTGCATCTCACACAAAATATGCTATCTACAAAGTTTCTGGTTCATATTGTATCTTCATTTCACACACTGTTACCACTGGTGTGAATGAAAAGACTAAGGATAAAGTGTGGCTCTACATTAGGGTTTTTGTTTGTGTTTTACAATGGTCAATACTAGAGCTGGTTGGGAATTATTTTTTGAACAGAAAGTTCATTTTTCAGAGAAATAAAGTTTTCCATGGAAAATTTCAGCTTTACTGATTTCTTTTCAATTTTTTGTTGGGAAAATGTAAAAATATTTCAGTTTGTTGAACTGAGTTGAAACATTTTGTTTTGAGTCAATTCAACATTAAATGACATCTGCCTAAGGTGCTGCATTGCAAAGGAGGAGTCGTAGTTCAGATGCTGCATGCCCCTATGCTCTCCTGTGTGCTGAGCTCCTTTGCCAGACTACATCTCCCATGATGCATTGCGGTTTCTCCTCTGACCAAACCTTGTGGTGACTCATGGGAGCTGTATGACTGCGGTACATCATTCAGCCAAAACAAATGTAGAAATATCAGAATTTGACCTGTGATGGAAATTCCAGTTTCTGCTCAGCTGTAGTCTGTACCCAACTCACTGTACAGCACAAATAAAGACTAATATATGATTATATAATAGCCCTACCAAACAGAGGGTTGCAAATAGCCCATAATGGCAGTGTAATAGTCACAAGTGAGATTGTCTGTAGACAGTCACTCTCTTCAGTGTCTGCGTAAGGAAAATCTGAGTGTAAAGGTAAAAATCCACAGTGAGTCATTCATTCTCGAGTCATAGATACCTGTACGCAATAGAAAGGTTCCCTCAGGTCCAAGCAGGCAACTAATCCAAGGAGAAGGATCAGATACCTAACCGTTATGTTGTTTCTGATAGAATACTGTGGAAACTGCCTCTGTACTAAGATCATTTTTATTTGCTGCTTCTTTTACTGAAGTCTGGTTTCTTTCATCAGCCTATTTCTAGTTCTCATATAAATCCTTATTGCTGGGTCTTCCATTATGTTTAAACGTTTTATTTCTCCCTGCCCAATACTTTAGCACCCACAGAAATCCCAAGATGGTTATGATGTGCATGTATGAATGTAAGTGTACAAGGTTATAGACACATAATATGCATGCTCCACTGGTGCATTTGTAGGAAAGAACCTACAGTCAAGTTCTCTAAACTTTCAACTTATCGTATTAGGTTAACCAAGCCTCACCTATGAACACATGTGACCCAAGACAGTAACAACTCTCTGATTGATAATCTAGCTAGGGAACTAAATTGAAATTTGTAAAGTGCATGTTTCTTTTGCAAACGTTATTAATATTGGATTCTACTACTGGCATTTTTATGTTTATAGCTGTTCTTGGGGTGCACAACATGGTCAACAACCCACAGTTTGATGAAGAAGGAACCAGCGGTAAAGATGGAAAAGGAAGTGTGAGAAGTAAGTAAACAGATTTCCTCTGCAGTCTGCTTGTGTTCTTAGGTAGTTATATACATGTTGGGGCTTGTTGGTCTAATAAGTATAATATCTCTGGACCAATCCTTGATTAACCCAACATAATTAATCATGAGGAGGCACTCTTAAATTAAATACAATTTAAATTAAAAATTCATACTATTGACAGTGTGCTACACAAATAAATCACTCTAGCAGGGAGCTCAGCTTTCCTCACAATCAAGGCTTGCCAGATAGTGGTGGCAGAGAGGATTGGGAGTGCCCAGGATAATAAGTGTGGGAGTGGAACGGGAAGCTAAGGCATCCAGGGGCATATGGATGTGGAATTCCAAAGGCAGTAAGTAGAGCATTGGCATCTGCACAGTTACTGAGAAATGACCATGTGATCATTATGCAAGTCAGAGCATCTCATCCAATCACTGTACATGCATTTGCCTGCCCTTACAGCTGTGGGCCATTAACTGGGTAGTATCCCTAGCTGAGACAATTCCAGGTTAGTACAACCTGATGCTTGATGTGTTTCTAGCACAGTTCACAATATGTCAGGTCCACCAGGCTGCTTTCAGCACTGTGAGGAGGGTACTTGCAATAATAGGGAAAGCATTATTTTCATCTGATCTGTCACTTGGGCTTTTTTGTTGGACTTAAAAATAATACCCAGTACACTTTAAATGATATATTGTGTGTTCTTTCTGTGGTTAAGTACATTCTGCAGGAGGTATAAGCACGCAGAAAAATAACAGTCATAGATGTTAAAAAAACTGAACAAAATTCAAATCTTATAAATTCCTTTTCATCAGAGATGATTCTGAGCTGCAGAGTTTAGCTCAAGATCTGAACTTCCCCTAATGTTTGGAGTTCTTTGCTCCAGGGGTTGGGCTCAGCCTGTCCGCAAACTTAGGGAGAAGCTGTAAAGTTTGGATCCAATGCCTTTGCACATCCTGAGTTCACGGATGTTCAGATCCAGGGTTCCAATTCTGCGTCCCTCTGTGTATTTCAATGCTAGATTGTGATGGGCCTTTGCCTGAGTGCACAGGAAAAGGTAGCCACACAAGAAGTCTCCCCTCCAATATGGGCTGTGACAATAGCAGTTGTTGTCAGCAGGGACTTTTCATCTCCTCCCTTCTGTGTGTGAAGAGATCACCGAAGAGTAGGGTGACCAGATGTCTTTATTTTGTAAGGACAGTCCCGATATTTGGGGCATTTTCTTCTATAGGCACCTATTACCGCCCCCCACACCCACTGTCCCAATTTTTCACACTTGCGGTCTGGTCACCCTACCCAAGAGGAGGACATGGAGGTACACAGAACAGGATTGAGATATCTCTGCAATCCTTCCCAGTGGGAATCTGTGCAAATTGCAGGCTATCCCAGAACATGCAACTGCTTATGGTGCTAATTCACATAAATTTGAGATTATTTTTGTTGTATTGGGTCAAAACGTCAACTACGTGGGTTTGCTAAACTATGCTCCAATCACAAATTTAACACTAGAAAGTTGCTCTGTCAGATCGCTTTGTTCCTTGGTCCAAAAGCAATAACTTTTCCTAGCGAAGTGTAATTTTTCAGTAAAAAAGGGAAACACGTTTCAAGAGCTGATTGTTAACATGACAAAACAGTTCCCTAGTTAAAGAAATAAAATGAAATTCATGGACAGTGGCAGGCAGCACAACAGGAGGAGAAAATCACTGCTAACTACTCATGACATGGTAAAGTAGAAAGTCTACTCTGTGAACAGGGTTACAATCTTTAACAAACAGTCCTTCAATGGCTGGTCCTTGGCTTTCAGCTTAGTAGAGTGCTGCTACATATGCAAAAATGTTTTGGTGCAATTTTTAGTTTGAATCCAAAGGGTGGTGAATTCTCCAAGTGCATTTTATTAGCAATCTCCAACATCAGGAACTCTCTGAAGGCTGCCACTGGAGTATTTATGGAGGTATTGGGAGGTCCTGTGGGGAGAGGACTGGGACATCCTCTATAGCAAAGAGAGTTGGAATCTGCTCAAATAGTGAAATCCAGTTCAAGGTGTAGGTAACACAAGTTCTACAAAGAGCTTAGGTGTGATTTAATTGGTGCATTGGCTTTGTCCTGTCCCAGTGCACCAGGATGAGTGTCACCCATTGCACCTCATGGAAGTGCATGTAAACTTTCAGGTTTCAACACAAGCCCCTTGAATAGAACATGACTTTCTGCACTACAAAATAACCATGTTTAAACACAGTTGTGGTCAGTAACGCATTCCTTTCTTGGCTCTAGCAGCTCGGGTGGGCAAGGCTTATTATTCATCTCCACAATTATAAGCTGGGGAATTATAGGTATTAATTATGTTGTATGCTATGATTTTTATGCATCTCCTGGAATGATTGATTTTCTTTTATAGTACATGGCTGCCAACATTAAAAATTGTATTGCTTTGGAACAGGGATATGCAAAGACTTCATAAATCTCAGTGCTAGCAGAGAGCTGCTTTTCGTGCTTTGATAGTTTTATGATTTAGAATGTGCGGATGTTGCAATTTTACAAGAGCTAATTGAATTTATAGATGGGCTGCTAATGTCAGAGATGGAGGTGGACGCTAAAGGGCCTCATCTAGGTCTTTGATGTTAGCACTGTATGTTTAGAGGGAAAGGGGCACTTTCTCAGAATATAACCAAATATATTCACAAGCGCATCTCCCTTTGCAGGCTTTATGGCAGGACCATAAACCCTGGGTTCCTTTCAATATTGCTATTTTATATCCTGTGCAATAGACTACATGCTTCCCTCAGAGTTGGCTGCACATGGCTGGGTCAGAGTGACTGCACTGGGAGCTTTGCACATAAAGCTGAGGACAGAATTTGTCCCTAATGATACAGCTCAGGACTCTGGTCACATACCATAGGCTAACATGCTTCCCTTCCCAAGGACAGATGCACAGAAGGGGCTGGAACTAACCTGACTGCGCCTGCATACGCTCTCCTTTGTGATGATGGGGACAGAACTTCCAGGAGATGGCAAAGATCTGCAGGAAAGGCAGGGTCCAACCCAAAGTAGCTCATAGGATGAAAGGGTGACTGTCCACCCCAAAAGGCACAATTTGGGTTTGGTTTTAATTTCAAGGAAAATAGATGTTCATTAGATTTGCTGGAAGGGAATGCACACTGCAGCCAGAGTCTCCTCCTGGCAGCACCCTAGCAAGCACAGCGGCTCAGCATCTACACCAGAGGTGGGCAAACTATGGCCTGCAGGCCACGTCTGGCCCACGGAACCATCCTGCCCGGGCCCTGAGCTCCTGGCCGGGAAGGCTAGCCCCCAGCCCCTCCCCCGCAGCCTCAGCACGCCACGCCACCAGCGCTCTGTTCCCTCCCTCCTGTTGGGCAGCGCAGGTGGCGTGGCTGGCTCCAGACGAGCGGCGGAGCTATGAGCTCCTGCTGCTCTGAGCAGCATGGTAAGGGAGTGGGGAGCCGGAGGGGGGGAAGGTTGGATAAGGGGCAGGGGGCCCCAGGAGCCATCAGGGGACAAGGGGTGTTGGATGGGTCGGGGGTTCTGAGGGGGCAGGAAGTGGGAGAGGGCGGATAGGGGGCAGGGGCCAGGATGTTTGGAGAGGCACAGCCTTCCCTACTCGGCCCTCCATACAGTTTCGCAACACTGATGTGGCCCTCGGGCTAAAATGTTTGCCCACCCCGATCTACACCATGCCTGGCCTGGAGGAGGTGCAGTATACTCCTCCCTCATGCCAAGTCAGCTGTGCTGGCCAGTGTGGAGAGGGGAGTGAGGTGTGGCCACACCCTTACCTAGCTCCTACCATTTGTAAGAGCACTGCAAGGGCACTAGAAAAGAGAAGGCCTGTTCTCCCAACTGTATTGTAGCTGACCCCTACAGAGAGACGTAAGAGTGGGAGAGAGCACGGTGCTGGTCACAATTTGGTGTATAACACTAATTCTAATGTATATAGCACAGTGAATGTCATACCATACACTTCATGTCACCTTCATCTGGCTGTGTTAATGGGTCTGCTAGAAGGTTGCCCCCCGGGAAAAGAATTTTCTACTACTTTCCCACAAACTGGGAAAAGAAGTGTTCTAAAGTGTATCTCAATAATTATTCATCTCTGCACTTTAGCTGCACTTTCTTTCTTGCGTATAGCTGCACAAACTAATAAGAAACAGTAGGAGAAACAACTGTATGTGATACCATTCTTCACTGGCCACAAAAGCATCAGCATCTCAAAGAAACACTAGTCAGAAATCCAGAACCCTTCCTCCACAGTGCTCCACGGCTTACCAGTATTCATCACAAACATGAGATTCGCCACAGCAACATCCAGCGTGCCTCAACCCAAACATAAGTGAGAGTTTGGAAAAGCCAGTTTATTTCCGATGATGCATGTTTAATTCGATCCTGTGTTTCAGATGTGATCAAAGGTGAAAAGGTCAAGCCAATTTTCGAGGAGCCACCTAATCCAACTAATGTGGAAGCAAGTTTGCAAAGGATGAAAGCAAATGACCCTAGCCTCCTTGAAGTCAATCTGAACAACATAAAGGTATTTGGATCGGGGTTGTGGCTTCATTTTCTTTGCTGCAGGAGGTTTCATCTGAGATGACAAGATTTACAACGTTTTTTTTGGAAGCATGGGGTTTTGTTTTCCAACATGTTGCTGCATTTACAATATTTGGGAGGAACAGGACACTCAGGAGAGAAAGAGAGGCAGACAGGAATTGTCCCAGTTATTCCAAGGGTTACCAACACCTGACATAGAATTAGCTGCCAATTAGAACTCTGAGCAAGGGTTCCCTTCTGCCTTCATTTCTCTAACAGCTGGTAAAGAAAGATACCTCATGGGGCACCCGGGGTGCTGAGAGTCATTGAACCAAACTGTAAACCCTGTATCTGATGGAAACTACTTCAAGCAAGTGGGTGCAGCAGCCCCGCTTGTTCCAGCACTTATGGGGGTACCACACAATTGTTGGCCTCATTCAGTTAGTCCACAGATGAAAAGGAAGAAGTTAGGAAGCTCAGACACTGAACAAGCCCCACCCCCCACCCTGAGCTGGAGAAGTAACCTTTGTCTGCACAGTTTAGAGCGGCTGGTTGGATCTAGGAATAGGATAAAGCTTTGTTAATGTTTGCTGTGAGCTCAGAGGTGGTGACAAATAGCAGCTCATTATTTTTTTCCCTTTCTTCTTTCATCTTGCTTTAAAACTAAGTAATTTTCTAACAGGACCGGCACGTTGAGTTGATTCATTGTATCCTCCTCTTTATCAGTATAGCTTGTTTGGTAGCAATCTCACCTCCAGGTGTCTAATTCCATATCAAGACTTAGGCTCATGCCCAAAGCTGCCAGTGCCTGTTGTGCTAAGGGTTTATGGATTGGTTATTCACCCCTCGTCACACTGTTTCTGGGCCTGAGTATATATTTGAAAAAAAAATAAGCAATACCAATGATCCAACAGTACAACCACAAAGCTGTATCACAGCTCAGCACTTACTCTCACCTGCCGGTAACAAATCCACAACCAATAAATAGACCTCCTCACAGCCAGCAGCAAATTTGTGTCCCAGCTAAAAAGCCAGATTTAACAGATACATTTTACACTCCAGCCCATGGGGCCAAACTCAGGCTTTGTCAGATTGCAAGAGGGAGCTTATGCTGACGATGGGGGCCCGCCAATGAGAATATTATGGCCATGCTTCAACCCTGGAGACAGACAGCAAGAGATTGCCACCAGCCTTAATTTCCAGGATGGTGCATGGTAGAAGAGACACCTAGAGGATCATCAGTTCTCAGACTGTTTAGGACTTTACAAAGAAATCAGCACCTTTCATTGCACCTGGAAATGAATATGAAAAACAGTGCAGAGCAGTATTTTCACTTTGGCCTGCCTTGCCTAAAAGTTGGTGGCTGCATTCTGCCCTAGCTCAAGGCACTGGGCAGTCTTCAAGGGCAGCTGCAAAGCTGAGCAAGTTACAGTACTCTGGCTTGATGGGCTTTGTAGAGCAAAGGGAATAGCTAAGAAGTTGTACAGAGAGGCAGTGTTAATTAATGTAGCAATCATCAAAATAAATGTCTGGTGATGTGATTGGCTAAAATGTTTACTGTGTTTTGTCTTAATGTAGAACATCCCGATTCCAACGCTGAAAGAATTTGCTAAGGCTTTGGAAACCAACACCCACGTGAAGAAGTTCAGCCTCGCAGCCACTCGAAGCAATGACCCTGTTGCTGTTGTAAGTTGAAACACAGCCTGAAAAGACAGAGTTGTTCACTAAGGCTGCATTTGTATCTAGGAGAGTGTGGCAGGACAATGACTCACTGGTGCGGCGCCTCCTGCTGGTCATCCTGGGAATTAGCTCTTCCAGCCCAGAGCTCCAGGCCAGTGTCTCACCTGCCACTGGCCCCCCATGTTCCTCCCAGACCCCGGTGCCCTCTACATCAGGGTTCTGCCCCCAGCAGTAACCCACAATCTGGGTCTCCCCACCCAGGGGAACCCCCAACCCGCTATCCCCACCTTGCCTCAGTGGCTACTGCCAGTCATCATCTAGCCCCCGCTCACTGGGACAGACTGTAGTCTGTAAACCACTCGTCAACGGCCAGGGGGGTTAGGACCTGCTGCCTTCGCCTATCTCTGGGCTGCCCCTCTGCAGCCCCAGTACCTTTCATAGGCCCTTTTCAAGGCCTGCAGCCTAGGTTTTTTTCAGGCTGGAGCTCCCCAGCTCCCTCTGCCCTTCCCCAGCACTCCTCCACCTCAGGTACTCATCTCAGCTGCCAGGCAGCGAGGTCCTTCTTTCTCAGACAGCTAGAGAGAGATTCCTTTTGAGCTCCTGGCTCACAGCCCTTTTATATGGCCAGCTGTGGCCTGACTGGGGCGTGGCCCCAGCTGTGGCTCCTTCCCCAGTCAGCCCAGCCTTTCCCTGCTGCAGCCCTCTTTAGGGCTGCTTTTAACCCCTTTTCGTCAGGAGCGGGGTTACTGCCCTGCTACAGAGGGGCTCGTTTTTCAGATGTCTCTTGTGACTGTGCACAGTGGCATTATAACCTGTTCTGTTCTAGGAATACACTCTTCCTCCATGACTGTTTGCAATGCTTTTCTAGGTATTAACCACAATTCAGATTCTTGAAGCTTTCAGAGTTTCAAACTCATACCACCTCTTCCCTGACTCTTTAGGCTTTTGCAGATATGTTAAAAGTGAACAAGACCCTGAAGAGTCTAAATATAGAATCCAATTTCATCACTGGGGCTGGCATTCTGGCATTGATTGATGCACTAAAAGAGAATGAAACCCTGACGGAGATCAAAATTGACAACCAGGTAAGGAGCGGGCAGTAAATTGGTGCCTACTTTGTTTAGTTTCTGGTAGGTTCCATATGTTCTTCTATAATATTTTAGGTTTGGGATCTGTCAAAGACTTTCTGCACCTCATTCCTAAGCACATGCTGCTAAGCTATAGAAAACAAAACTGATCAATGCTAAAAAGAAAGCCCAGAGGAAGTTCTCCAGAGATGGGTTTCTCTCTCCAGTTTGTAGCACATTACTGAATGTAACCACTTCTCTCTCTTTTGTGAGAAGATGTTTCCTTTTCTTTTCACTGTGTGTCACCCAACAGAGGCAGCAGATGGGGACAGTGGTAGAGATGGAGATTGCCCAGATGCTTGAGGAGAACTCCAAGATTCTCAAATTTGGATACCAGTTCACAAAGCAAGGTCCAAGAACCAGGGTAGCTGCAGCTATCACTAAAAATAACGATCTAGGTAAGATGCTACAGACATTCATCAGCAATTCTTGCAGGCCAACTCCTGCCCTCCTTATACACTTTGTCGACAAAAAATAATCAAATAGTGCTAGATCCTGAGGTCCTTAATCAGCTGAGAGATTTAACCAGCCTTTATCCTACTGGGGACAATTAGAATTTCAGGAAATAAAGTATATCATGGGAATTCAGCAGGATATTTAAGTATTGCTAAAAAATAAAGTATCTGCACCAAAATATGCATTTGCTCATTTTTATCTAAGTCCTTACTGAAGCAAACCCAGACTGAAGTCAATGGGTGTTTGCCTGAGAAAGGACTTAGTACACCTTATCATTTAGACAGTTACTCTAGAATGTTGCCTTCTCCTGGTTTGCATCTAGAAAGTTTTCCTCTTTTGCACTGGCAAATTATCACTGACTATTTAGTACAATAGACTACTTCATAAAACCATATCTGGAAAAGCAAAACGTTGGAAGCAGAGGCAAAATGACGGACATTTGCACTGCAAGGCTTTGGGATAATGCAGTCTCTTTGCCAAGAGCTTTCATGTTTACATTAAAGGAAGTTCATGGCCAGACATTGTCATTGCTGGCACGCTGCAATGAGAAGTATTCTTCCAGCTCTGCCTGTTTTGTTCTGTATTTCAGAAACCCAGTATCACAAACATGGCATCTCAGTGCAGTTTGGTAACACCAAAGCCTATCTAGTCTGAACAGCATTAATCTGGCCTTATGGCTCAGTGCAGACTGAACAGGATTACAGAATAGCTAATGCTGTGGATGGCAAGGAGCACCTGCACAATGGACTAGTTAGAACTTCCCAGGCCCTCTTACAGTGCATTGCTGAGTGCCAGGAGACTCCTCCATTGCGTTGCAGGGAATAAGACACAGGGCCGCCCAGAGCAGGGGGCAAGTGGGGCAATTTGCCCCAGGCCCCGGCCAGCATTTCGGCGGGGGGGGAGGGGGGGCTTCAGTGCTACCGAAGACGCAGAGCGACTGAAGGGCCCCCCCAACGCCAAAATGCCGCCAAAGACCCGGACCGCTGCCGGGTGAGTACATGCGCCGCAGCTTCCCCGCTTTGCCCCAGGCTTCCTGACTCCTCTGGGTGGTCCTGATAAGACATCACCCAGAGTAGTCCTGCTCAGGGCACAATAGTAGAATGTCATTGATCCGTGCTTCATTAAACTGCATTCCCCCAAAATAATCCATTTTCAGTGCAGATCCATGGGTTAATTAAGGTTTACCGTATTATCCAATGGCCCATGCAACCCAGAGATCTATTCTGAGACTAAACTGTTTCCTTTTGGGTCTAATTTGATATTTTCCTTTTTGTTAGTAATCAGTACCATGTGAAAGTACATTATAAAACGCCTGATTCTTTCATACAGATACGTTTCTCACAAAGGCATCAAATGACTTAACCATGCATATTTGCATGTAGTGTTAGCATATGGAACAACAGAATTTTTACTTATTTCGTAACCCCACAAGAGAAACTCTTGCAGCTGGAACAGCTGTTGATTTTTGGCTACATCACACTTAAATGAATCCAGTGAGGAGGATCTAGCACTCCCACACAGTCCACAGTACCTGTTTCAATTTAGTTGGAGCAATATGGCTTTTAAAAAAAACAGATGATATAAGCCATCCTGATAACCTAAATTTAACCATTGGAACAAAATATCAAGAGGAATGGTGGATTCTCCATCACTTAAAGTTTTCATATCAAGACTGGATGCCTTTCTGGAAGATACGCTTTAGCCAAACTCAAGTTTCGGAGCTCAATACAGGGATAAGTGGGTGAAATTCTGTGGCCTGTGGTTACATGGTTACTCAGACTAGATGACATAGGCCCCTTTCAGCCTTAAACTATGAATCTGTGAAATCTCTGGACACAATCCTGTACCTCCTAGATCAGGGATCGGCAACCTTTGGCCCACAGCCCGCCAGGGAAAGCCGCTGGCGGGCCGAGCCGGTTTCTGCCTGCAGCATCTGTAGGTTTGGCTGATGGCAGCTCCCACTGGCCGCGGTTCGCTGTCCTAGGCGAATGGGGGCTGCGGGAAAGGTGGCCAGTATGTTCCTCAGCCTGCGCTGCTTCCCGCAGCCCCCATTGGCCTGGGAGGGCAAACCGCAGCCAGTGGGAGCTGCAATCAGCCAAACCTGCAGACGCGGCAGGTATATAAACCCACTTGGCCTGCCAGTGGTTTCCTTGGCGGGCCACATGCCTAAGATTGCCAGTCCATGTCCTAGAAAATACTGATGGGCCAACCCTCCCATTGATTTGAGTGAGAGTTGAGGGTACTATGCACTTTCCTTAACTGGGTCCTGGAGAAGGGAAGTACGAATAACCCAGTTTTCTAGTCCCAAATAATGTCACATTGAGATGTGTGCTCGGATACTTAGTAAGTTAATGCTGAGAGATGGTTTTTGATTTTACTGGCATAGTTCGTAAAAAACGAGTGGAAGCAGACCGGCAGTAGTCATGCCTTGGAGGATGCGAAGTGGTATTGAATGCAGCCGACACAACGGCAATCTCACAACATCCACTGGTCAGAAGGGAAAACACTGGAAAATCATTGTAATGAAAGTTGCTCGTTTCCGTTACTGTCCCCTTTAACCATTAAAGTTGTTAACTTTCATATTTAGCTTAATGTTTATGAAAATATAATTGTGTTATTGGAATATATGAAGCTGATATCCACAACCTAAGGTTAAAATATGTCTTACTGAGCTTCAGCTGGAATCACACTGAATCTTTTATAGTCCTTTTTTTAAACTCTGTTAAAAACCGATCATTTTACGTTGATAAAGGATTCTCTATATAAAATGGGGCTTTACCACCCTGTCCTGCAATGCCTTAAGCATGTGAATAATCCTCACTTGTGAGAGTAGTTCCATTGAAGTCAATGGGCTGCTCAGGTGAGTAGAGACTACTTATGCCAATACCGGTTTGCAGGATCACGCCCTTAGGCCCCAATCCTGCTTTCAGATCTGTGCAGTTGGAACTCTACACTTATACAGATCCCCACTGACTGCAGCAGGGTTCTGCCTTTGTGGATCCAGATGTAGGATGCATTTGTAAGTATTGTCAAAGCCTATTGTTTACATGTGTTTAAGTTAGGCTGATCACATCATCAATATTACACTGATGTGTATTCTTATTCCATGATGTAAAGTAAAAATATTAGTGTTGCCAAACCTAGAATACCTTAACAATGTCACTTCATTATTTTTCTAATCCATTGAGGATTTTTTTCAAAAAACAGAATGCCAAATTTGCAGCGATAAATCTCATTAATGGAAACCAGTATACTGAGCAGTGCTCGTTTTGCTTTGAACCATATTGTTGACTGTTTTTTAATTTCTGGTATTTATGTGCATTTATTAGTATAAATGACAGAATTGTTCTCGGGACCAGTTAGATAAAGAGTGAGTAAAATGTTTAATCCAGGGTGGCAGCAGCTCTACCTAGAGAGGGATAACAATTAGAAGAGTAACATGTACCAATCACCTAGTTTACATTTTTAGCATCTGATTCAACACTCATTCTTTGTTAAGCAAAGTGCTTAAGGCTGTGCCTGATTCCAATGGGACTTTAGCAACAGTGCTTAAGCACTTTGCTGAATAAGGGTGGGCGTAAGTACGTGTTCCAGTGCTCTGCTGAAACAGGGCATTAACCCAGAATTCTGCACATTGCTGAACACATGGAAGATACTTGTGCAGCAGAATTAAACCCAACAGCATTAGAACAAATCAGTGGGGTATTGTGAAAAGATTGTGTTAAGTGTTTAGTTTGCAATATAATTTCATTGTATTGTGTATAGTTTTATAGTATCAGACATTAATTTCTAGCCATATATATATATTGTCTTTGCCAACATCTGAGTCTGTTAAATAGCCAGGGGTTCACTTTGGTCATATTTAAATGTAATGCAAGAATTAAGGAAGGATGCTATTAACTGGTTTAGTTATACTAATTCTTTCAGAAACCTTAAGGTGTTTAACTGGGGCCAACAACCTGCGGTACCCTTGAAACATTAGCCTCTCTTCCCTCTTTCTGGCCTACACACTTCCCATCATTTGTGCTGGCAAAAGAGTTCTGGCCAGGGGACTGTGGAAAGGGAACGAATGGTGCGCTGACATCTTGGAGCCTGCAGAAGACATTGGGCTGGGGTCTGTAAATTAGGAGGGGATGGAGGCAAGGGAGCAGTCAGGGTGTGTGGGATATTCCCCTCTGAACCTGGCAGATTCCTGAACAGAAATCTGCCTGCAAATCAGTGCTGCTTCAGACCGTATAAATTCACTCTCTATCCATCTAGTCTATGTCATCTATGCCTCTTTTAAAATAGGTGGGACCAACGGCAGCACTGCTCCTGAGGGGTGCAGTGGGGTAGGGCTGGATCTCTGCACTATAGCCCTGGTTGTATAAAGCACTTAAGCACATGCTTAAGTCCTACTGACTTCCAGACAAGCATAAGAGCTTTACTAAATCAGGGCCTAAGAGTAGTATCCTCAGTACAACCATCTTCCCTGAGGAATCTAGGGTTCTGAGGGGCTTTCAAGGCCCTCTCCCTCCTCCAGTGCAGGGTTAGAAACTCCTCCTCCTCAAGGGAAGAATGGGAAAGAAATTCTATGAGAGGACCTTGTGGCATTACCAGAGGGTTTTCCCCACCCCCAGGCAGGATTTGCTGTGAGAATGGATATCGACCCACATAGTCTTAAAAAAAAAGGGAGACTGAATTCCTTCATATGGTCCAGATTGTGCATACCCTTATGTGAGCAGTCCTTAAAACCAATGGGGCTACTTGCATGTGTCACAACTACTCTTGCATGATTGTGGGTTTGCAACATCAGGCCCGGCCTAGGGGAAGAAATTTGATTTAAGTATCCTTATCCCCAAAGCCAAAGATTTCTGACATGGACAATCTTCAGCCTGAAAAGAAATTTGTTCTGACTCCCACCTTTTCCCTATTCCCTTCTTTAGGTTTTTTTTTTGGGGGTGGGGGTGGATAAGAAGAGCAGGGGATTCCCAAGTACATCTGGATATTTTTTAACATTTTAATGATTTTTTTAAAATCAGTTATGTTTTTTAATGGGATCTAGTGTGTTCAGAACAAACGAGCATGATGCGTTTATAGTCTGAACCTCCACTCAAAATGTAAATGACACTGTATTTGCATGCAGCAGTTCTGTAATGGGTGGACTGGTCTGGCTGCTTTGTGACGTATGGCAGCATCTCCCCCATGTCTATTTGAGCAGAGCCATTGTGAACTGGCTACATTCATGTCAGCAACGGTTTGTAACATTCCACTTGCTGGGCTAAACAAGGAAAAAGACTTTGGGAAGTGTGGGTAGTCTCACCTTCCCTTCATCGGCCATGACTGCAGGCATCATGCACAGTTAGCTGTTTTCTAAGAGTGAGACTCTTCCGGCACTTGAGAGTTTCTCCTATTAAGAGCCAGATGGTGCCCATGCTGGGGGTGGATAGGAAAGGGATCGGAGAAGCATTGTGTATAGTGGAGCTTTCCAATGTATGACATCCCCTATCTGGCCTGCCAGCTGGCTTGGGGTCATAGCTGGGCCTCACTTCTACCCCTTTTTATCTCTTTTGGAGGGTTTGCTCCTGAGGGGGCACTTGCAGGGAACAGTCCTTGGCCTCAGGAAGGCACAGGGACTGCAGTGGCGACAAGTGACTGCCCAAGAATCATAACGGGACCTCCCCTTCTTGCACATCAACATGAGGACTGGCCATGATCTAGCCTTAAGCATTTTATAGTGAACATAGTGACAAACAATGTATGAAAATATAAGGCTGTATTCACTATAGCTATAGCGAATCTAGTGCAGTTAGCAGTGTCTAAATATTAACCTTAAAACAGAAGCAGTTGGCCAGTTAAAAACCCCTCTCTTAGTATTAAGGGGGTTACTATTTGACTAGGTCATTTTTAAGTACAATTCCAAGCAGATGGTCATATTCCCAATCCAGTAGCTCTGACACAGAGCATAAGTAGAGGTCCCCTTTTTAAACAACACACAGACTGGGAGTAGCTGGGCTCATTGCACATTGCTTCTCATGTTGATAGTTTGGGTTTTGTTTGTATTTTTTATAACATTTTTCATTGAGAAACTCAACATGTGCATATCCTAACATTTGTGCGTGTTGTAGAGTGCACTAAGGAACGTGAAGTGTATGTGTTAAACACTAGAAGAAAATGTTTGATCTGGAATATAAATGATTGCATGTGCACAGCGTGGTGCATTTTACACAAGGGAATGGGAATCACCAGAAATGTAGCAGTGACTCCCAAACACCTTGACTTTTATAAATAAACCTTCATAAGGAAATTGGCTTTCTGTGTTTACTTGCAGCTGTGCTAAGTGGCTGTCAATGCATTGCCACAGACCTTGGAGTAAGCAACTTTCCTCACCCTCACAGTTTTCACTTGCTCTTGAGAATCATTTAAATTTCACATTCTGTCTCCCACGTAACAGAATTTTAATGGGAATTAGGCATGTATTTGACAGATTCCCCTCCGAGTTATGCAAACCTGACTTATGCAAATCTGCACTTAGGAAAAAGTTCCGTATGCTAGAAATAGGAGAGGGAGGGGGATTGTGTGCGTGTGCACGTGTAATGGTTGGGTATATGTTTCCGACTTATGCAAAATTCAAGTTACACAAGGCGTTCCGGAATGGAACGCTTGGCTAAGTCAGGGAGCATCTGATGCTTTTGAAAATCCTACATCTTTAGGGACCTAAATACCTTTAAAAGGTACCTAAGTCACTTCTGAAAATAGGCCATCGGCTCCTTAGCCACTTAAGCACTTTTGAAAATGTTACCCTAGAGCTATTCCAAGGCCAAAATGTGAGATACTGACCTTTTTAAGATGACATGGCTCCCAGATTAAGTATATCGCAAAAAACAGGAAGCAGGAAAAAGAGGGGCTCATTTGTAGAAGCATAACTAATGTTTTCTATAATCTCAGTTTCAATTTTCAGCATTTATGATCCCAATAATTTGTAACTAAGTAGTGAATGATAACAGTAGGTTTATGCAAGACAGCGGTAAGTATTGCTTCAAAGAAAAAAGTGCAATTTACAATAAGGTGCTGGTACAAAATCTCATCTGAGCTAACAGGTGGCTAGATTGTTAGGTGGCCATGGATGTATTGTCCTCATTTTAGCGTTGTGCAAGATCTAAAATCCAATTCACATTCTTGGCTTTGGGATTTTAAAATGAATCTCAGTTGTTCTCATTGCAGACTTCTGCAGATGTGTTAGTGATCGAAGTTTCCCAACACGTCTCAGCAGGGATGAAACTGATCCAACAGAAAGTCAAAAAGCTTTCTAAAATCTAAGCAGCAGCTCTCTGATCCCCTACAAGATTAATCAATCATTTATCAGATTAGCAATAGAGCCTCTCACTGGTCAATGGACAGTGACGACTATGACATTATTTTCTTCTGTAGAATATTTTTATACAGCAAATAGCCCTTTGTATTCACAGCAATTATACGTGGTGATACTCCTGTCAGTAGCAGCCTCATGTGGGTTATTGCTGATGTGCGTGTGTGGTTGTTAGCACACGGTTGCTATTGCCAAATCAGGAGCTTAAATCAAAAACATACAGTATGCCATATTTCACCTTGGAGTATCCCTCCATAGCTCATTTTATGGAGAGCCTGCAAAATGGGCTTTCCATAGGTTTTGGATGGAATACATCTTTCCTATGACTCCCCACTGAGTGTGACTTTTCAGTGGTCACCCTGCCAGATTTTGCCCTTATTAATTTATATTGGTTTCTGCCAACGTGTACAGACATCTCCAATGTTCATTCAGTGCTCTACAGGCAATGGGAGTTAGGCACTTTATCTGCTCAGGTGCTTCTGTAAATCCTGCTAGAAATCAATCTGCATCTTTTGGCAAATAAAGGACTGTAAATCTGGCCCTAGGGGTCTACCCCATACCTTACAGTACACAATACAATGTCAAGGACTGCCTTTACATAAATAACTAGTTAGAAAAACCCTCCAGCCTCCCAGCCAAAGCCCAGTGAGGAGCACAGCATGCCCGCAAGGCTATCAGATCCAAGATCAGGAATCCGCTCCAGGAATGCCCTACAGCAGTGAAATAGCTCTGACTGAACTAGAGCATGTACAGCGCTACAGATATTTTCTCAATAGGAAAAAAAAAATCTCAAAAACACTTTCCAACTGTTTGGGCTCAGATTTCCAGCCAAAGCTTTTACTCAATCTCTGGAGTAAATCACACTCATGCTAGCTGTAACAAGCCTTTCCGAGTTGGTGTTAAACCAGGGTCAGCCCTCGCCCCACATGACGTTAATAACTAAACATTCACTGATCCTCCCTCAGTTCAACCACCAGCAGATTTTATTTTGCCTGCAATAGCGGGATGACGGGCTAGATTTACTTGTCTAATAAAAATGAGGGCAGCCGTTGGGTACCTGACAGGCAGCCAGTGCAGCTTGGGTGCCCCAGTTTAAAACATTAAGGCAAATCCAACTCCTGCTCCCCACTCTTGCAAGCATGCAAGGCAGAAATGCTGCTTTTCTGTTGTGTGAGGGAAGGAAATGGAGTGCAGGCAGCAGGGGGCCAGTACAGGGCACATTCCCATCCCCATGCGAGTCCTGGGATAGGGGTTGCTCTGCTCACTAGGACTTGTTGTCAGAGCATGTGAACAGTGCGGTCACATAAGTCACCCTAGGTCTCTCAGTCTCCTTGGTGATACCTCAGTGGCTTGTAATGGCAGCAATAACATAAGCTTTAGGGAGAAGATGAAAGGGCTGCATGCAGTGGGAGCTTTGTGGGGGTGTTAGAAAACTCCTAGAGGAAAGGCGGAAAGGAGAGAACTGAAATTGTCCCCATGCTGGCTGAATGAGTCTGAAGGAAGCAGTGAGGTGCTCTCTAGAAACACAAGCTAGTTCCTAGTCTCTACCAAGACCCAAATGGACCCACCTGGCCTAAGCTTCGGCAGTATACACCTAGATAGGTCACTAACCGTCTATTTCATTGTCATCTGATCTCCTCTCTCTATTCTGAGTAACCCTGGTTTTGAATTGGACCAGTTGGACTTTGCTTTGGATTCTTTGTGGTCTTCACACATGCCAGCCTTGAGAGGCAGCCCCACCTGCCAGCCCAGCTCTCCAAGGTAGTGAAAGGGGAGGTGTCCCAGCTTGGGATTCTCAATTCATAGGGCATGTCATGTGCAGGGCTGTGTTGACAGATGCAGGGGAAACACTGAATGCCTCTAGGTGACTGTAAGGGGCTTAAGGGGACACTCCTTCACCTTCAAGCTTCAGCACAGTTGCCATCACCCTTTTACTGCGTCTTTAATTGAAGGCCAAGTTTTACCCTTGACCAATTAATGTTACTCCCACCCACTTGCCCAGACACAGACTGTGAGGAGACAGACATGAAAAATCTTCACTGACCTTCTAATTTCTGCCCTTACTCCCACCCCTACTTTCACTGCCATCTCCCTTGCTGTCTGTCATCTCATGGCACAGCTGCTGTGTGTTTTGATGAACTTCACAAGAAATTACAGGAGGAGCTCTTGTTAATGGCAGAGAACAGTGCTAATGTGACAGCTGTTTCTGTGCTGCTATTTGCAAGGAGAGTGAGTTGCGAGAAGAAATTGGTGAGACAAGTGCTTTGAGATCTTTGGGTGTAAGAGGTTATAAAGGTCAGAGGATTATTGCTCTCTGCCTTTGGCTCTTTCACACAAAGGTAAAGGGCTCTTTGGAGAGTGGTGCTTGGTCCTGCATCCTTTTCACAACATGGCTCCTTTTGAAGTCAGTGAGAGTTTTGGCTGTGAATGGGCTACAAGACTTGAGCCAAAGATTATTCGAGCCCATGCTCTCAATCTGAGTTTCCGTTTTAGGAGTCAACTTCTCATCCCGCTCCTCTGGCTTTTCAATATTAAAGAGTAACATAAAAACAGCAGAAGATTCTTCACTTACAAAAAGAAAAAAAGGATTGAAGCTATTTCCACAGAATCTCTGAGCATGTGTCTTGATTCCTTGACCCTCATTCCTGTCGACTCTAAGTTCTGTCCCACATGGGGCCTGAGCACCAATGATTACAGGCCAAAGTAAAATCAAGTGGGAGTTTTGGCTCTACAGAAGGTGCAGAATCCTTCCCATGTGAGTGAAATTCATGGCAGCATGAATGCAGCAAGCTGAATTTACCCACGGACCTTCACCTCCCTCTGCTGCCATTCACAGCAGTAAGAGCTCCCCACCCTTGTCTTTTCATGTAATGATCAACAAAAACAAATTTTAATCAATTTGTATTGACATGAAAATGTTTGGTGTAGCTTGAATCCAGCATTTCAGTGGCAGGGATGTGACTCTGCCAAGCATTTAAAGTAGCTCTGGTCAATTTCCTTCTCTGTGTGTGTCTCCATTTCTCTGTATGCATCCAGGGCACCACATTCTGTTCCCAGGGACAAGTTGCAGCAAACCTCTCTGAAGGCTAGTGTCCAAAAAGCAGCTCATGGTCAGCTCTCATTGCTGCTGGTTGGGGAGGGGATGGGAGGAAAGGGGGTAGAGACAGGGAATGTAACATGCATATAAATATTCTAATTGTATTTTTATTAACACAATTCCAGTAAGTGCCAGTATCTCTGCATAGAAATCAGTCAATCTCTGTTGTAACAGGCTTTTTCTTCACTCTGACATCCATTTAGAAACTGATAAACATCCACTACAGCTGAAACAGAGGAGGCTGAGCTAACACATGGGGTTTGCTGCGGCAGAACCACCCCCTCCTGCCCCCCACACGACCTCCATCTCATTCCTGCATGAGTGGCATTTTTAAAGCAGAGTTGCTCGGGAGGATCCAAGCCACAATGAAATGCTTTAAAATATTCATGCTATGCTTGGCCATTCTAGTAAAGCAGATGAGCATAAACAAAAGCAGGACGACGGGGACTCCCTTAATGAGGGTCTGGCTGCCTCCTAGAGCCATCTGCCTGATTTAATCGAATCTGACATTAGAGAGAGAGACACTCTGGTGAGCAAGAAAAGGCAGTTAGGCTAAAGCACTTGCACAGATCATTTGCCTCTCTGGTCTTTGCTGATTTCAGTTGGTACTGAAAGCCCTTTCAATATACTGAACCATGTAGAATCCGAAAGCTACATTTCAAACTGTGCAAATTAGATCTCGCATCCTGTGCATCACTACAGGCTCTGGCCCCCACTCATATGCACTTTGGAGTGCGAGTCAAGCTGTACCAGTGAGTGCTGTATAAATGAGCAAAGATACAAAGTTATCCCCACTGTTAATGCTGTCATGTTCCGATCTGCACAGAACGTGAATCTGAGACAGTGTTCGGAGCTATGGGATAACAAGGCTACAGAGCTAGGAAATGACTGAGTGGTACCTGTCCAGTAGGCCAGTTAGCATTTCCTGCTAGTCCACACACACAATGCAGCAGCTGCACACACTGGGGGGTCATTTCACACATTGATTAGGGTTTATTGGAAGTCTAATGGGCATTTCAACCATATCACATAATCTCCACACTGCTCGGCGGAACAGAGGGATAACAACACGGGTCTGCAGGAACCTACCCTCCTCACTGGAGGGATTTCCTCCTCACTGTTACCTGACAAAGACCTGTTGGTATCTACCTTTGTCCACTAGAGGGCATACTGGCACTTCAATACAGTGCTGTATGTTTTCTAATTTGCTTGCTGTTTTTTTTGTATTAACATTTCTTTAGCTTCATACTGTCCAGTGTATAGAGCATGGGATTAGGAACAGCCCAAACTTTAGAAAGTAAGAGGGATCCACTCAAAAATCATCACCTTCTCAATAATTTACTCAACGATTATTGCTGTGTGTCCCCCCGTTGGATGTAGGGTACAGAGTGTATTAGGAAGTGTAATTGAGGGTAACTACAGTAATAAGCTTTCCTTTTGACCCATTGGCTCTGTTGTGCCTTTTGAGTGCTGGGGGAGACCCTGGACCAGATTGCATTCTGGTGTACTTAAGCAGCACGCCAATGAAGTCAATGGAATTGTACCCAGTTACTCCAGCTCTGAATTTGTCCCCGTATGTCATGTTCGCATCACAAATCAGCACTAAGGTGGAAGACCTGATGCAGTGGATCATACAAGAGAATGAAAGTCTCATATGCGTAAGCAAGTCAGACAAAAGTACCCAATGTCCAGCACAAATCTAGAAAGAAAGGCGATGGGCGGTTATGCTGTGTCCCTCCCCGTTGAAGTTAGCCATCACAAAGACTGGGAGGCTACATCTTTTGAAAGATTATTTCTACAGTGCAATCTATGCAGATGAATGAAAACCAAAATGGTGATAAGTTTTAATTCCAATGTGATCATGTATTGGCATCCGAATGTTATAGCCATAGTCTGAAAAGCAGTTTGACAGTGATTAATGGAAAGTTCACAATTGTGCTTAGTCTCTAAGCAGAGGTTTGCATGGTATACTGTAATTTTAGTGGAGTGTTGATGTGAAAAATCGTAGGTTGTCTCTAATAACATGGGAGTCTCATTCTTTTGCTCCTCTCCCTGTGACTTCTTAATTAAATGAGTAAGTCAATGAAAGTTGTTTTAATAGCTGAGTAATGCAAATACTGTCCTTGATCAGGCATTAGAGGGCATGATCCTGCACTCTCCTGAAATCAGTTGGGGCACAATCCTGTACATGCTTAGTGTTATCATCATATGTAGTCCCATTGACTTCAGGAGGACTATCCCCAGGCTTAATGTTAAACTCCCACTTGAGTGTGTACTGCTTTGCCTGGCTGAGGCCTCAGAGTTTCAGGTACACAAGGAAGACAGGATCAGGTCCATAGTTTGCAATTATAGGACTGTAAGAGAGTGGACTCACCCCTGCAGCACCTCCTGCTGGTTGTCCATGGGAATTAGCTCTTCCAGCATCCTGGAGCACTCCCTGCAGGCTGGTGATCCGCCTTACCACTGGCCCCTGTGTCCCTCCCAGGACCACGGTGCCCCTTTCTCTGCGTTGCTGCCCCCCTGACAATAACCCCCCACTCTGGGTCTCCCCACCCAGGGGAACCCCCACCCACTAACCCCACCTCACCTCAGTGTAAGGCTACTGCATCACCATCTAGCCCCACTCCTTGGGGCAGACTGCAGTATACGCCACTCATCACAGGCAAGGTTGGGTTGGACCTGCTGCCTTTCTCTCTAGCTGGTCTTAGGCCCTCAGCTAGGCCCGCAGCCTGGGGGTTTTCCAGGCTGGAGCTCCCCAGCCCTGCTCCACTCCCAGTATCCTACTCAGCTCCCTAGCAGCCAGGCCCTTCTCTCTCTAGAAGCAGGGAGAGAGTGAGTGCTGAGATTCTGCCTGCCCTGTCCTTCTTATAAGGCCCAGTTAGTCTGTTTGGGGCATGGCCCCAGCTGCAGCCACTTCCACCAATCAGCCAGGGTTTTGCTCCCTTCCCCATCCCCATCCCTCTGCAGGGCTTTTCCAACCCCTTCAGGGCTAGAGCAGGTGGTCACCCCGCTACAAGGACCACAATTTACAAAACTGCTCAGTCCCTGATTCTGTGTACACAATTGCTGCATAGGCAACTGTCCAGTTAGCTGCCATTCAAAATCAATGGTCAGCTGATCTACCTAAGTGATGCTTTGCATACATAGTTATGACCATTACCCATTCCCTCGCTGTAAGTGTGCATGCACATATCTGGATTTGTAACCATCTGCAGTTCTGACCAGTTGGGCCACAGCGATGCTGTTTGTATCCGTCTCACTTGGGTTTTGTTGAACAACCAACTGTTCTTGTTTTCAGGATGTTTAATGTGAGTTTAAACATTCCATCCTAGGTAGGTGAGAGCTCAGCCTGCTAACGAATTTGCAGCTTTGACTCTTTTGATGGGCTGATCCTGCCATCCTAAACTGGACAAATCTCCACTGAAGCCAAAAGGGAGTTTTTATCCAAATCAGGTTTAACTGCTGGATGGGACCCTGAGGGTAAAAATCTCATCTCCAAGACACGGCAGAGTTTGGGCGAGATGGAATTCCCCTCCCAACCTGCAGTGCTGGGCATCTGCATAGAGCAGGGGTCGGCAACCTTTCAGAAGTGGTGTGCTGAGTCTTCATTTATTCACTCTAATTTAAGGTGTCATGTGCCAGTAATACATTTTAACATTTTTAGAAGGTCTCTTTCTATAAGTCTATATTATATAACTAAACTATTGTTGTATGTAAAGTAAATAAGGTTTTAAAAATGTTTCAGAAGCTTCATTTAAAATTAAATTAAAATGCAGAGCCCCCCGGACCAGTGGCTAGGACTCAGGCAGTGTGAGTGCCACTGAAAATCAGCTCACGTGCCGCCTTCAGCACGCATGCCATAGGTTGCCTACCCCTGGCATAGAGGATGGTGATCTAATGACCACTGAAGTCAGTGGGAGCCTTTCAATTGATTACAACGGGTGTTGGATCAGGTCCCAGAGCCGTGGGGGCTAATAGTGCCCTGGCCTAGTGCACCTCTTCTTAAGGGTTTAAAATAAACCCTTCCTGCTGCTAGAGCAGAGCAGCGTGCATGGATTTCCTGTTTCCAGGTTGCATGTGAATCTTACCATGTTCATTGACTGCAAGGGGAAACCCAAGGGAGCACCAAATCACTGCTTGTTCGTTGTCACAGGATAAATGGTGATGAGCCCCTTGGGTTTTCAAATGTGGGATGCAGGCACATGGAGTCCCCTTGGCATTTCACTAGCGTTAATTAATATCTCCTTATTGGAAAGGGAAACTGGGAAGGAATCAGCTCAGTACATTTAGTGAACAGCCGGCCTGAGACAAGAAGAGCCAGCCTTGAAACAAATGCTGGGGTTGGTGTCCAGTCTAGCACCAAGCAATCTACAGTTCTTTGGGCTCTCAAGAAATGATTCCTCAGGCAGCAGGGAGTGGCATTTGGTAGGTGAGGGCTGGTCATACATTCTGCGGGACAAAGCAGCAGCCAGGGCAGGATTACAGAATGTGTCATTGTGAATGAATGAGGGGTGGGGGGGAGACACTGGACAGAAATGGGGACCCGGTTTCAAACTCAGCATGCCATTTTCTAACAGGTGCAACAAATAAAGTGAACATCCTAGGCTGGAAATATTCCCTCTTGCCTTTCCTGTATCAAGTCCAGCTACTGAATGGAGCAGTAACAACTGAGTGCATTTTCTGGGGATAAGGGCTGGTTTGGAGGAATGGATGGTGTGACGAATGGGAATGTTCTTGATGTGTTATTTGAATACTGAGTGGGGAGTATTAACCTGGGAAGGCTGCAGGGGAGTTTTGCTGGGATGGCCTTTGGGGAAGGGAGGATACCTGAGCATGAAACATGAGAACCCAGGATGGGGGGTTGGAGGCCAGGTAACACCTCTGCCTGGGAAACTGGACAAAGGACACAAAGGCAGGGGGAGGAGCTGGGGGGGAGGCTGAGTGAGTGGGCTGGAGGGAGTTTCAGTTTGGAACTGGCTGGGAAATGGAGAGGGGTGCCCCGACTAGGCTTGGGCTTTCCAACGGGGCTGTGGCCTCCCTGGGGCCCCCAGATGGACCTAATTAAAGGGGGTCCTGTTGTCTGTACCAGCAAGACCTGTTTTGGACTGTGTTCCTGTTGTCTAAATAAACCTTCTGTTTTACTAGCTGGCTGAGAGTCATGGTGAATGGCAGGAAGCCGGGGGTGCAGGGCCTTGACTCCCCCACACTCCGTGACAGATGGAAAACCCCAACTCCAGCTGGTTATCGATCCCTAGGACACAGCCTCTGCTGAGGGCTATATCCTTGTAAGATCAAACACATTTTTAAAAAAAAAATGCCCTAGAAGAGGAGGTGACTCCCTGTTGTGCTCCCCATTTTGGGCATGCGATTGGCTGATACAGGCATTAGGTCACATGATTCCGGGCATTCCTAGCTCATTAATAAATACTAATGCTTTGCACTTTGCATAGCACTTTTCATCAGAGTTCAAAGTGTTTCACAAAGGTGAGAACTGTACCCTTCCCATAGTACAGATGGGGAAACTGAGGCATAGAGAGGTTTAATAATTTGCTCCAATTCACCCAGTGAGTCACTGACAGAAATCTGTGAAGACAAGCCAGCTCTCTGAAACCCCATTCCACTAGATTGTGTTGCCCGGTATCTTACCCTGTCAGACTAAAATTCAGTTACCAGCCATCTGTTTGTTTCCAGTATAATTATTCCAGATCTCAGCCATATTTTCTCTTTTTCTCCCTCTGGTTCAGTGAAGCCTATGCTCACTGTAGACAGTTGAGTTGGGAGATTAGCTCCCATCACATACATATGCAAGCAGCTTTTGAACGTAAGTAGAGCAGTAAAGGGAGCGTGACTCATCCAAGAGCATCTGGGGGTGATGTTGTCATGACAACAGAGCTTTTAACTGGGTATCTTTGTATTATTCAGACTTTGGAGCTTTTAATTAATGACTGGATTCCTCTCCCTCCATTTTCCCAGATTCTTAATATTTCCACCTCATTCACAATGCAAGGAAGCCTCATCCAGATTTCAAACAAGCCAGCCAATGATCAGTACAACAGAGAGCCAGTCCACAGAGCCCATGAAAAAAAAGAGGGCAGGTTTAAAGAGAGGCACTAAATAGGGGGCAGGCTTTCCAGACGAGGCCAGGTTTAACCATCATCCCAGTTAAAGGGCTTCCTCTGCGAGTCACTGTTCCTCAAATCCTCTGTAAAGGGGGGGCTAAGCATGGAGGTACCCTCCACGCAGCCGTAAGGGCAGCCCCTGGCCCAGAGCAGATCCCCTGCCAAGTCGATAGGAGTGAACGAGTGTGTTCAATGCTCTTCCTTCCCCAGCCATCCCCTCGTGCAGACACTGGACCTCATGGAGAGCCCTCCACAGGCTGGATCCCACGAAGGGGAGCAGCTGATGTCAAGGAGGCAGCTACACAGACAGGGAGAAATCCAGAGTTGGTGTGTTCCCTCCACACATGGATCCGAAGGGAACAATCCTCTCGCTGCTTTGGGCTGCATTTGGCCCTTCATTAGAAGTCACGGGGGAGTTGTGAGTATGGATGTCGCTGGAAATGAAGTGCTCTGCAGATGGGACGTTCTGTGCAAAGGCACATGTTGGGCCTGGTGTACACTACAGTGTTAGGGCAATACAAGGCTGCTTACATCAACCTAACTCTGTAAGCATCCACACTAAAATTTAACTCCCACGGATGTAACTGTCCCGCGAGGCCGACTTAACTCCACCTCTGCGAAAGGTTTAGCATTTAGGTCAACATAGTTGAGTTGATGCAGTGTTAGTGTAGACACTGCGTTACTTACATCAACTTTAGTGGCTTCCAGGAGGTGTCTCGCAAGGCCCCACCTTGACTGCAGAGCTTATCTAATAGCTCTCGAGCATGCCTAGCAACTGCCCAACTGACCACGCCAACTACACACTGCAGACACACTCCTGTCCAGAGTACGCAGGAGGTTTTGGATCTCCTGGGTCTGTGGAGAGAAGAGACCGTGCAAGCACTGCTCCAATGCAGCCACAGAAATGTCGATATCTATGAGAAGAACACTCGAAGTATGGAGAAGAAGGGCTACAAGAGACCAGCAGCAGCGCTGCGTGAAAGACAAGGAGTTGCAGTAGGTGTACCAGAAAGCAAGAGAGGTCAACAATCACTCTAGTGTGCACACTGACTTGCTTTTACAAAGAGCTGCACGCCATCCTCGATGGAGATGCCACCACCACCCCCAAGAGCCCAGTGGATACCTCAAGGGAACACGAGTTACAGGCCCCTGCCATGAACGGTGAGGTGGAAGCGGAGGAGGAGGAGTATGGGGGACAGCCAACCGGCAGATCCAGCAAGGCAGTGAGCCAGGACCTGTTTTTGACTCCTGGACAATCCAGCCAATCCTGAAAGTCCAGCACAGGTGAGCTGGCTGCAGGGGAAGGAATCTCTAGTCAATATGCAGTTTGCTTTGAAATTGCAGGGATGGAATCCCCAAAGCAGCAGGGCACATCCGTCGATTTACTATTTTTTACTTGCACTGGAAGAGGTAGAGAAACAACCAAGGAAGGTAGACTTGCTATCCGCTTCTCATTCCCCTGTAGAGTTAGGCAGAGGCCCTGCAGAACAGTTTGTTTATGTGCACTGGGGTGTCCCGTGAATCCTCCATGGAGATCTCAAGGAAATTTTTGTGCAGCTAGTCTGCAATTCTCTGCCCAGGTTTTTGGGCAGGGCTGCCTTATTTCTTCCACTGCGGTAGGACACTTTCCCACGCTACTCAATGATTACTTCAGCCAAGGCCGCCCAGAGGATTCAGGGGGTCTGGGGTCTTCGGCGGTGGGGAGCCCTCACTTCAGTGGTAATTCGGCAGCGGGGGGTCCTTCCGCTCTGGGACCCGCCGCCGAAATGCCACGAAGAGCCGCGGCGGGGGGCCCCCGCCGCCGAAGACCTGGTACTTCGGCGGTGGGTCCCGGAACAGAAGGACCCCCTGCCGCCAAATTACTGCCTAAGCATCCCCCCACTCGAATTACCGCCGAAGACCCAGAGCGTAAGAAGCTCTGGGGGCCTGGGCCCCGCGAGAGTTTTCCAGGGCCCTTGGAGCAAGTGAAGGACCCAGCTCCAGGACCCCAGAAACACTCTTGTGGGGGCCCCTGCAGGGCCCAGGGCAAATTACCCCACTTGCCCCCCCTCGCCCTCTGAGCGGCCCTGACTTCAGCAGGCACAATTGCAGTACACAGGCTTGCAGCAAATAGACCCGGTCTGCAGCCAGATGCTTGCAGAAGCTGTTTCCTTTCAGCCTCCGTTACCCTCAGGAGTGAGATATCAGCTAAAATCACCACCACCTGTGGAAAACGGAGCCAGTATTCAGTTCAGTCGACCTATCTGCACATATTCATGCCTGCAAGCTATTTCCCTAAGCTCTTCTTATAGCCCAGGTATCCAGCTGCTCAAAATCAGCCTTTAGTTGAAGCACTACTTGGTGCTGTCGAGGTGGCTGGCTTTGTAAGCCACAGGAGTAAGGGGTAGACCGAATCTCCCATGATCACTATTGGCATTTCAACATCCCCAGTGGTAATCCACCAGTCTGGAAAGAAAGTCTCTGCTTTCAGCTTTCTGAACAGTTCTGTGTTCATATAGATGCACATGTCATGCATCTTCCCTGACCAGCCCGCATTGATATCAATCCACCAGCACTTGCAATACCATAGAAAAGTAGCCCTTTCTGTTGATGTACTCTGTGGCAAGGTGGTCTGGTGGCAAAATTGGGATGTGTGTGCCATCTATTGCCCCTCTTTGGGAAACCCATTGCGACAAATCCATCCACTATATCCGGCATGTTGCCCAGAGTCACAGTCCTTTGTAGAAGGAAGCAATTAATGGCCTTGCATCACAACCACCTTCACAGTGGATTTCCCAATTCCAAATTGATTCCCAACTGATTGGAAGCAATCAGGTGTTGCAAGTTTCCACAGAGCCATCACCACTCACTTCTCCACTGTCAGTGCAAATCTCATTTTGGTGTAGCTGTGCTGGAGGGCTGGGGTAAGCTCTGCACACAGATCCAGGAACATGGCCTTGTGCATCTGAAAGTTCTGCAACCACTGCTCATCATCTCAAACCTGCATTACGATGCAATCCCACCAGTCAGTGCTGGTTCCTCAGGCCCAGAACTGGTGCTCCACCATCTGCAGTAGCTCTGTGAATGCCACCTACAACTGTAAATTTTTTCTAATGTCCCATAGCAATCTAGCTTCTAAGGAATCATCATGTTCCCTGTGATTCCTCTAGCGGCTCTGCAAATACTGCAGGATCAGACACTCTGTGCTCACAACACTCATCACAATAGTGCAGAGCTGTGCAGGATCCAGGCTTCTGACACAGGTGGCAGACAGCGAGGAGGAACATGTGAGTTTGTGAAGATTTTTGAAAAGAGGTGTGAAAAATTATAGGATGCAGATGACATGAGGGGATGGAGAACATGGCATTATGGGACATTGGAATCATGTTCCTAGTCACTCCTGTGTGACTTGTTTGGCCCCATGAGGCTTTGCAAAACCTGTTAGATGGTGGCGAGTTGCACAGTGGGGGCATGTCTACACTTACCTGCGGAGCGATCGATCCAGCAGGGGTCAGTTTATCGTGTCTAGTGAAGATGTGATAAATCGACCGCTGAGTGCTCTCCCACTGACTCCGGTATTCCACCAGAGCGAGAAGTGCAGGCGGAGTCGATGGGGGAGTGCCAGCAGTCGACCTACTTCAGTGAAGACACTGCAGTGAGTAGCTCTAAGTACGTCGACTTAAGATATGTTATTCACATAGCTGAAGTTGCGTAACTTTGATCAACCCTTCCACATCCCCCCCCCCAGTGTAGACCAGGCCTAGGATAGTTACCCTTGGTGCATGGCTCTCTGTATTGATGCAAGTGCTGCTAGTGAGGACGCGCACTGTCGACACGAGGAGCATAATGTGGACACACAAAAGTGGTTTAATTATTGCCACAGCTGTGTGCCAACATAACTTAAGTGGACATAATTTTGTAGTGTAGACATGGCCTTAGTTTCTCAGCTCTGATCCTGGTGGCCAAAAGCGACACAAACCCTCTCTCCTCATCCTCAGGTTTATCTCCCTTCCCTGCCTTTACATTATGATTTAAACAGACACTCTTTCCCCAGGAATGTTTCCATAAACATTTGAGATCTGCATGAACAGTTTCACTTTACCCATCCCTGGCCAGTTGAAGATCCAAACTCTGCCCTCGGACGGCTGCACCTGGTTCCATTATTGTTATCGGGGGTGGGGGCATCTCAGGGCACAAGGTGGCCTGTGTCAGCCGTTCTGGAATTAGTACCTCCTGCCAGTCACTCAGCTGCCCTTAATTCAAGAGCACAGCCAGCAGTTTGCAAATGAACTGTATCCCAGTTCTGTGCAACAATCCAGAAAGTTTGGATTTAGCGTGGGCAGAATAGCTAGGATTCTTGCCCGTTTCAATTGCTGTAATAATTTGGGTTCTTCGCAACAGATTCAGCCCGAGACAGAGCTCCTTCAGCTGGGATTTAGTCTACATCTGGGAAAACTGGGCCAACTAGAGATTAAGTGACTTGCACAAGGTTAAAGATTTAGCACGATCCTTGGAGGCCCATTGCCTCTAGCAAGAGACAAAGGCGGCTCAGCATCTTGCAGGATCAGGCCCTTTATTTGATGTCCCCTCATTGTAACATTTTCCTTTTAGCAGCAGCAGCATGTTAGCAGACAATTCTGTGAACAATGTGAAACAAAATGGCGTTATGTTCTTTTTGAAATTTAAATAGTTTCCAGAGACACTGGCTGCTGATGAGAAAGAGACTCTGCACTCTGGGGGCTTAGATGCACACCCATAACCTCCAGGTAGGTCAACTTGAGCTGGGCACCCACAGCTGAAAGCAGGGTTTACTTTACCTGCAGCATCCCCAGGGGTTTAAAAACCAGCATCAATTCACCATTACTGTATGCAACACACATCTGTTATGGCTTGTTTTCTGTGAACTGTGCTTTTAACTGGAAAGACCTCACACTCTGCTATTTATTTTGTGTTCAGATGCAGAATAATATCCCCTGTGCTCTCCCAGGAAGCTCTTAGTTTTGTAGGGCTGCAGCCTAGATAATTATTGCATAAAAAGGAGACTTTTTTTGGTGGGGGTGGAATATACTGCAAGGAGTCCCATTACTGTGAGATGATTGCCATTCTTGTGTTCTGGGCCATCAGTTTCATGAGAACTGTGTACCACCGATTCACTAACTCTTGGGATTATGTATATGAAAGTGTGTTCAGATGGAAGGAGCAGTGGGAAAGAGAGGGTCTGATATCTACCCCAGTGCTGTTAGAGAGAGGGAATGCGAAATGTTAATCAAAACAGGGAAGGAGGAAAACTAATCCTGGGGAAATCTGTCCTTCATGGCCAGGATAATTAGCTGGAAAACGCTTCATAACAAAGGAAATGCTGAGTACAACATTGGTAGATGTGCAGGTGAACGAGCCCCTGATGGTGTGGCTGATGTGATTAGGTCCTATGATGGTGTCACTTGAATAGATATGTGAACAGAGTTGCCATTGGACTCTGTTGCAAGGATAGGCTCCTGGTTTAGCGTTTTTGGTGTGTGGTTGCTGGTGAGTATTTGCTTCAGGTTGGGGGGGGGGCTGTCTGTAAGCGAGGACTGGTCTGTCTCTCAAGATCTGTGGGAGTGAGGGATCATCTTTCAGGATAGGTTGTAGATCAGGGTTCGGCAACCTTTCAGAAGTTGTGTGCCGAGTCTTCATTTATTCACTCTGATTTAAGGTTTTGTGTGCCAGTCACACATTTTAATGTCTTTAGAAGGTCTCTTTCTATAACTACACTATTGTTGTATGTAAAGTAAATAAGAAAGAAAGGAGATATACCTATCTCCTAGAACTAGAAGGGACCTTGAAGGGTCATTGAGTTCAGCCCCCTGCCTTCACTAGCAGGACCAAGTACTGATTTTTTTTTTTTGCCCCACATCCCTAAGTGGCCCCTTCAAGGATTGAACTCACAACCCTGGATTTAGCAGGCCAATGCTCAAAACCACTGAGCTATCCCTCCCCCCAATAAGATTTTTAAAATGTTTAAGAAGCTTCATTTAAAATTAAATTAAAATGCAGAGCCCCCCAGACCAGTGGCCAGGACGCGGGCAGTGTGAGTGCCACTGAAAATCAGCTCGCGTGCCGCTTTCGGCACCTGTGCCATAGGTTGCCTTCCCTTGTTGTAGATCCTTGATGATGTGCTGGAGACAGACTAAAACGGCTGCTACTCTGAAACCTGTCACTAACTTCGTTCATCGTAGGGGCTGAGCATGCCACCTCCGCTGCACTCACAATTGACAACTGAAATGGATATTCACTACCAGTGCAGCTAAAGAAAACTTTTTGCCAAAGTTAAAGATTCAGGAACAGATTCTAATCCCAGTTACATCAGCATAAATCAAGAGTAATGCTGCTGGCTTGAATTTCTCTGGCTTTGCACAAGTGTAAAAGGGATCAGAAGCTAACCTTTATTCTTCATTCAGTTCACGAAGGATTTTACGAAAACATATTTTGCAGCATAGGTGAATCACAAGATAGGTTTGTGACATAACACGAAATGCAGAGATAGGACGAAATTACTAGACTACACCACTAAGGTGTCAGAGAAATAATAGCTGTACTAGCTTGCAAAAGCAGCAGGAAACCCATTACCTTAACATGATAAGTGCCACCTTACAATGAATCGTTGTGTACAACTAAAAGGCTATTTTTGTACATAGGTAGGAGAAATTAACAAAATTTCAAGCATAGGGGCTTGCAAACAGGATAATCATATTTGTAAACTAATGTGTTTGCCACTAGGATACTTGTTCAATGAATGCAATTAGGTGACTAAGAGATACAAATATGGTATGACGACATCCATTAAATAGAAATATATTTTAGTCTCATCATTTCTTGGAAGACTATGTTCAATGGCTTTTCTAGTGTTTAATCCCAAGAGGCTTTACCTTTAAAATCCCAAAGTCACGGCAGGTAAACCCATTGAATTTGTTTCATTCACTTGCAAGGATTAACATTCAATATGGGAAGCTTCTGCTTTATACAAACAGGTGATGAAGTTATTGCTGCAGAGATACTGTTGTGTACTCTTACAACAATGGAATCAGTGAGACAGCCCAAGCAAGGGTGAGTAATGATGCATATTTCCTGGAATGAGTGTCAAAAAAGAGCAATCATGAAGAGGCTGGGACTGCAAAAATCTCAAGATTTGCAATGCTGTTAAATGAAAAATTATTCAGTGGCAAAGATAGGTATGATTTGGAACAACGCTTTAAGGAGATGAGCCCAAGCCCTGCATTGGAGCAGCCCACATGGTGCTCAACAGTCCAGACAATTGCTTGGGTCAATTCAAAGTCCATAGCTACAAAGGCAAGAATACAAGTTTATGAACACTATTTGTAAGTAGTGCCTAGAGGCTCCAGCTGAAATCGGGGGGCCCTGGACTGGGCATTACATAAATACATAGTAATATACAAGACAGACAAAGGATGAGAGAAAGGCAGTATTATTTCCATTTTACAGATAGGGAACTGAGGCACAGAGGGATTAAGTGACCTGCCCAAGGTCACACATGAAGTCTCTGGCACTCCAATCTCTTAAGTCCGAGCCCAATGCCTTACATACAAGACCATCCCCCCTCTCTATTTGACATCTTAGTTATTAAAACAAGAAGCCTTCTAGATCAAACTTCTGCTATTATAAAAACACAAGCAGGAAGTTGCAACAATATTTGAGAAAATGGCCTGCTTAAAAGAGAAATCATTTGCACTTCCTGTTTTACTCTAGTTATCCCAGAATGCATCAGATTCATTTTTTAAGAGAGAGAAGTGATAAAAATGTTGCAAGTTTACAAATCAAAACTGAATATTATTTGTTTTTTCACTGCCCTTGCTGGTGTATTGGGGAAAATGCTATCCTTACATGACATACATTTTTCAAAGACACTAAAATAAAATCAATACTGGCAATTAGCATGGTCTTTAATCTGATGCTGCAATATCTGGACAGAAGGGTGTTAAGTTTTTGCAAAAAGTACAATACTGAAAACAAGTTTTTATTTATACTTCAACAAACCTAATAGCTGTGATCACTATGGATTGCAAAGGTCACTACATAAACCAGTCCCAGTAATTAGTGTTATTTGTTTTTCTTTCTGTAACAGTATTAAGAGAACAATTATAATGTACAGAATGATTAAACATTTCAATTAATATTACTTCCTTTTGTCGAGTGCATTCTGGAAGGACTGTTGTGCAATTTATGTGGTTAGTCTGCAGGGCACAACTTCATTTCCTACACAAAGGTTTACTTTACTTGTTGAGCATGGAACAAATCTTCATTTTAAAATCTATGCTTTTTGTCACTCAAAGTATAGTCTGCAATTTGTTATTTAGGTCATTTTAAATTCACAGCCCGAATCTCAAAACTACTGCCGAACACTGTCTACCTGGCCTCTTATTCCTTTTTAATGCACTTATCACTGCAGTGTCTAACCCGAGGCTCTCTCAGGCTCTATGAGTCATTTTTATAAATATTTATAGAAATTACTAAGTGCATTTGGTTTCCATGAGAGAAAAAACACAACTTTACAAAATAATGTTCTCAGCAGACCCATTTTATACCCAAGGCACTTCCAGCCTTCAGTGATGATGATGTTCTTGATAGCAGGTTATTGGAGATTTTAAATTAGATTATTGAATGTATGCCTCCTCTGATCCTGCTTGGTTGGATCACAGGAGCAAATTTTACTTTAAATCTGAGAAGAAGGTCACATATATAAAACCTTTCCTTTAAAAAAAATCCTTTTTTGCTTACTCTGCCTTCATTCTTAAAACTCCTAAATTACTATTGACTACGTACGTGAACCATTACATGGATTGGGTAGAACCGTACTTGTAACACAAGAAATGAACACATGTGCGATAGCTGAAGTTAAACCAGTAACTGACTGATGAGAGCACATGGGAAGTGGGCCCCTTTTAACCACTTAAGGAGGTTGCTATATTCTGTATATTTTAGTCTTCAATTTACGGCTTCCATATTATCTTCTCTAACAACCTTCCCTGCCTAATATAGCCCAGATATCAAAGTCCATGGGCAGGGCCATGACAGCGGGTTCAGGCCCTGGTGAAAAAATTTTTCGGGTCCCCCATCAAGGGCAGACCGGCTAAACAGGGCCGATGAAGCCGGGGAAGCTGGGCCCTGGGCCCCCTTTCAGACCACTGGGCCCCAATAATTTATACTGGTTTCCCCCCGTCTGCCCTGTCCATAGGATGGGGTTCTGAAGCAAGAAGATGCTGCTAGGATCTCCTTGCAGCAAACCCCTTACACTGCAGTGAAAAGGTCACACAAGGACCATCCCTAAACCTGGCAGATCGCTCAGGATCTATGGAAGGCCAGGACCAATCACGTAGGGACTCTGTACTTCTGCAACAGCTGAACTCCCTTGTCTCCCTGGCCTCATGGCTCCATTGGAACCCCATTGCCAGAGACCCTCCCTGGCCACAGCTCCAGAGACAAGATTATACAGCCCTAGGCAGTAATATCTTTTCAGTGTAAGGCCCATCTCAGCATGCCCCCCCGGAGCTACACTGCATGTTCCTCTGCTGCAGAGTGTGTGTGCGTGTGTACGTACACGCTCCAGGACTCTGACCACAGGAAGTTATGTTCTCAGGTCACAACAAGACATCACACATGGATCACTCATATCAAAATGCAATGGCCTCTTCAAAAAGGGAGAGACGCAGAGGGGATGGGCTGACGTAGCTAGGAACATCCAAGGGCAGGATTCTCCCAGTGTTGGTGAGGAGAGAATGATGGCTGAATAGACAAGTTCAGCCCCTTCACCTACCCTATCCCCAGGTCCACTCCAACGTATGTTATAGCTCACATTATACCCACTGAGCAATGCAATGACAGCGAGTGTGTATGCACATGCAAGAGCATTTTAAAATATTAATATATAAGCAAATACTTATGTGTTCTCTTCCCAAGCCAGGAGCTCTTTGCATTCCTCCTCTCAAATCCCCTCTTCCCAGGCCAGGAGCTCTGTCCGCTCCTCTATCTGCACCCCACCCATCAGGTCAGGGCTCTAGGTACTTTGTGTTGCCACCACTGAGGGGAAAAATAAATCGAGGACATCGGGATGATTCTGAGCTCATAAACTGGACAACTGGCACCATGTACAAAGCACCTTGACAGATACCTCAAAAAAAGAATGGCCCTGGGAAAGCCTGGAGAGGTGGCAACCATACAGGTATCCTTCTCCCATACTCCCCACTTTGAGCAGGACTCTAGATACCCCTTCCTCTCCATCTCCAACACCAGGGGCTTTTTATCCCCCAACGGGGAAAGGGGACTCACCCCCTGGCAGAGGTACCTTGCCCTCTGGATTCCAAGTGGGACCTCTCTCTCTTCCCACCTGTGATGAAGTGGGATTTTTTGTAATTTTTTTAATGAATCCCATGTGTGTCTCAGGTTCCTGCTATATTTTATATTGCTACCCATTTTTTTCTTTGAAGTACTGCTCTGTACTGGGATGCACAGGCAACCAAGTTCTTTCTTTATGCCCAACCTAGTTCCATAGGCCAACACATCTTTGTACTTTTAAGGGGTTGCAAAAGCACTGGAGGAAGCTCAACACACAATGTTGTAGGTTTCTCCCTCAAGGATTTTAAATCCACTTCTTAGCAGGCTATGATAGAAAGACTGTCTGAATAGGCTAAAGGTAGGTTCTGTCTATTTGCTGGTTCGCTAGCAGTTCAATCTATCATAAAAGGACCTCACATTAGATTTCTTTTGAGTTTCATTCAGAAACTTAAGAGCTAAATAAACCTAAAGTTAGTCCTCATTTTTCTGCCCCAACTCAAACTAACTTTTTCCCAAGTGGAAAATGTTGGGTAAGCATGGAATGAGATTTGAGAAGGGAATGAGAACACAGGCCAATTCCTGTTGACAGTTACAACTGTGTAGCCTTATTGACTTCAGGGAGAACAGATTTTTGTACAAGAATAGGTTTTGGTCCCTTCTGCTTTTTCACACCTGGTATAAGCAGAATCTCATTCACTTTCCTCCCCGAAATTCTGAGCACTTTAAGACAAAAAAAAATAAAATAAAATAAAAAGCAAGATCTGCTTGATTTAAACATGCAAATGAAACAGAAAGCTCTCCCTTCATTGTACATCAGCCTTAAACAAACACAAGATCTGATGTAATGAGGGTGTCACTACAGCAGGCTTGGTTGGACTGATCTTTTGAAAGCTCCTTAATGGTTCTTTTAAGATGCTGATTTTCAGTGAAAGTCTTTTTGTTCAGGGGGGCAGAGAACACAATAGGGAATAGCTTTGTTTTGTCAACTCCTAATCATTTAAAAGCTGGAAGGCTTTAGATTAAGTTTGTTTAATGTTTGCATCGTGATTTTGAAAAGCTAACATAGTACAGGTGCTAATTATGATGACTGGGCAACCATCTAAAGATCTGTGTCACTTTTACTTGTTACCTTTTTCTTACAGAAAGCTTAAAACAAACAAATGCAAACAGTAGGGGGCTTTTTCACACGGAACTCATCCTTAAAAAATCTCATGTCAGAGCTGCTGATCACACAATCTAGAATAGATAATACTTAGTCCTGCCATGAGTGCAGAGGACCGGATTAGATGACCTCTCGAGGTCCCTTCCTGTCCTCTGATGCTAATTGTGGAAGAGCTTGGTGACAGAATGGTCTGATGTGGTGATTAACTACACAAACTGGGTATCATTCCACAAATGATATTTGGGTTCACTGTGAAAACATAATTCATTGTCCTCAGCCAGTGCAATACTGGGAGGCAGCTTTCAGAGCAAGACAGCCTAAAATACAATGCCGCCCCGTATACTTTCCCCACTACTATTTCCTCTATTTCAGTGGATTTTACACCTGAGTGGTTTTCTTTTACCTAATAAAAGCTGGCTCCCTCCCAGGCTGCAATCAGAGTGAGATAGGGTGTGTGGTGTAGGGGCCATAGCTTGGGGGAAACACCTGCAGGGCTTGGCTTTGCACTGTGCCCGAGGAGAGCTGAGGGTAGAAGCACAAGGCTGAAAGAGGTGAGCGGGATGGGGAATGTTGCAGGGTTTACCCTCATACAGCTGGCCACTCCACTACTTAAGAGGAAGGAGGTCTAAGAGAAGGACAGTGTAGCATCCCTTGTGCTACCTCTTATTCAGAAGTATTTGAAGAATTGAGTGTAGTGAAAGTAGAATAAACTTGTTAACTTTACATAAATAAATAATATGTAAATGTGTGTAGATAAATGTTCAATGACTTCATACTTTTTTTTGCAATATGTAATTCATACTTAGGTCTTTCCCTCCCATTAGCTGTAGGTCCCTCATAACCGTAATCCGTCCCTGCCATAGGATCTGGCAGATTGCAGGGGGTTCCTCCAAGAGGTGTTTCAAAGCTGGGGCATCACACTGATCCTGGGAATCCGTGACACCTCCACAAACACAGCACAGGCTAGTGGGGACGCAGCCTGTTGGCAGAAAGCAGCTCTCCTCTGCCTTCTAGCTCCCCCTGATGGCTGAGTGTGGCACTGCTGAGCAGAGCCCTGGCACGGAGCAGGGGAGAGAGGAGACTGTTCACAGATCTGAGACAGTTTTGGTCTTCACCTCTTCCCCTTCCCTCCCTTCGGGGCTGGCTGAAAGTTGGAGGGAAAGGTCCCTTCTGGTTCCCCATTAAAATTACGGCCACTGGAATATCTGTTACAGAAAAGCAAACGTGACTTGGATTCTCTTGTATGGTCCTTGACACCCAGGCTCAATTAGGACCACGTGGGTATGAAATTATACCAACAGAATTCTCCCCATGCTTATAGATGTGGTAGCATTTACACCCTCTCTGCTGTCTCTTTACATCAGAGTAAATGACTGCATATGGGGCAAAGCAGTGCAGAATCAGATCTTCCCACCACTTTTTGCTTGAAGGCAAGACATTGAGGGTCAAATTCTTCTCTGTTACACCTAAAGGCAGTGGAGTTGCACAGGTGTAACTTAGAGAAGAATTTGGTTTCCAAATACCTACACTGGTTCTAATCCTTGCTCTGATGTGGACTCCTTCTATGGCTTTGGACAAGTGGCCATAATCTTTGGATCCCTGTCTGTGAAACGTGCTGTAAAACCATAAAGACATCTGTGTCTAAAGACATGGAACTAACCTGACATATTAGAGAGACAAGCTGGGTGAGGTAATGTATTTTATTGGACCAACTGCTGTTGATGAGAGAGACCAGCTTTCTTCAGGTCTGGGAAACAATTTGTTCCACCTTGTATTTAGATGTGACTCTGAGCATGTTTCCCAGACCTGAAGAAGAGCTCTATAGAACCTCAAAAGCTTGTCTCGCTCACCAACAGAAGTTGGTCCAATAAAATATATTACCTCATCCACCTTGTCTCTCTACTATGTCAGGTTAGTTCCATGCCTTTAGATGCAAATTGTCTTTATGATTTTACAATGTTTCACCACAGCTATAACAACACGGCATTTATCTGCTATCACCCTTATCGCTACTCATCTGATGGAACCTCCTCTACAGGGTCTGTATGCTCTTTTAGGGAGCAGGGATGCCTATCTATGTAAAGTGCCTACCACAGTAAAGCCCCAATCCTGTTTAGCTGCTACTGAAATATAAACAACAATAATAATAATAATAATAATGAGTGAGGGAGTCTCTCATCACACCTAAACTGGGGTGCTGCTAGTATTAATGGCATAATGCACTTTCTGATGAAGCAAAGTGCTCTGGAATTTTCAGTTAAGGAAAGTGTTTTATACTAATGGCTCTTATCTTTTTCAGTACAATTTTGCAAAGAAAAATACAATAAGCTCAAGTTTGACACTACATGCTAATGAGTTCAGTGATTGTCTCATGCTACATGAAGAGAACCTGCCAGGTCAACTAATCAGGAAATAGCAGAAAATTAATGCTGAGAAACAGAAAACACCTTTTCAATCTCACAAACCTATTCATGTGGCCAGGGGTTAAGAAACTAATTCAGAACAGCCTGAAGCAATTGCCTAAAAGGGAGTTAAGATGTGAAGCAGGTTACAGAGTATTTGTTTGATTATCTACAGGACTGGAGTTTACAGAAGGTGGGTTTGGATTCTATCAATTAATTCTTCTGATGGCCTTACAACTTTGGAGACAAATGAAAATATCTATTCAGCTGCTGAGAGCTAGCTGACCAGATACCACAGTAATGAACTTCCAGAGCAATACCATGGTAAACAGTCCTGAGAATTAGAGCTGGTCTCTCCATTTCTTTCACTGAATTATTAACCTTTTCCTCTGTACAATCAAAAGCAGCATCCCCTTTCTGTTTTATTTCAGATTCTAGTGTTCCCCTCCCTGTACTTTGAAACACAGTTCACTCCACCCACAGACTGATCTATTTTATTCCTTTCCTTTAGGCTTAATCTTTTCTTCAGAAGCCCAGGTGATGGCTTTATGTCCCTTAATCACAGGGCCTGGAAACTCAGATTTCTAATGACTGTCTGTGCCTTCCAGGTGACCTCATTACTCCTGTGTCACACTGGTTGTTTAATACCCTGTGGTACTGTTTATTCTACAGTTCAGGTCTGCTTGTTGCTTTGTTTGCTTTACTCTTGGGTGCCTGGGCACATTTCTGGTATCCCCATATTGTAAGGCTCACCTGCAGTGTTGTTTAGAATATCTAGCTGTGAGAAACATTTGTCAGCAGAGGCAGCTCATGAAGTTCCAGTGATTTAACATTAATAAACCCCACCTCAAAGCAATTAAGCAGGGGGTGAGGGAGTGTTATTTCATCATGGTGACAGTGATTGAGTTTATCTGAATATTTTGATTTGATAATTGGATTTCTATTCTGACATCTTAGCTCATTCACTTTCAGTGAAAATCAACATGATTGGTTTATTTTAGCTGAAATAATTCACCGAACTCTAAAGAATTGGGCTCAACCAGAGCTCTGGATACAAGCATCCCTAAAGGTTTGAGAAGTTTGGGTCTGGTTCCTAGCCTTGTGGGCCTAGCCCATGTCTATTGTTGTAAGGCAAGGCAGGTGCTATCATTTTTTGAGTCTGGTGAATGAAACATAAGCTGTCAGGAACCCGTTCACTGTCTCCTTCAGTAAGGGTGGCAAAGGCAGCCAATCCCTACATGCAACAATACTTAAATAAGCAAGATCAACACTTCTCTAAAGCTCCCAAGCTGTTGCCATGGACTGGTTGGCTAGACAGTAACTAGCACAGCACAGAGAAAAGCTGAGTTTTACAGTGCATGCCTCCTGGAGAAATACTGGTCATTCTGAAAGATGATATTGCTGACTGGCAAAAACTGGGGACAAGGACTTTGCGTAATATTTGGATACAACACAACAAACAATTCCTAGCTGTAGCCTGACTTCGTACAATACATACAGTCTACAGCAAACACATCTGCCTTAGTTATTTAATATCTTTGTTGCCACACTACACCAGATGTAGTTCCTAGAACTTAATTTACACTTTAATATCAGAGAGACAAGGTGGCTGAGGAAATATCTTTTATTGGACCAACTTCTGTTGGCAAGAGACAAACTTTTGATAGAAGATATTACCTCACCCACCTTGTCTCTAATATCCGGGAACTGACACAGCTACAACACGACTGCATACTTTAATATTAGTAAATCAAACAAAGTCAACAGTATCTGACTATAAAACCTCAACACCGTACTTGTAACTGTAACTTTCTGAGCATTCCTTGACTTTGGAATAGCTGAGAGAGAGACTGCTCCCCAGAGAATCTATCCTGTTTACTCTAAGCCTGGACAGAATTTCAGGAGTTTAGTTAGTGCTGGATAAATATCATGCAGGGTAGAAATGAGCAATGAAGGTCATATTTTCTGTGCATCACCAGCTCTAGTCTCAGGGCTTTGATTTAAGGTGCTCCCACTAACTGGGAACAAGCAGATTAATGAGGAGTTATTTTAACAGTAATAGTTGACATTTATATTTCATCCCAAACGCTCACAGAAAGTTTCACATACTACACACACAGCTTTGCACAGAGAAACATGCACATATAAATAACACTCTTCAACGTAATATTTTAAAAATCAAAACTAGCCCAAAAACAAATAGAGCAGCAGATTAAATTTACTATTGATGTAGGTGTTAAAATAGAACTGGAATCTTGGCTCCATATCCTTTAATAAAAACTAAAGATCTCTCCATTCCAAACTGTTGATGCAAAGGAAATTAAAGCTGCTGTGTTATAAAGGCACTTGGAACACTATGCGGAAACTACGCGAAGCTGAAATTGAAGTATCCTAGTTCGACTTACCTGGCTGTTCTCATGGCGGCGAGTCGACTGGCGTGGCTCCCCCTCGACTCCGCCCACTCCTCCTGCCGAGGTGGAGTATGGGCGTCAATTAGCGGATCAATTTATTGCGTCCAGACGAGATGCAGTAAATCTATCCTCGATACATCGAACACTACCCGCTGATCCGGCAGGTAGTATAGACGTACCCTCAGAAACACTTTGAAAAAGTTAATACAGATTCTAGTGAAGAAGTAGGTGGGATGAATCAGCTGCTCCTAGGGTGACCAGATGTCCCAATTTTATAAGGACAGTCCCGATTTTTGGGCCTGTTTCTTATATAGGCTCCTATTACACCCCACCCCGTCCCGATTTTTCACATTTGCTGCCTGGTCACCCTAGCTGCTCCCTAGGCACCCAGTGGGGGGCAGTATTTCAGTAGGGCTCAAAGTGCAAAGGGACAAAAGGAGGGAGGAGGACACTGAACTTCTAAACTGGTTCCACTCTCATCCTGTGAAATTTTGTTTGCAAGTTAGAATGTTGAACTGCCCCTCCTCCCATATTAAAAGGGAGATGCTTCTCTATGGAAAGAGTGTTACTAAATGGAGAACAGGAAGAAATGAAGATGGTAAAGCACTTTAGAAGGGTAAGAAATAGCACCCAGAACCCCCCCACACACACACTGGCAATGCCCCCTCCTCACTCTCTCATCTCCAATAACACCATTAAACACATTGGATCCTAATTCTCCACTGCCTTTCAGCAAGTGCAAGCATTTTCACCTGTGCACACTAGGGGTAAAACAATACCTGATCAAAAAGATTTCATACCCACTTTGAACAGAAGTAAAGGGCTATGCTAGGTGCCGGAGAACATCACTCACTTGTAAAACTGCTTATGAGGCTAAAAGAGCACTTGGAATAGATCACCCCGTATACACGCTCAAATGCTTCCTTAGAATTACCTCTGCCCTCCGACCCAAAATAATGCCCCTCTTATAATAGTCATACATACCATGTGGCAAAAGCATCCCCCTCTAAAAAGAATCTCCTCCTGGCTCCAGGTGCTGAGCCTTTTTTCATTTTCCATTGGAGGCCAACCTAAAAGAGCACTTATATAGCCTAGAAAATGTCACCACTGCTAGTGATGAGAGCAAAGTCTCCTGGGGTGCATTAGCTCCATATCAGGGGGGCAAGCAGCTGATGGAAAATTAGCAGCCTCAGAGCTCTGGGACATGAGTAGACTAACGAGTGGAAGAAAAAATGCACAGCTTTGAACATTAAGAAAATTGTTTGCATTTGATTGTTTATTTTAAATGATACATTGGGGAACCAAACTGGAGTCTAAGGGACTCAGTGCTTCCCAGACATGATAGCCCCGATTCTGTTCTCATGCCACTTTTACAGCTGGTAATGCCACTGGAGCTACCTGACTTACACTAGTGTAAATGAGATCAGAACCAGGGCCAATGCCTGTTATGCAGGTGGATGAAGAAGAAGGGAAAAATGGAGTGAAAGAAAAATGAATGAATGAGAATAGAAGAACAGGCCAGGGGATGGCAAGGAAAGGTAGGGAGAAGGAAGGTGTCATGGCGGAGGTATTGGGGAGGGTAAGAATGGTCCAGTAGTTAGTACATGCAACTAGAAGCCTGAAATCCTGGGTTATATTTCTTCTGTCCACTGACTCCATGTGTATTCTTGGGATTCTCACCTGCAGGAGAGCTTCCAAAACAGGGGGCATTCTGAAAGTCAGTTGATGGGAAAGCGTTGTTTTTTGAAAGTGAGATGTGATTGTTGGAGACCCTGTGTTAAAACCTAGAAGATGAGGGAAGTAGGTTAAAATCTAGTTAGAATTTTCAGAAGCCTTTCCGATGCCAAGATGGCGAAGAGGTAAAAGATCACCTTGACCTACAAACAGGTTATGTAAAGCTGTCAATAAAAATAAGCACAAAATGAAGTCAAAGGAATTACATGCATTGAGTTTACTTAAGCTGAACTGTGGTGATGGAATGACTGCCAAGAAGCCTGATGTCTGAACAATAGATCAGAAATTCCTTAAAATATCAAGATACTCCTGAGTTTGGAGCAGGAGAAATAATCTGGATGAGAGATGAGACAGTGGTAGTTGATCAGTTGGAGGAGACCAAAGTATGGTAGCCAGATAGAGTCCCAGCCTAGGAAAGTAGTCAGAGTCTGGAGGACGAAGTTCATCTATTTGTAGCCTGCAGCACATGAACGAGGTTGCACCAGTCAGAAGCTTATTATTCTATTGTATCTCTTCTCTTCAGCTCTTGCAAAGTGCATAGCCAGGGCCCGACCAAATTCATGGCCATGAAAATTGCATCACGGACTGTGAAATCTGATCTTTTGTGCGCTTTTACCCTATACTATGCAGGTTTCACGGGGGAGACCAGTGTTTCTCAAACTGGGGGTCCTGACCCAAAAAGGGGACTGCAAGATTATTTTAGGAGGGTCACAGTATTGCTACCCTTACTTCTGCGTTGCGTTCAGAGCTGGGCAGCCGGAGAGCGGCGGCTGTTGGCTGGGTGCCTAGCTCTGAAAGAAGCGCCCCACCAGCAGCAGCGCAAAAGGGTGGCAGTACCATACCATGCCATTCCATCATTACTTCTGCACTGTTGCCTTCAGAGGTGAGTGCCCAGAGAGAAGCAGCTGCTGACCAAGGGCCCAGCTCTGAAGGCAGCAGCACAGAAGTAAGGGTGGCAATACCATACCATGGCATCCTTACTTCTGCACTGCTGCTGGCGGCAGCTTTGCCTTCAGAGGTGGGCTCCTGGCCAGCAGCTGCCATCTTCTGGCCATCCAGTTCTGAAGGCATCCCCACTGCCACTAGCAGTGCAGAAGTAAGGGTAGCAGTACAGTACAATAAGCTTGCGACCCCTCCCCCCGAACTCCTTTTTGGATCAGGACCCCTATAATTACAACACTGTGAAATTTCAGATTTTAATATTAGAAATCATGAAATTTCTGATTTTTAAAATCCTATGACCGTGAAATTGACCAAAATGGACCATGAATTTGGTAGGTCCCTATGCATAGCAAATAACTGTTGTGTGGGAATGACTGAACCACTCTTCTGAGGGTCAGATCAGGAAGATTTGCACTTCCTTGTGCTGCTCCTTTTTTCAGCACCCAGAAGCAGCTTTTCACTATGTGACATTCCTCATTCATTGATGCTATAAAATTTTGCACTAGGTTTAGCATCTTCCTTTAAAGACACTACATAACCATCACTAGGGAAGGCAAAGTATCCACTAAAATCTAATTCTTTCTGAAGCAGCTATTCAGGACCAGACAGGCCGATACTTTTCTCCATGCTCTGCTTTTTGCTTTGGATCGCAAAACCAGACACGTGGTTAATTTCTGCCTATCATACTCCAGTAAGTAGTTCAACTGAAGTCAATTGACTACATGGCTGATGAGTATATTACAGTGTCACTGAATTTAGTACATCATAGGAGTGAGCTGAAGTCAATGCAACTACTCACATTAGCAGTTTTGGGCCACCTCCATGCTGCCAAAGGCATGTGCAGAGTCTGTGGATCAGCAGCCATGGAATTTACTGTATCATAGCATTAGATTATGCTAGATTATAGCATTATAAATGTAAGAAAGGATTGTCTAGTAGTTAGAGCATTAAGCTAAGATTTAGGAGACTTGGAGTTCAATTCTCAGCTCCTCTGCATACTATGTGACCTTGGGCAAATCACATAGGCCTGGTCTACACTACGGGGTTAGGTCGAATTTAGCCGCATTAGGTCGATTTAAAAATGAATGCGTCCACACAACCAACCCCATTCCGTCGACCTAAAGGGTTTTTAAAATCGACTTCTGTACTCCTCTCCGGCAAGGGGAGTAGTGCTAAAATCAACTTTGCTGGGTCGAATTTGGGGAAGTGTGGGCACAAATCGACGGTATTGGCCTCCGGGAGCTATCCCAGAGTGCTCCATTGTGACCGCTCTGGAGAGCGCTTTGAACTCCGATGCACTAGCCAGGTACAAAGGAAAAGCCCCGGGAACTTTTGAATTTCATTTCCTGTTTGGTCAGCGTGGCGAACTCAGCAACACAGGTGACCATGCAGTCCTCCCAGAATCGTAGAGTGTAGAATGTTTCTACGCTCCTCCCTATCATCTCTGTCCCTGAGGTTATCGCAGATTAGAGGGCAAAAAAAATGCACTCACAATGACATGTTTTCTGAGCTCATGCAGTCCTCCCGCACTGATAGGGCACAGCTTAACGCATGGAGGCATTCAGTGGCACAGGCCAGGAAACAAGTGAGTGCAAAGAGCAGAGGCAGGCCGCGATGCTGAGGCTAATGGTGGAGCAAACGGACGAGATAAAGCATCTGTTGGGGGAGAAAACGGACATGATGAAGCATCTGTTGGAGCTGAAGGAAAGCCAACAAGAGCACAGACCCCCACTGCATAACTGCCTACCCTCCTTCCTATGTTCCATAGCCTCCTCACCCAAACGCCCAAGAACGCGGGTGGGGGAGGCTCCAGGCACCCAGCCACTGCACTCCAGAGGATGGCCCAAGCAACAGATAGCTGTCATTCAAACATTTTGATTTTTAGTGTGGCTACAATAAACAATGTGGCCTTGTCCTTCCCTCCTCCCTCACCCAGGCTACCTTGTCCGTTATCTCATTTTTTTAATTAATAAAGAAATAATACATGGTTTCAAAACAATAAGTACTTTATTTCAAAGGGGGGAGGGTGGCTGGCTTACAGGGAATTAAAATCAACAAAGGGGGCAGGTTTGCATCAAGGAGTAACACACACTGCTGTCACACCAAAGCCTGGACAGTCATGAAACTGGTTTTCAAAGCCTCTCTGATGCGCAGCACGCCTTGCTGTGCTCTTCTAATCGCCCTAGTGTCTGGCTGCTCAAGATCAGATGCCAGGAAATTTGCCTCAACCTCCCACACTGCCATAAACGTCTCCCCCTTACTCTCACAGATATTATGGCATACACAGCAAGTAGCAATAACAATGGGAATGTTGGTTGCTCTGAGGTCTGACCAACAGCGCCAGTGAGCTTTTAAATGTCCAAAGGCACATTCTACCACCATTTTGCACTTGCTCAGCCTATAGTTGAACTGCTCCTTACTATTGTCCAGGATTCATGAACGGATCCCCCGAGCAGGAGAGCAGAGTTGCAGCGGGAGCAGTGGATGAGGATGGTTAGTGGTCCTACTGCACTATCTGCGGCCAGCAGCACCCAGGAGGACCAGAACAGATCCCCTGAGCGTGCCACTGGGGAGTAGGAGAGTAGAGTTGCAGCGGAAGTGGTGGAGCCATACACCATGCCCTGGAGGTTGCTAGGAGTCGGGCAGGGAAGATGTTCCCAGAACCCCCGGCCAAGCTACATGTCCGACGAGGACAGTTAGCAGTCCTGCTGCACTGTCTGCTGTGAAGGCAAGGAGCTGCTGCTGTGTAGCAACGTCAGCTGCTGCAGGTGCTTCTGCATCGAATGCTTGGAAGTCCAGGTAGGGCAAGGTACCTCAGCCAAGGCAAAAGGGCAAGAGCCCTGGAGCTGTTACATGTGTCAACCATGGGGTGTTACAGCACCAACTGGACTGGAATGTACGACTGCAATACTTCTTCACCAGCGACAAAGGACAGGAATATGATGCACCTAAAATCTAAAAAGGCCCACACATTTCCCAGAGTCACTACCCTTGATAACAGAACGTTAATGATTGCATTGGCTACTTGGATCACAGCAGCCCCCACAGTAGACTTGCCCACAACAGCAGCGGTGATGGTGAGCTGAACGGGCTCCATGCTTGCCAATGATATGGCATCTGCATGGGTAACCCAGGAAAAAAGGCCCCAAATGATTGTCTGCTATTGCTTCATGTAGGTAGGGGAAACTGACGACATGTATCCAAAACCACCCACGACAATGTTTTTTCCCCATCAGGCATTGGGAGCTTAACTCAGAATTCCTATGGGTGGCAGAGACTGTGGGAACTCTGGGATAGCTACCCACAGTGTACTGCTCCGTAAGTCAATGCTAGCCACAGTAGTGAGGACACACTTAGTGTGGACATACGCAATCGACTGTATAAAATTGATTTCTAAAAATCGACTTCTATAAAATCAACTTAATTTCATAGTGTAGACATACCCTAAGTCTCGCAGTTCTCCATTTGTAAAATGGGGAGAACAGCACTTCCTCATCTCACAGTAGTGTTTTTAATAAGATGTTAAAGATTTGGAGGCATACTAGGGACCATGTAAGTACCTCCGTCTGGTAGCATAAATATTAAGATTTTTTGGAAAGTTAAAACTAATACGACTTTCTCATAAGTGTCACATACGGGACTCTGCTTTTAATAATTTGTATTTCAATATTATCCCTATGCAGTGGAACCAACCAAAACAAAACAGGAAGGAAAACCAGAATGGTCTATTCCTGGGAGAGGTGTAAGGGGTTCCACCTAATTAGGCATGTTTCCTCTTAGCCCACTGGCTCTTGGCAGAACTGACTAGAGCCTCTTTAGTAAATAAGGAGCATAATAGCACTTCAAAAACACCCACTCAGAAAAGTTAATACATGAAAGGTCATTATATTATATTCTCTGTGGGAAAAATAAAACATTTCGTGTAGTGAATCATCTGCTCACCACAATGTCAGCTGAGATATTTTGTCATCAAAAAGGTTAAGCTAAAACAACCCTCTTGAGGTACAGTAGAGAACAAATGGGGTGAAGAGGGAAATCTATTTCCATATTTCTTTTCTTCTAGCTATTTTACATGGGCTGTTCCCCATGACACAGCTGCCTTTGTTATCTTTAGCGCTCACTTACATTTTAATGGAGGTCCTGTTGAATATCCAATTACAGCCAAATTTGTTACATTTATTAATCTTTCTAAATGAAAACTGCAGAGAGGTCAGAGAAGGTTATTTTCACTGAAAACATACCTCTGTGCATGCTTAAATTTTCTATGGGACATAAAGGCATTATGTTAATCCAGAGCTCATCTAATTGAAAGGATTAGTAACTATGGTGCAGTGGGCTGATGTTAAAGCTATTGCAGGTGCATGGCTTAACTGGGAGGCAGGTACACATGAACAGAGTACATTGGGAAATGCAGTTGCGGGGAGGATGAGGCAGTGTGAAAGCAAAGATCTGTAATCAAAATTAAAGACACATTTAAACTTTTCCCTACTGCACGGTAACCACCAATGTTCTACATTTCCAGGACACTCTCAGCGTGAGTTCTCACAGATCAGTCCTTCTTTAGAAATAGAGTCTGTAAAATGGTATCATGGGGATTCCGTATTATTATTAGAAAAGGTCAAATCTGGGGAAAATTTCCAGGAAAATGTTCCCTTCCTTTGTCAAAAAAGTTTTGCTTCAAAATTTTCAACCTACTCCATTTATTGAGCCTTTGTCTCACTACCCTGCATCTGGGGTAGTCATTTCCCACTATTTAAAGTGAGTGTAAAACCATACCACTCAGATGCAGGAGCATGTTACACTCACTTGGCACAGGTGTAGATGATGACACAAGGTGTGAGGTTATGAAGAATCAGGCCCATCGGGTGGAATGGGAGGTAGGAGTCTAAATACCTTTGTGAATCTCACCCACCATCTCTCAGTTACTCCAGTTTAAATTGGCTCAGTGTGCAAAGAAAATGATGCTATTTTCTAACGGCAAATCTGCAAACTCAGCTTGGGATCTGAATGGCAAAATGTGTTATTTCAAATTTACTCCCCATCACCAGTAACTGAGTCAACCACTATTGTTGTACTAGAGGTGTATTTAAGAATTAGTTGAAGTGTGCCCCTCTAATACATGGCATGTGATGATACATTTCCAGTGACGATGCATGAATCCAGGAAAGAGCCCAGCGGACTATTTTAATTGTAAACTGAGCACATTTTGTCCGCAATTCACTGAGAAACAATACACATGGAATCCCAGAGTGCTATTTTAACAATCTCTTCTCAGAGCAGAGCAGTACTTTATGTGGTTTATGAGACTAATGAACATATGCTGCCTCAAAACACTTCCTACTTCTGCTCCATTGCCTTCATTTGAGGATTCATTAACCAGAAAAAGCTGTAAACTCTCTAATATCCTAGGCGTTTCTGACTCAGATGGAAGGTTGGTAAGCAATAAAATGGTAAAAAAAAAAAACCAAAACACACACATGCAAATACTGAGTGTACAGACCTGGAACCACAATTCTGAAAAACCACATGGGTGTCCTAGTGATTCCTACCCAGCTGCAGTGCCAAGGGCAATCTCCTCACCTACCAAGCTATTCCAGTGGTGCCCTGAATACAGCCCGCAGGCCCAGTGTGACCCATGAAATTTTACAGGGTAATCTGTGCATGGCCTCCTCTGTACCACAGAGGTGCTGACCTACAGGGATTCTATCTTGCTTGGAGCCACATGGCTGTGTTGAGTACGAGGCGGCATTGCAAATGTGGGCTAAATGAGTTGCACACTGTATTTAAGACAAAAGCATATTTTTTGTGTCCTCTTGGACCAGATCCTGGGACCAAACTCCCATTGACGTCAATGGGAGCACCATTAAACCCTCTGCATGTTCTTCCATATTACATACCCCCTTAGGCCTGGAGTGTAAATGAGATGTAAAGGTGATCTCTTGCTGTAGGGTGCCTCGAAGGACTGTTTTAAAATTCTCCATCAATTTTACAGACACTCTTAATATTTTTGTACCCAGAGTCAGCTTCAGGCACCAGCTCAGCAAGCAGGTGCTTGGGGCAGCCACGGGGAAGGGGTGGCATGTCCGGGTCTTCGGTGGCAATTCGGCGGTGGGTCCCTCGGTCCCTCTCGGAGGGAAGGACCAGCCGCTGAATTGCCGCCGAAGGAGAAAGTGGCGTGGTGGAGAATCGCCGATCACGATTGCAGCTTTTTTTTTTCCCACCGCTTGGGGTGGCAAAAACCCCAGAGCTCGCCCTGTTTGTACCCACCTAGGTGCTGCCTCCTATTGCAAACATTTAATGCTCACATAGTCATTTGTGTGCTCTCCAAGCATGACAGGGAAGAGAGGGACATCTTCCCGAGAAACAGTCTCCAGTAGAGCATGAAGAGTGCGTATGGATTTAATTAGGGTCCTCATGCTATCTTCAGCCTAATCACTTCACTTGTGCAGTCAATTGTTTTGCTTTGAGAATTAATCTGAAAAAAACTGCAGTACTTTACCAATCTGTGCTGGGGGACGGGCATGCTCACCCATTTAGTAAAATAAACATTGCTCCTCTCAGGTCCCAGGAGAAGTTTTGCTACCTGAAGAGTATGCTGTAATAGCATGCCACAATTGATGATGAGGATACTGATCGCATAGCCAAGGCCAGCTCTGCATTTGGAATGCTGTCATACTGCCTGTGGAATGATAGGGGCATCAAAAGAAGCACTGAGCTAAACGTCTGTTGGGAGCTTGTGCTCACAACACTTCCATATAGTTGTGCGACATAATAACATATCACCACCACATCAGGAAATTTGGTCATCTCCACCTGTGCTGTATTCAGTCTATCTGCAGGGTCAAATGGTGGGACAAGATTCCCAATATTGAAATCCTTAGTCATTGTCGGATGTTTGGCACTGAAAGCATGCTCATAAAAGCTCAGCTGTGTTGTATGGCCAGCTTAAGAATACTCAAGGCCATATTTTATGGCCAGATACAGCAAGGCACCTGTTCTCAAGGGTGGCCAGCACAAGCGAGATAAAGACACACTGAAGTCAAACTTGAAAGCATGTCAGACTGACCCAAGCAACTGGGAAGAAACAGTCCATGACAGAGCAAGGCGGAGGCAGATCTGTCATGTCATATATGCTTTTAAGCAAGGCATATTAACACCTTATATGAAAAATGTGAACAGTGCAAAGCAAGGATACAATTGCCTGCAATGGTCATGAACAACCTTATCTTTTTTACAGTAGGACGTTAGAAGGAGTTATGGTAGGCAGCTACATTTCATTGACTTTCAGAAGGTGTCAGATGCTTAACAGTCATTTTACCTTTGAAAATCTCTCCCTTACAGATCAATGCACAGCAATTGGAACAGATTCTGGCCTCAGTTACTCCCCCATAAATCTGGAAGAATGCCACTGAAATCAACACACTTGTGTAGCTGAGATCAGAATCTGGCTTCTAGAATTTAACATGGAGGCAATTAGTGAGGAGAACACCTCATTTTACTTTCTTTTTATAGAACTCCTTGAGGAGATGACTTTGCAGAAGGCTACTTCCCCCATTTTACATTCCACCCACCTATACATCTACATTTACATATTCTATTCACAGGTGGTGCCTATATATAAGTAACTGCCTTGAACTATTTGAGAAAGCTTTTTGGAGCTGGGACCACGCCCTCTACTCTCTCTGAAAAGCACCTCGCACATTCTGGGTGCGATGATAAACAAAAGAGAAAGAACCATTACATTGCAGTTACCCAGTGTCATATAGAGCAATTGGTATGATTTGTATTACCTTTGTGCTTACATGACAGTCTAGCTTGTAAAACCTTACTCACATGAGTAGTCCTACTGATGAGTAAGGGCTATTGGATGAGGAAAGGCTGCAGTACTTGGCCCCATAACATCGTTCCTTGTAGAATATCCTGACATCTGTGAAAATGCGATGTTTTGAATTAAAGTCTGAGTTTAATTAACCTCTAGGATATTTCTAATGCATCTCTGACCTGAGTAAAATCAAACCTCGCAATAACGCGCCCCGCCATAATGCGAAATCTCATATAACGGCATCATAAGTTGGCTCCCCTTTAAGATCTAATACCAGTGGTCCCCAACACCATGGGAGAGAAGCTGCAGCCCCGTGCCTGCTGGGGACAGAGAGCACCAGCGCCCGCAGCCCTGGAGTTTTCTGTCCCCGGCAGGTGCGGGGCCGCAGCTTCACCCCCCTGCGGGGCACTAGGTGGCGCACATCAATGCACAGCATTGGGGACCACTGACAAACTGACCGGCTTGAAACCCCGCTATACCGCGACCCCTCATTTATCGTTGAATTTTTTGGACCCCAAACATCGCGTTATAGCGGGGTTTCACTGTACCAATGTAGAATACAACCACCATAAAATCATGCAGAAGAAGTGGAAAAAGAGATTCTCCACTCTTCTCTTCCCTCTTTTGAGACCCCACACTTAGGAACCCTCAGACTAGGGGTGTCAAATACAGCCCACATGACATACTCGGAGTCTCCAGAAACTAAGCTTTCATTTTTAAGAAAGCCAGTTTATAGCTCTCACGGTTGCAGAGAAAACTTTCCAAATGTGACACAAGTGTAACCGATGTAGTGATGGCTGCCTGAGCCCAACGTCAGCTCAGACAATGACTCTGAGGAGCGAACTTCCCCATCCCATACATATCTGGTTAGAGAGTCAACTCTAAAGCCCAATGATGAGTGTAAATATTAACTATGTGATCACTCATTATTGTAGAGGAGGGCATGGGATAGGGCAAGTGAAGCCCATTGGTTTGGGAATTGGGAGTTGCTGCAGGAAAGAACATGCAGAGAAAATAACAAAGATATGGGAGGGAAATAGAGAAAGGAGGCTGGGAAAGGAAAAGAAACAAAGGGTAGGGACAGCAATGCCCGTGGATTCTCCTGCTGAGCAGTGAATGGAATAATAAGGCACTGAACAAGAAATAAATAATACTCAACCTTTAGTTACTACTGATGTGGTCATAAGCCCCCCTGGATCTCTATGCAAATATCTTACTGACATCAGTGAACATTCCACTGTGTGGAGCATATAGTCCTGAATCTATACGCTGGCCCAAAGATCCTAATTAAGTATAGAATTCAGTCCACTCTTACAAATAAGTGTGACACCCCTGCCTTACAGATAAAGAGAGCCTAGTTTTCTATCCAGGCATGAAAGGGATATGAAAGCACCTCTGCCCGTTCCTCAGAACATCCTTCCTTCTCTTACATTCTTAAACAAAAAGACACCAGCAGGCTGATATTTCCCCAACAGCAATCAGCCCACTGCAGCATTCTATATTATGATCTCTATAGTTTACAGTAAATTGAATGTGGTATCATCACTGCTAATAATACATACACTTTTTTTTCTTAAAAATACAACCTCATGATCATAGCACTTTAGCATCTTTTATGCTGTATTTTTAGGATATAAGGATACTTATTACAGCAAAAAATGGTTTAGCAAACAGCTCTAGTTCAAATATTGTTTTCTGTAATCCCCTGTTTTCCTGTGCATTTACCTTCTACTGCAGAGGAGATGAGAGCTAGTCAGTTCAAATATCATTGCCACATCTTAGATATAAGGGTCCCTAGGGAGATAACATGGATGGAAATTTCCTACTGTGCATTTCTGAAAATACCCACTAAGAGTGAAAATCCACAGTGTAATCCATATTACTTTGTAACTGGAGACAAAACAAACATTTAAGGGAGAACAGGCAGGGTAATCATTTCAGAGTCAGAAACAACAATCTCTGAAACATGCAAAAACTTGTGTGACACATCCAGAAAGAGGAGGTCATACATAGCCTTCAAAAGGTTTATTATTAAAATAAATTTGTCAGCAGTAAAATACCTTCTGATGAATTTAAAAGAATATTGCATGTACCGAACCTATAAATAAAGCCTCTTAAGACAACTGAATGATATTTGCTTTACCTGTCAAACACCTTTTAACATTGATTTATATTGCATATTCAGCTCACTGTATCAGCAATATTAAACAGCTTTTCCATCTTGGCTGACTCTTGCTGAAAGCTTCTTTAGCTGAAGTAATTGGTCTAAGAGTAATTCCATCTCCAGGCAAGTGCCCAGAAGTTTGTAATATCCATTGATCAGCCCAAAAGGTAAAAGTTGAGATGAGAGACGTGGTGCTGCATACACAGTAGGCATTTTTAGTAAATGTTAGGAGGCAGTTCTTCAGTTCATTTGCTAGGTGGGATGTGGTTGAGCTGCAGAAATTCTGGTCAGGTTGAATTTAGTGGGGAAGTGTATATAGTAAAAACAGTGCAGGGAGAGATAAGTTAATTTTTTGCCATCTCTTTGTTTGGCTGTTACACTCAACTGGACAACACAGGGAAAGCCTCATGTTTCCTCAAACTACAAAATACATTTTATGACTGAGGATAAATGAAATAACTGTTCCCTGCAATCAGGCTGTGTCCATTTGGCCTTTTGTGCTGCTGCATAGCTGTCCTAACGCTGGCTTATTTAGCCATGGAATTTAATCAAATGAGCTTTTTGGGGGGGATGCAGAGCTGCTGTAATGACTCCTGAGGCATCCCTCTCACTATCGCTGGTGCAGATTGGCAGAGCAGCCTTTACATTTCTTGAACTTGTGCCTGAAGATTTGAATGGTACATATCGACTCCAGGATCAGCATAGGGTGCAGGGTCACTTGAAGTCACTTTTGACACACCTATCTTGACTTATGTGGAGTGTTCCTAGGATCTGGACCAATAAATGTGACTTATTTAAAACCCTACAGACTATCTGATGTATACTGATGCACTTGATTTTTCCAAATAGTATATTTATGTGAATGCAGAGTTATATTTTATATAAATGTCCAACCAGACGCTTGGAGCCCCATCAATGAATCAGCCTATTCCCACTCTGGTCAACACCGCTCTCTGACTGCCACAACCTCAGCTGTGAACAAGTTTCTGCCTTAGGATCCCTGCACTTGAGTGTGCGCCCGTTGAAGCCAGGATAACTTTGGGCTCAATCTAGCTTCAGGGCTCTGTGTGAGCAAGAACTAAGCATGTAAGAGGTGCCACATCTGCTTATGCTGTCATTGCACTTCCCAGGCTACATTCACTGTTTTGTGAAATGCTTTATATTAGAATACATTCAGCCAAAAAGGCAAAAGGCAATATATGAGACTGCATTCACAGTGTGCTAGGAGTAAAGCATACTGTACATTAGACAGATTTTTGTTGTAATGATGATAACAGTACTTAATTGTGAATCCATTGCTCCCATATCAAAAAAATGTATAAAAACCCAACTGAAGGCCAGTCTTACTCCTATTGAAGTCAACAGCAAAACTGCCACAATGTGTCATGTTACAAAGGTGAAGAATCACAGACAGAATAACTATCTCTGCTTCACTAAGAGTCTGCCTAGAACCTTCCCAAGCCCCTTCCACAAGACTTCCTGCTACAGATGTAAAGAAATAGTATACATATCCTTATAGCACGTGATGGGAATACATGTTTTCTGTGAATTGCTTTAGCCCAGTGTTTCCCAAACTTGGGACGCCGCCTGTATAAGGAAAGACCCTGGTGGGCTGGGCCGGTTTGTTTACCTGCCGCATCCACAGGTTTGGCTGATCACGGCTCCCACTAGCCACGGTTCGCTGCTCCAGGCCAATGGGGGCTGCGGGAAGGAGCGGCCAGCACATCCCTCAGCCCTCACTGCTTCCCACAGCTCCCATTGGCCTGAAGCAGCAAACCGCGGCCAGTGGGAGCTGCGATCAGCCAAACCTGTGGATGAGGCACATAAACAAACCGGCTTGGTCCACCAGGATCTTTCCCTACACAAGCAGCATCCCATGTTTGGGAAACACTGCTCTAGTCCATAATCAGAAATATAGATGGAATATTCATTATCTGAATCAGCATGAGGTACACACTGGTCTGTGACATAACACCACACTGCATCACAAATGCTTTTGTGAAGCTTTACAATACACCTTCACTGTACACAAGGAAATCAGACTTTAAAACAGAGGATTTTTTTAAACAGAGTATCCAGACTTAAGGGAATAAGTTAGACTCTGGGCTGATATAAGATTAAGTGATGCAAATGCTAAAAACACATCTATTTTCTTCTGAAATTCTTTACTAAGTGCCAGAATACAGTGAGTCTAGTTTGTAGGTTTCTACATTGCTCTCTAAAGCAGGCTTTCAAACTGGGGCCTGGCTCCATAGTTGGAACCTGGACAGTGTCTGGCTGTGGCCTGTAACTCTTTTTTATTTACAGTCTTGAAAATGAAAAATGTAAATTGCTGTCTGCAATTCCCTTCGTGCTTATTTCAACTCCAACTAAGGATTCCATCATGCAATCAGCAGGATTTCAGGGACTGAGTAGGGCTTCCCTTGCAGAGACTCCTCCTAGCCATCAGGGATGCTGTGGTGCCAGCATGGAGGGCTGGCAGACTATCTCCTTCTCTGATTTCAGTGCCCCCAGAGCTACCCAACCAATCTAGGGTTGCCAACTATCTAATGGCACAACCCAAACACCTTGCCCCGTCCATTCCCGCAAGGCCCCTCCCCTTCCCCCACGGCCCTGCCCTCTCCCGCTCATTTTCCAAAGCCCCGCCTTGCTCACTCCGGCCCCCCTCCCTCCGTCGCTCGCTCTCCCCCACCCTCACTCACCTTCACCGGGCTGGTGCAGGGGGTTGGGGTGTGGGACGGGGTGCGGGCTCTGGGTTGAGGGGTGGATCTGAGGGGTTCGGAGTGTGGGATGGGAGGGGGCTCTGGGCTGAGCCTGGGGCTGAGATGCGGGAGGGAGTTAGGCGCGCGGGAAGGAGCTCAGGGCTGGGGGTTGGGGTGAAGGAGGGGGTTCGAGTTGTGGGCTCTAGGAGGGACTTTGGGTGTGGGAGGGCGTTCCCGACCTGGGTTAGGAGATTCGGGGTGTGGGCTCTGGGAGGGGACTGGGGCAATGGATTGGGGTGTGGGAGGAGGTTCGAGTTGTGGGCTCTAGGAGGGACTTTGGGTGTGGGAGGGGGTTCCGACCTGGGTTAGGAGGTTCAGGGTGTGAGCTCTGGGAGGGGGCTGGGGCAATGGATTGGGTGTGGGAGGGGGTTCGGGTTGCAGGCTCTAGGAGGGACTTTGTGGGTGGGGGGGGTTCCAACCTGGGTTAGGAGGTTTGGGGTCTGGGCTCTGAGGGGGAGTTTGGGTCCAGGAGGGGGCTGTGGCAATGGATTGCAGTGTGGGAGGAGGTTCAGGGTGCAGGCTCCTGCTGGCAGCACTTACCTCAAGCAGCTCCTGGAAGTGGCAGCAAGTCCAACAATGGCTCCTAGGCTCATGGGCAGCCAAGTAGCTCTGCGTGCTGCTCCTGCCTGCAAGCACTGCCTCTGCAGCTCCCCGGGTGGGGCAGTGCACAGAGACACCCCCCCCAGCCACACCTCCTCCTAGGAGCCAGTGCTGGACCTGCCATCTGCTTCCAGGACTGGCACAGACCCAGGGTAGGTAGGGAGCCTGCCTTAGCCCTGCTATGCCTTCGGACTTTTAGTGGCCCAAAATCTCCCAGATTGGCTTCAGTGGGCTCCAGGAGATCGAGCCTAATTCCAGGAGACTCCTGGCCAAACCAGGACCCTTAGCAACCCTAAGTCAATCTTAGAGCTGTCAAGAGACGGGTATTAGGAGGCGGGAGGGTGCAAAGAGGGCAGTAGTAGCTGGCTAGCTCAAGGTCTTACCACCAGAGAGGTGCAAGGGACAGACTGTAGGAAACGGATGCATAAGTGGGGACAAACTTGAGAGGATGAGCATAAAACTTGGAGGTAAAAGGCTGGTGGGTGATTTCTCCCCTTGATCCACAGTTACAGCTTAAGCCCTTGTACACATGCTCCCGGGGCTTAAATTCTAAGAGATTATTTCCTGGAGCCCCCATCTCCCATTTGGGGCTCCAGGCTTCAGCTGCAGGGTGGTGGGTCTCGGGTCTTTAGCATCATGTGTGTATAGGGCACTGGGGCTTGGGGCTTCAGCACCTTGAGAGGTGCCCACAGGTTTGAAAATATTTACTGGAGCTCCACCCCGGAAGGCTCCATCTGAATTTAAGCCCTGCATACTCCATGTAGCACCCCCTCTCCACCCGGTTACCTTCTTTAATGCCAATCTGCTTACAGGTTTTGATGGACAGGTCTGGGTTCTTCGGGATCCCGCCACCCACTCAGCAGGGTGTATCTTCTTTATTTTTTCCTATGAATTTATTTGGCAGTGCCTCCACCCCCCTTGCTCCTTTCTGGCAGGGTCACCAGGGCAGCTTGGGAGGAAAATTCTAACCACAGGGTAATCCCCACTTACTTGCCAGATGGAGACTTCCAAGAAATAACACAAACACATACAATATATTCAAACACAATAATTATATTAAACAGGAGACAAGTATAATGTAACAGGGTAAAACACTATTGTTAAGTTCACCGGTGTCCACGCTGCTAATACCTGTGACTTTCCCCAGTCACGTGACTTGAGGTAGCAAAAGTAAGATTAGTATCCTATTGGTATGCTTACTTTGTTGGCCTATGACCACAAAATTCTTCCCTGCAGTGGTTTAGTAGTGTGGCTGACGGGGTTCAGTACAGCCAAAGGACTCACAAGTGGGAGGAGATAGTAAATCCCTCCACAGATTTAATATGCAGCATGTTATAAAATTCCCAAACCCTTACTCCCTGGCTTGAGGACACAGTCCCCAAAACAAATTCCCTGACTAACTAAAAGATGGTGCACTCACAAACTCCATTAATGATCCTCAGGTTCAGAGATGACTCTAGACTCCTCGGTCACTGCAGAGGGGCTGATCTCTGCTGGCAGGAATCCTCTTCAGACAGAAATCTGGCTGCTTCGGTCCCAGGATTTCCCCTCACCACAAAGGGGTGCAGAGCTCAAGGTGCAGATTACACAACTTTACCAAAATCTAAATTGTAGTCTCCTAGCCCAGCATCCAGACACACACACAGCAGGCAGCAGCCCCGAACTAGCAGGCAAGGCAGAGCTGACCATGTAGTGACTGGTCTCACCTAGGGCTAGGGTGACCAGATGTCCCGATAAAATCGGGATCATCCCAATATTTAGGTGGGTTTTTTTTGTTTTTTGGTTTTTTTTGCTCTGCCGGCGACCCTCCACCCCCAATGTGTCCCGATATTTTCTTCCTCTCATCTGGTCACCCTACCTAGGGGGCTGGAAGGCTAACTCAACCTGGCTGGGGAAGTTTCCCAGCAAAACTCTACAAAATGGGGATCATCAGTGGAGAAGGAAAAGCCCAGCTGAGGGATTTTGCTTTCAGGTCCCTAGAGGCCAGTTCTCAGGGGGAACCCTACATGCAGGCCTGAGATTTACTAGCTCTCCACACAGCCAGTCCTGCCCTTCCCCTGGCTGGCTCCAGATTGACTCAAAAATGGCTTCTCCCTTTCCTGAACTCCCTGGGAGGGGCATTTCATTCCCTATTGGTTGCTGGACAGACTCTGAGTTTGCCTTGACTCCCTCTCCCTATCAGGGACAGTGTGCCTCATCCCTGAGCTGCCAGCAGACAGAGTCCCAGGAATTTTCGTAATCCCCTTGGGGGTTACACTCTATCTCCCTAGCCTGTTTCCCTTGACCCCTTGTTCCTCTGGGAAGATTTACAGGACCCTCTCTGGTTTTAGTTTGGGACAAATTTTCTCCAAACAGATAAGCTCTATGCTTAGAAATCAACTCTTCCATTTCACAGAGAGCTGTCACAAAGTCTATGATGATTGCATACGCTTTGACATTTGAATATATCATTAATAATTTGACATATAGAATCATAAAATGAGGGCTGGAAGGGACTTTGAGAAGTCATCAAGTCCAGCCCCTTGCACTGAGGCTGGATGAAGTAAACCTATATAGTTTCTGACAAGCGTTTGTCCAATCTGTTCTTAAAAACCACTAATGATGGGAATTCCACAACCACCCTTGGAACGCTATTCCAGCGCATAACTACGCCTACAGTTAGAAAGTTTTTCCTAATATCTAACCTCAACCTCCCTTGCTACAGATTAATTCCATTACTTCTTGTCCTACCTTCAGTGGACATGGACAAAAAAATAATCACTGTCCTCTTTAGAACAGTCCTTAACATATCTGATGACTATAATTGATAAATACACTTGGAATACAGTCTTTCAATCAGTTGTGCACCAACCTTATAGTAAATTCATCTAGACCAGGGGTTCTCAACCTTTTTCTTTCCGAGCTCCCCCCTCCCAATATGCTATAAAAACTCCAAAGCCCACCTGTGCACAACAACATTTTTCTGCATATAAAAGACAGGTTCACCATTAGGGGGTAGCAATCAGGGCAATTGCCTGGGACCCCATGCTACAGGAGGCCCTGTGAAGCTAAGTTGCTCAGGCTTCAGCTTCAGCCCTGGGTGGCAGGGCTTGGAATCCCAGGCTTCAGCCCCATGTGGTGGGGCTTTGGCTTTCTGCCCTGGGCCACAGCGAGTCTGATGCCAGCCCTGCTTGGTGGACCCCCTAAAATCTGTTCGGGATCCCCCAGTGGGCCCCAGACTCCTGGTTGAGAACCACTGATCTAGACTGCGTTTCCCTAGTTTGCTTCTGAGAATGTCATGTGGGATTGTGTCAAAAGCCTTACTATAGTCAAGAGATATCACATCTACTGCTTCCTCCTCTATCCATTAAACAGTAACTCTATCAAGGAAGGAAATTAGGTTAGTTTGGCATGATTTGTTCTTGACAAATTCATGTTGGCTATTCCTTATAATTCTATTACCTTGCAGGTGCTTCCAAATTGGTTGTTTAATATTTTGTTCCACTATTTTTCCAAGTATCAAAGTTAGGCTGATTGGTCTATACTTTCCAGGGTTCTCTTTGTTCTTCTTTTTAAAGATAGGTACTAGGGCTGTCAAGTGATTAAAAAAATTAATCGTGATTAATCTTATAATTAAAAAAATTAATCACGATTTATCACGATTAATCATGATGTTAATAACTGAATACCATTTATTTAAATATTTCTGGATGTTTTCTACATTTTCAAATATATTGATTTCATTTACAATACAGAATACAAAGTGTACAGTGATCACTTTATATTTATTTTTATTAGAAATATTTGCACTGTAAAAACAAAAGAATTTATATTTTTCAATTCATGTAATTCAAGTACTGTAGTGCAATCTCTTGGTCATGAAAGTTGAATTGACAAATGTAGAATTAGGTACAAAAAATAACTGCAGTCAAAAATAAAACAATATAAAACTTTAGAGCCTACAAGTCCACTCAGTCCTACTTCTTATTCAGCCAATTGCTCAGACAAACAAGTTTGTTTACATTTACGGGAGATAATGCTGCCTGCTTCTTGTTTATAGTGTCACTTGAAAGTGAGAAAAGGCATTCACATTACATTGTACTAGCTGATGTCACAAGATATTTATGTGCCAGATGCGCTGAAGTTTCATATGTCCCTTCATACTTCAACCATCATTCCAGAGGACATGCACCCATGCTAACGATGGGTTCTGCTTGACAACTATCCAAAGCAGTATGGACCAACACATGTTCATGCTTGAACCATCATTCCAGAGGACATGCATCCATGCTAATGATGGGTTCCGCTTGACAACTATCCAAAGCAGTGTGGACCAACACATGTCCATTTTTATCATCTGAGTCAGATGCCACCAGCAAAAGGTTGATTTTTTAGTTTCCACATTGGAGTGTTGCTCTTTTAACACTTCTAAAAGCATGCTCCACACCTCATCCCTCCGATTTTGGAATGGCACTTCAGATTCTTAAACCTTGGGTTGAGTGCTATAGCTATCTTTAGACATCTCACATTGGTACCTTCTTTGCCTATTGTCAAATCTGCAGTGAAAGTGTTCTTGAAACGAACATGTGCTGGATCATCATCTGAGACTGCTATAACATGAATATATGGCAGAATGCAGGTAAAACAGAATCAGAGGAATACAATTCTCCCTCAGGGAGTTCAGTCATAAATTTAATTAAAACATTATTGTTTAAACAAGCATCATTAACATGGAAGCATGTTCTCTGGAATGGTGACCGAAGCATGAAGGGGCATACAAATGTTTAGCATATTCGGCACATAAATACCTTGCAATGCCAGCTACAAAAGTGCTATGTGAACGCCTGTTCTCACTTTCAGGTGACATTGTAAATAAGCGGGCAGCATTATCTTCCGTAAATGTAAACAAACTTGTTTGTCTGAGCAATTGGTTGAACAAGAAGTAGGACTGAGTGGGCTTGTAGGCTCTAAAGTTTTACATTGTTTTATTTTTGAGTGCAGTTATTTTTTGTACCTAATTCGACATTTGTCAGTTCAACTTTCATGACAAAGAGATTGCACAACAGTACTTGTATGAGGTGAATTGAAAAATACTATTTCTTTTATCACTTTCACCATGCAAATATTTGGAATAAAAAATAATAATATAAAGTGAGACAGTACACTGTATTTTGTGTTATATTTGAAATCAATATATTTGAAAATGTAGAAAAACATGCAAAAATATTTAGCGAATTTCAATTAGTATTCTATTGTTTAGCAGTGCGATTAAAACTATAATTAATTTTTTTAATTTGATTAATTTTTTTAATTGCTTGAGTTAACTGTAATTAATAGACAGCCCTAATAGGTACTATGTTTGCCCTTCTCCAGTCTTCTGAGACCTCACCCATCCCCCATGTGTTCTCAATGATAATTAATAATGCTTCCAAGATTGCTTTAGCTCAGCGGTTTTCAACCTGGGGTTCACACGCAGACTTTTGTGTCTATGGAGTCTGTGAAAGGTTGTCATTACCAAAGAATAACAGTTTTCAACCAGTGGTTCAGAGACTCTGAAATTTTTTAAGGGCCGCAAATGAAAAAGGATTGAAAACCATTGCTTTAGTGAGTTCCTTAAGTACCTTAAAATGAATTTCTTTGGGACCTGCCAACTTGAATACAGCTAACATATCTAAATATTTGATAACCTATTCTTCCCCTTTTGGATAATAATCTCTCATTTGGCCTCTAGCCCATGGGAGGGTCAGGCCTAAGGTCATTTGCTTAAAAAAAAGTAGACCTTGATGGAAAAAAGTTTGAGAACCACTGCAAAGAGCTCTCTCTTTTGAATGTGGGCCACAGTGCAAATGAGTTCATCCTTCAGTCTGGTTTGATCATCTCATCACTGCTATGGTCAAAATTCAAATTCCTAATTTTTTCATCACGTCTTTCTCACTGGTTATTCATATTATGGCCATACAGAAATGCTGCCTGTATCACTGTCAGTATAATTAAAAGGCAGAATTGCTTTTAGTTTGACTGTTAGACTATAGGAAAAATTATAAATAAAATAATCCTGGGAAAATAGATTAATAGACTTTAAAGTCAGAAGGTATCAGAATGATCATCTAGTCTGACCTCCTGCAAATTACAGGCCACAGAACCTTGTTAAAAATCCTTGTTAGAGGATTTGGGTCTTGGGATTTTGGCTGTAGTCAATTTTGTATGCATTTTTAGCCAATAACATTAGGGGATTACAACCACAGCCATAAAGTTAACAACAATTTACACACAGCAAAATTAAGTTGTACTTAAAGTTACATCTTACAAATATTTAATGAAGTTATAAAATTGTATTATGTGTGCTATCAAAATACAACAGTTACCTTTCTAAATAGGAAAAATTGTATTAATCACTTTTATATTTATCACTACATAGCTATTATACACCTTTGTCCAATCATTATTAACTTTAATGGGAAAATTATGAAGACATATTTGCATATTGAAATTAAGTGTAATGAGAATTAATCATACATTCATTGTGGAAAGCAATAACATGATGTTGAATGTCAAATCATGGAATCTCACAATTCAGAAACTGACTTGCTTCTTGAATATCAACATGCATTTATAATATAACGCAGGCTGCACTGAGAGAGTGTAAGAAATTGCAAAGAAAACTGTTTAGTTTTCCTTCTGAAAGTGTGCCCTCTCAATGCACTCTGATTTGTTTATGGAAATGTAAGTTGTCTGCACATGTATTGGCAATAATAGCTTAATTTGTTTAAGGTTTGCATATGACTATACTGGAGATAATGCCATATGTAGACAAACTCTCACTGAAAGATTCACTATCCCTGATTAACTTTGACTATATCTACACTGCAGAGCCTTAGGCCTGGTCTACACTACGCTGTTAAATCAATTTTAACAGCGTTAAATCGATTTAACGCTGCACCCGTCCACACTACACTGCTCTTTATATCGATTTAAAGGGCTCTTTAAATCGATTTCTGTACTCCTACAAAACAAGAGGAGTAACGCTAAAATTGATATTACTATATCGGATTAGGGTTAGTGTGGACGCAAATCGATGTTATTGGCCTCATTATTTTACAGTAGCTACCCACAGTGCACCGCTCCAGAAATCGATGCTAGCCTCGGACCATGGACGCACACCGCCGAATTAATGTGCCTAGTGTGGACGCGCACAATCGACTTTATAATATGTTTTATAAAATCGGTTTAAGCTCATTCGAATTTATCCTGTAGTGTAGACGTAGCCTTAGTGGAGATGCAGCATATGCTGATACAGAAGTGTTTCTACCAGGGTTGGAACACCATCTCCCAAAACCACATTAGCTATGCTGACAGTATCACTCTTCTATCGGCACAGCTGCATCTACACTGGGTTTTTTGTTGGCATAGCTATGTTGCTACTATACCTGACTGACATACCTATGCTGGTATAAATGTAGCCCAAGCCTTCATGTATGACACTCTTATTCTGGAATAAGGGCTTGTCTACACTACCAAGTTTTGTTGACAAAACTTATGTCAACACCCAAAAGACGACAAAACAAAAATCGCCATAGGGTGTTTACACTTGTGCCACTGTTGACAGATCACATCCATCCACATTGGGGACACCATCATTGACAGGGTGAGCAATAAACCATTGGTATGTATCCCACAGTGCAGTGTTGTGGGAAGGAAGAGTTGATCGCTGCACATCTTGGGATTCTCTCTGAGTTCTCCCACAGCCCCCTCAGCTGCCGAGAGCAACATCATGAGCAGCTCTGTGAGCTCTCAGTGCTGAGAAATGGCAAAGCAGCACAGCAGTCTACCTACTGCTCTATTCCTAGTTCAGGGCAGAATAGGAGCATTCCAAAGATTTGCTCTTTGTTTGTTCCTCAGATGAAGCATCATACAGATACTTCCCGGAGCTTTGAAAGGGGAAGGAGCTTTGAAAGGATGCCTGCCTGCAGGGCAGCAGAGATCAAAACACTGAGCAATCAGGGTAAGCATTGTGGGATATTGGCAGAAGCCAGTTCTGTCGACAAAACAACCAGCAATCTCTACATTGGCTCTTTGTCGACAATAAAGGGCGAGGAAAAGACAAAAGTCTCTCGTAGGGGAGGAAGTTTTTTGTCACCAAAATGGTGTTTTTCTCAACAAGAGGTTCCATTGTACTGTGTCCACTCTTGCAGTTTTTGGCGACAAAACTTGCCAGTGTAGACAAGCCTTAAGAGTGCCTTATTCCTCTTTTGCTTAACCCACATCAGAAAAAACATTATTCTGGAATAAGAACCCATTACTGTGGAATTATTTAGGGATAGTGTAAGGGTCCGGTGCTGGGGCTCGTCCCCCTCAGGTGCGGCGGGGAACCAGGGCGCCTCCCTAGAGATAGTTAATCAGGGATTTCTCCATGTTTAGACAAGCCCTGAGACATACGCAGAAGTCAGCTAAAAATCTTTGTTCAGTAATTTTTATTTATATACATTGCACTCAGGTAACCCCTTAGTATTAGTAAAAATATTGTAGGACGTCCCTCTATGGAACTCCCATCAGCACTCCAGAAGGCCCTGAGTTTTGTGTTAATTTAAGTTCCTATTCTGTCAGCAATAATTGATGTGATTGCTCAAAACAGCATTTTACCAAGGTCCTGAACATCTCCCATCACATCCTCTGCTTTCATCCCCAACCCACTTGTTTCCCACACCGACCTACTCCTCCAGGAGCCCTTCCCTGGGAACTACTCCTCCAAGTTTGCTACCTGAACCCCAGATCTGCTCTTCCACTGCCCCCCTGCGAATCCACACAGCTCTTCCCCATCCCCTCCACTCGCTACCCTCCATTCCGCACCTGCCCCTCGCTCAGCCTCTTCTCCCCCTCCCGGCGCTGTCGCTGCGGCGCAGGACAGGATACAGGACACAGAACACAGCGAAACTCCCAGCGAAGGGCAGAAGCTTCAGTTGGGCTTCACTTCTCTACTACGCATGCGCACATGTTTCGCGCATGCTCCTTAGAGCCGCAGACGGAGGTTGCGCGTGCGCAGACGGTAGACACAATTCCACCTGAGGCCGCGCACTTCTTTCCCCCCCTGTTGCCCTGATTGCTGTGGTGTCATCGGCGCTTGGCCGGTCTCAGCCGCCCCCGGCTGCTGTGACTCGAGTGCCTCCGCGGCCTGCCATGCCCATTGCTCGGCTCGCGCAGCACTGAGGGAGCCGCCGGTCATGGCAGAGTTCCCGCCAGTGCCGCTTTCCCTGCGGGAGGAGCCCCCGGCCGCCCGCTCTGGCTCCGAGTCCGAGTCGGAGGCCGAGCTGTCGCAGAGCCTGGCCCGCACCAAGATCCGCTCCTACGGCAGCACGGCCAGCGTAGCGGCCCCCTTGGCGGAGCGCTACCTGGAGCATCGCCTCAGCGCCGGCGACACGCTGCAGGGCATCGCGCTCAAGTATGGAGTTACGGTAAGGGCGGCCCGGGGGGCGCTGGGAAGGCGAGGCCCCACTGGCGCCAGAGCCCTGGGAGGGGAGGCCGCCTGGCCAGGCGCGAGGAAGGATGGGCTTGTGGCTGAGGCGCCGCGCAGAAAGGCTGCTCAGTCCCTGGGACAATGGGCGGGTCCGCATTTGTAGAGGAGGTGTCGCAACCCTTCCTAGTCTTCCTCGCCTCAGAGCTTAAATGCTGGGCCTGGGCCCGGCGCGACCGCACCACGTGTGCGCGGGCCCTCAACTCAGCTGCGATCTGGAGCTACCAGGATAGAATTAACGGGCCAGGCCAATGGGAGTGGGAGAGGAATTCCTAGGAGCAGGGCCGGCCTTAGGATTTATGGTGCCCTAGGCAAGATTATTAAACTGGTGCCCCTGTGCCTGATCTGCTCTTAGCAACACAAACATAAGCTTACAGTATTGGAAAACTTGCCACATTCACGTTATTAAAACCAGTTTCACTTAATTAAGCACACTGTAATGCTGATGGACTAGCACTAAAGAAGCAGCACTACAGAAAAAATTCTGATATGACAGAATGATGCAAATAATATATATTTTTTAATTTATCAAAATTTTATTGGAAATTTATATGAAGAGGTATTGAAACAGAGATTTATTTTTAATTAAAAGCAATCTTTCTGGCTTTTTTGGCTGCAAAATCAGTAATAATGTCATCGTATGACAAAGACAAAGTCGTGTCTTGTTCAATTGCAAGAATAGCAAGACCAGTTAAGCATTCCTGACTCATTGTAGAGCAGAGATAGTTTTTAATGAGCTTTAGTTTTGAGAAACTCCGTTCTCCTGATGCTACTGTTACAGGAATTGTCAGTAGAATACGAGTGGCAATGTACACGTTAGGATATATGTCAACGAGTTTGCGGGTATGAATAAACTGTACAATGTCCATCACCGATTTTGCATGTGGCAACATTGATGACAGTGTACTCAATTCTTCGTACAGTTCAAGTCCATTTAAATCAAAACTATCACCGTGCTTCAGGAGGCTCTCTAGTTCTTGCACTTTGTCATTAGTTGCTCTTGTTTTCCTATTTCGTTGAATTTAGTTATGTCATACAAAAATCTAAACTGTTCATGGTGTACTTGCAACGTATTAAACCTTTCATCAACAGCAGATACTGCTTTATCCATCACAACATTAAAAAATTCAACCTCAAATTTCTTTTCTGGATCGTCTATGGGCATGATCTGCTGTACAGATTCTTCACAAAGAAGTGTCCCTGGCCTTTTTAACTCATATTAACTATGTATTTACTTTATGAAAGTTGGAGAAAACATTGTGAAAACGTAAAACATTGGCTGCCCAACATCTGGGCTGGCAAAAGTTATACTGACTCACAGGGAAAAAAAAAAAAGCAGGAGAATCTTAGTACAACATATGGTCACTCTATACCAGGGGTCAGCAACCTTTCAGAAGTGGTGTGCCAAGTTCACTGTAATTTAAGGTTTCTCGTGCCAGTAATACATTTTAATGTTTGTAGAAGGTTTCTCTCTATGTCTATATTATATAAATAAACTGTTGTTATTATCTGAGGTCTTGGCCACCGGTCCTGCTCAGGCCACTGCCAGCTGAGTAAATGAAACCCCAAACCGGCAGCGGGCTGGTGGCTGGAACCCTAGACAAGGATTCCAGCTCAGCCCGCTGCTGGTCTGGGGTTCTGACCACCAACTCCTGCCAGCCAGGATCCCGGCCGCCAACCCCCCCTCAGCCCGCTACCAGCCTGGGATTCTGCTCACCCAGGCTGGCAGGAGGCAGAGTGGGGCTGGCAGCTGAGCTCCTGACTGGCAAGGGGCCGGCAGCCTGAACCCCAGAGTAGCAGTAGGCTGAGTGCTGCTGGCACCCCAGACTGGCAGCAGACTGAGCCACTCAACCCCTCCTCGGCCCTGCTCAGCCCGCCACCAGCCCACTCAGCCCACTGCCGGCTGAGTGAATGGAACCCTAGGCTGACAGCAGGTTGAGTGGTTCAGGTGGCCTGCTCAGCCCACTGCCAGCCTGGGGTTCCTTGAGGGTCCCCAGGCCAGCAGCAGGTGCTGAGTGGGACTGATGGCTGGTATCCCAGCTGGCAATAGGGCAGCAGCCGGAACCCCAGAGCAGTGATGGGCTGAGCCGCTCAGCCTGCTGCTGCATACCATCAAAAATCAGTTCACCTGCCACCTTTGACACGTGTGCCGTAGGTTGCCGACCCCTGCTTTATACACTAGTAAGGAGATGAGCATATTACGGTTGTTGGAGGGCTCTTATCAGGAGTAACAGGCTATAGGAAAGTCAGTCAACATTTTTTATTTCTCTGAGGAAAACTAGCCCACTCCCTGCCTCAAACCAAACCTGTCACTAATAATTGTCAACAACTTAATTTTCTGTTTTTGGCTAAGATATTGATTTTAAAAAAAAATATTGAAATTGGATTCAGGATTGTTAGCAAGAATTTTTGGCAAACAAAGTTGTTAAATGACAATCTAAATGGCAACACAGTACTGCTTTCATGCTTGGCTCACCCCCCAGCCTGCTCGTCCAACAGCTGCAGTAGAGGAGGAGATAGGTGGAAAACTGCAGGACCCCAAAATCCACCTCTGGGGTGCAGAGTGGCAACAGCAGCAGCAAACCCTCAGGTCCAATCACACGCCAGTAGGCACCTCCGCCAGCCCAACGGACCATGGTGAAGTTAGCACAGCATCTGATCTCAGGGACGGGGCACCCATGGAGCCACAGCAGCTCATCCTGCCCTGTGCAGTTCCCCCCAGACGAGATGGATCACTGGCAGCTGCCAGCCCGGAGGAGAGGCGCTCCCCAGCTAGGGTGGCCAGATCCAGATGTCCTGATTTTATAGGGCCAGTCCCGATATTTGGGGCTTTGTCTTATATAGGCACCAATTACCCCCACCTAGAGTGACCAGACAGAAAGTGTGAAAAATCAGGACAGGGATGGGAGGAGGGGGTGTAAAAGGAGCCTATATAAGAAAAAGACCCCAAAATTGGGACTGTCCCTATAAAATAGGGATATCTGATCACTGTACCCCAATCCCCTATCCTGATTTTTCACACATCTGGCTAACCCCAGCCAAACCCTGTGTGACATTCCAATCCTGGCTGCCTGCCGAGGAAGTGAGTTACTTTCACTTTCATTCCTCAGCAGGCAGCCAGCCAGCCCTCCCCCCACCTATTCCCCAGCACCTCACCCAACCCAGCCCTGACGGAAGGGAGGGAGGAGAGAGAGAGGGGTGCTCCGTGGGGCGGGGCGGAGAAGAATGGATGTTATGGGGGACAACAAAGGATACTGGTTCCAGAGCGACAGAGCCTGCCTCACCTCACCTCAGCTGGGGGGAAAGAGTCACACTCACAGATGAGCTCCTTCCCCAACCCCTACCCCCTCCCCTTCCCAGAGACCCCAGCAGCCAATCTCATTCCTCAGACTGTGCTGCATTCGGCTCTCTCCAGCAGCCCTGCTTCTACACTGTCTGGGCTGCCTGCAGAGTGGTGCCCCCAGGCAGAATGAGGCCCTACGCGGCTGCCTATTCTGCCTATGCCTAAGGACGGCCCTGCCTAGGAGGGATCCCTGGCGAGGTGTAAGCCACTTGGAGTCTGGCCATGGAGTGAAGGAGGAATACCCAGCCAGCTATATGGTACAGGAGCTGCAGTGTGGGAAATCCTTAGCCAGCTGTGAGTAGGGTTGCTAGTTTTAGTTGGATGTATTCTTGGCGTTTTCATCACATGATATCTTTACTTAAAGATTAATCTTTATTTCCTGGAGACTCCTGGAGGGAAGCCTGGATGGTTGGGAACCATAGCTGTCAGGCAGAAGAAATGGGATGGAGAGTGACAGGAATCCTTGGTTAGATATGAGCCAAATGAGGTTGTAAGAGAGATGGGATGAGATGAGAAGAAGGGGGCATAGAGAGGAAAAATTCCTCATCACATGCAAGTTTTGGGGGACAGTAGGGTGATGGGGGAATTAATGCCTAGCCCTCCATGAGCCAGTGGTTTGTGATGGAGGAGGGCTCAGTCCCTCCCTGGCCATGTGTTAAAGCAGAGTTGCAGGAATAGATGAAGAAATGCTTGGCCAGCTGTGAATAAGAAGACCATAGATAGGGAATCTTCGTCCAGGTGTGAGTCTCTAATAAATGTATTGCTGCAGTAATGCATCCACAACCATCCCTTAAAAAAATAATAATCTCAAATTAATATCTACAACATGACAATGTGGCCTAGTCCACTGTGCAGGCTCCAGGAACCTGTACATGGTGGTTTCTAATAAGCTTTTGCAGATCAGCATAGTTAAGAATATTTTTTTTCTTGTGAGAGTCATAATACATAAGATGTGCTATACATTACCCATGCAAACCACCACCTGCTGTCTCTAACATCATGTCATAATAGTTTTCAAACCAAATTTCAGCTGCCCTAAGGGAAAACATACCAAAACCCTTCTAGCAACAGCTTTTTATATACAGTTGTAATTAACAATATTTGGCTCCCATTGTGAATAAGGTCAAAGTATTTATTTCCTTTTGGGAAGAAGAATACCTCTACTTTGAGTCAAATCCTGATTTCCACAGCATTACTCCTATCAGTAAGGAGTAATGCTGTGGAAGTCAGTGGAGTTACTCTGGCTTTTTTTTGGTGTAAAAGCAGAATCTGACTCAATAAGGCTCTGTGAATAAGCTGAATTGGTTTGCCATTAGTTTATTTATACACTCACCATTGTAACTTATTTCTCACACATTATAAAAAACCCTGTCGCGTCTAGTGACAAATGGTGTTGGAAATGTTTAAATTTGGTCTTTATTCAGAACTGGGACTAGTGCATTGTAGTTCAATTTAATTAAAATGAATTTGTATAAATGTATTTCTAAATAGGAACTTCAGTATTTCAGAGTGGCATTATAGCATGGAATACTAACATTAAAAAATTAAGCTCAATTTTTAATTTGTATTTAAATTACTTAAAATACATTTCAAGCCAGACCTGTCAGAGAATACACTTGAAACAAAATAGTAATCTAGCCCTCAATTTCAGATGTCAAGATGTGCCTTTTTTAGTTCTCCCTATTTAAATTGCCATTGTGACAGTATAAGTAGTAACTACTAATTTTTCACTCCCATTTGCTATCTACCAGACATTCCTAGCAGTCTCCTTAATTTACCAAGTCTTGAGTAAAGGCTTTAGAGTTTTAACACTCCCATAATGTAAACAGAAGATTTTTTAAAATAGAAACTTAGGACCAACTTTTATTAAAGAATCTTTGTATATGCCTTATAAAATGAAAAGCGCATTAGCAGCAATCCCAGTCACACTCTGCTCTGCCTCATAGGGCTAAACCAAGTCACTGACGTTTCTGAGAGTCTCTGTTGACTGATGAGAGTTGGATCAGGTCTTACTTCAGCAGGGGCTGAGAGTGGTGTGAATGCAACATCCTCATCTCTTGAGAAGGTGAGGAGGATGAACTTGCACCTCTAACAATGACTTCCTCCAGCTGTTTAAGAAGAGGTATTGATTGTCTTTAAAGGAAACAAAATGGTCCACATATTTGCCCTTCACCAGAAGAGTGCTGGCTACAACATGGGGCATCATGTTTATCTACCATAGGTATTTTTCAAGTTGCTCTTGTCATTCTATCCACATGCCATATAGGGAAAAAGATATCCAAGGCCTTATTCATCTACCCCACTTTAAACAAAAGCTTTCTGCTTTGGCTACCTTCCTTATTGCTCCTATTGGTTGTAGCAATTATGGGAGCACTAGTGCTGATAGTCACTGTCATCTGGACCTGTTATGAACAAGGGTAATGTAGTATAGATGAAGCCTACTACTGATGAGAGATCGAATGGGGGTGGGGGGAGATGTTAATTTGTGATCTTTAGTGTAATCTCTTTGGTAATCTGGGAAAATTTTGATGTTTATAAATCATATATTTGTAAAGCTCTATCAAGCTGATTCTGTTAAACATCAAATAAAATTTTTAGTCGAAATATTGTAAGAGAATAAGTGAGTGTGGGTACGTAATTGTGGGAATTAAAAGGATGATGGCTAGAATATTGTTAAATGTTGTTCCTACAAAGCCAAGAAGGTGTGCGCTTTCTGCAGTGTAAACATTAATTCCTTGTAGGGTGACCAGATAGGAAATGTGAAAAATCGGCACGGGGATGCGGGGGTGTGTGTAATAGGAGCTTATATAAGAAAAACCTAAAAATCGGGACTGTCTCTATAAAATCGGGACATCTGGTCACCCTAATCCCTTGCAGCATCCCTAAATAAGTGACTACTATTTGTATTTTTATTTTACTGATTGCGTTCTCCAAACATAGGGTGCATGTGTAATAAGAAAGTTCATAAGCATTTTCTGCCTCGGAACAGCTTCACCTATGGCTGTGTTAAACGTTTTTTACCACCAGATTGTCCAGTTCCAGGGTTGAACAACATTAAGGTTAAAATACCTGTACCCTGTTTGCATTACAACTTGCAAACTTCACCTGTTTTTACCACAGGTGGACTTATGCCAGTGCACAGAAATACTTATGAATTTTCCCAGGATAGGAAAGGTAACAGTGTCAAATTCCACTAACATTTACACCTGTGAATCCTTATTGGAGGCACTGGAGTTCTGTGAGTGTAACTGAAGGCAGAACTTAGTCAGCAGTTCTCAAGCGACTACCCAAGACTACTCACAGAATTTTAGAGTGGAGATTAAAACATAGGGGTCCCTTACTCCTACCACTAAAATACATGGGCTCTCTGAAGGGCTGCAAGAAGATATACTTAAGCAGTATTCCAGGGAGGAAGAACAAACCTTCACTGGCAGAGTTACAGTGAAGCATAATAAACAACTTTAGGATGCATTATTTATCAGCTGTCGTTTTGCTAGTTGCTTTACAAATGCAAGTCATGGTAGACATATTGGGTTTCAGCCTTTGTGCTACAGTTCTGTAGATTGATTTCTCCTTTAAAGAAAGTCATGCCTTCCAGTTACCAGAGTAATCAGAATTTTGGTATTGAGCAAATAAATGATTCTGTATGCTTTGGTGGCTTCTGGGGCCTTGGCCCTGAGATGTTCTCCAGACTGGAAGCTGGGGCTCCAGCTCTGGTTTTGCAACCTACCTAGTGAAATGGGGGCAGTGTAGGGAGTGCACTGTGATCCAGCTGACTCTCCTTTGTGGGGAACGTTGGAGAGCAAGAGGCACTTGCAGGTAGGTCCTAACAAGACAGGGAGATTAAAATAACATTTCACACGCTTGGACGTAGCAGAATGTCAGATTCTAGTGCAAAAATGCTAAATTCCATAACATCTTAGAAAATGGCAAATTCCACAGCCATGAAATCCTGGGAACCACAAGGCCCTGATAGAGATGAATAAGGCAGCTCACACTTCTCAGAACTGTTGTTTCAGGCTCTCTGCAGTCATCACTTCATCAGTTTGCATTTAGTTCCTGTTTTTAAGGTTCTAGGGCTAGAAACTATTACAGACAAAACTGAAAGCTGAGATTGTGCAGCTATGGGTGACTGTCATGGCAAATTCTGCAGCTGCAGAATCCGTGGGGCCCCTACCCATAATGATAGAAAGATGGACCTCACTGAGATGTCAGTTTCTATTGTGCGTTGGGCAGGTTACTTGAGATCAAGATGGATAACCCAGTGGTAGGACTTCCAAGCTGGGTTTTGATATTTGTATAAATTGATTGGGTAAAATAAGGAGGGTAGCCACTGTTCATGCTGTAGAATTCCAATAGATGGTTTTGGCCAGGAAGTGACCACCTACACTACTGTTCTCACAAAATATGGGGCCAAGTTCAGGACCTAATTAGAGATCTCTGCATTTATGTAAAACCAAACACACCAAAGTAGGGAGTGGCACCATAGATTAAACATTCATTTGATGTCTCCAAAACCCAGGAAGTTCACTATTTTGGGGTCTTTTATGATAAGCAGTCAGCTACATGGTCTAAACATCTTAGTATACCTTTGAAGCCCTGAACACCTTCACATGCTGGGAATACTTATACTTTAGGTAATTTCGTCGGTTCTCTGGGGGTTGCTCTCTCAGACTGGCCCCAACATGAATGCAAAATAATGCAGCTTTTTTGCTGCATTATTGTGTATTCTTTGTTGAGCAAAGATAGCCTAAATTTGGGTTGTGAAGAGAATGGAATACTCAAATTTAGGGAAAGGTTCTTTATGTAGAACAAAAAATGTAGCCTTAGGGAGACTTCCAGTAGCATAAAGTCTAGTGCATGGACAAAGAAAGCAAAGCAAAAAGGCTGAGTTAATGGCAAGACAGAACATACAGAACTCTACTCTGATATAACGCTGTCCTCGGGAGCCAAAAAATCTTATCGCGTTATAGGTGAAACCGTGTTATATCAAACTTGCTTTGATCCTCCAGAGTGCGCACCCCCTCCCCCTCCACCCCCGGAGTGCTGCTTTACTACGTTATAGCTGAATTCATGTTATATTGGCTTGCGTTATATTGGGGTAGAGGTGTAGTTGAGAATAACTGTTCTAAATTCAATAGCTCCTTTTATGTTCTAAATTAAGACAAAGTAATTGTTTCAAGGGAAGTCTTTACTTATAAAACTGCTGTATGCTTTGAGGATGGTGGCATTCTGTACGTTACAGAAATCAGTATTGCTTCAATTTAATTGTTTTTTCTTCTCTCTTCCAGATGGAACAAATAAAAAGGGCAAATAAACTATTTACTAATGACTGTATATTCCTGAGGAAAACCCTGAATATACCAGTTATATCAGAGAAGCCGTTATTGTTCAATGGACTTAATTCGCTGGAATCGCCTGAGAATGAAGTTATTGACATTTCTCTTTGTGATGAAGGACCAATGACAGTTCAGGAAGAGAGTAGTTCTTCTCCCAGTCCTCAGGAACCTGACAATCAACCTGCTGCACCTGAAGAACTATCTGCCAAAGATTTTCTACATAGACTGGACTTGCAGATTAAGTTGTCCAAACAGGCAGCCAGGAAATTAAAAGATGAAGATATCAGGTAAACTAGACTTTAAAATGAAGCATCTAATTTCAGTTTAACACTTACTCCTATTTATATCTGAGTTGTTGTAAGCCTATTTTTTGTGGCATTTGGACAAACACTAGTTATATTTATGTCTATAATCTTTCTGATTTTAGGCTTATTTGCAGCACCCATCACAAATCACATTTATCATGTCGTGTAATGGACTATAGGAAGGTTCTTGGATACTACGATGATTAGGATAGTATAAAAAGCTATCTGAGTCCTGGCTATAAATAAGAGAAAGAATAACATCGTGTAAAAAGTATCAGAGGGGTGGCCGTGTTAGTCTGGATCTGTAAAAAGCAACAAAGAGTCCTGTGGCACCTTATAGACTAATGCTCCAATATGTCTGTTAGTCTATAAGGTGCCACAGGACTCTTTGTTGCTGTGTAAAAAGTGTTGGTATAACACAGATTTCTGATTTGGTAGATGGTTATCCATATAGGCTCTGATTCAGCAAAGTACCAAGCACCCAAACACCCTGTGGGAGCTGAAGGTGTATAATGATACATTACTGGCCCCCCTCCCCCCGCAAAGCAAAAATCGGAAATGGCCCCCAATACACATTTGTAGATGTGTCCAATCTCATACAACTTTAGTTTCTCACCCAAGCAATGCTTATTCCCCCTAGTAGCTGTCTCTTCCTCCTTTACCACCCTCATACATTCACCTTCCCTTAGGCCTTGCCTTCACTAGGGAAAAAGATGTATTCTTAGCTAAGAGGAGGCTCTAATGGCTTCATCCCATATCTCCATACACAATCCCCTTCCATAAGGGGGTTGGCCTTTCTCAAACACGCATGCCATACATGGTCTCTGGGAGTTCATCATTCCTTCTTCTCTCGCGTACCTTTCTCCTCCTCTTAGTACCCCCCTACGGCTAATCAGCCACACTTTTCATGTTCACCCCTTGGAACTTCATTCATTAGTAGCTCCTTGGAGTGAAGCCAGAAATCAAGCCTTGCAGAAGTTGCTCCTTCCAGCCCTCTGTTGGCTTCAGTAGAGATATACAGGCAACTGCCTGCCCAGGTGAGCTGCTCCTTAAATTGTACATGTGAAAAACCACAATGTGAAGAGGAGGGCATGCCAGCTGCTGAAAAGGAGCAACTATCTACTTCTCCAGCTCTCAGGAAACAGAAGGTGGAGGTGCTGCATCTCCTTTCTAACTAACCAATGAGAGGCATCTCTCTTCTCTCCCCGAAGAGAGACTTGGGGTATGTCCAGACTACCTGCCGTATTGGCGGGTAGCAATCAACTTCTCGGGGATCAATATATCACTTCTCATCTAAATGTGTTATATTGATCCCCGAATGCGCTCCCCGTCGACTCCGGAACTCCACCAGAATGAGCGGCGATAGCGGAGTCGACAGGGGAGCCGTGGCAGTCGATCTCGCGCCGTGAGGATGGGAGGTAAGTTGGAATAAGATAAGTCGACTTCAGCTACGGTATTCTATGCCGTATCTTACATAGACACCCCCCACCCCCAGGGTAGACCAGGCCTTGGACAGCAGGAGCCCTTGCAGTCATTTAGGCCACAAGATCAGTGTTTTCTCGTGCAAGGGCCCACGTCAGAGTTCAGGCCTCTCAAAAACTACAAATGCTGCAGTATGGTACTTAAAGCCTTAGTGCTCAGCACCTCACAAGACCAAACCTGTTGTCTCAGATGACCTAAGTTAAAATTCTACCATATGAACATAAGAACGCCCATACTCGGTCAGACCAAAGGTCCATCAAGCCCAGTATCCTGTCCTCTGATAGTGGTCAATGGCAGATGCCCCAAAGGGAATGAACATATAGGTTATCATCAAGTGATCCATACCCTGTCACCTAATCCCAGCTTCTGGCAAACAGAGACTAGAGACACCTAAATTTTATAATTTAGTATCTTATTGTGCAATTAAATATATTCTTAATGCTGTAAATATATAAGCATTGTTCCTGAGCTGTATGTAATAGCAACTAGAAAAGTTAGTAGCTGGGCTAGCAGTAAGAATATTTTTAGGAGGGGATTTGGCAATACAATTCTAGTGTTGAGCTGCTGGACAAACCCCTTGTCATGTACGATCCAGTGAGTCTAGTTCATTTTTCACTGCACTCTACACACAGCTCCCTTGTCCTGAGGATGCATATTTAGGTCTGTTGTCTCACATAGAAGGCTGTGGATGCTCTGAGTTAAGAGTCTTGTCTGATTAGCACATTTTTCTGTGTCATAGGGTAGACTTTCTGAACTGCTCTCTCCTTTAGCTCATCACTGTTAAGTCTCTTGTTCATCTCTTGATATGCGTCTGCATATTTGACTGGCATAGGCTGCACTGATGTACTGTATTTCCCCAAGCCAGATTCTCTCATGCAGAGAAGGAAAAAAAAAAAAACTTCCCTTTTCTCACTCACATTCTTTGAATACAAAAATCAAAAAGAGAAATAACTCTTTCCCACCAGAAAATAAATAAAGCATATGAAACATTTTGCAAATTTCCTCACAGAAGAGCAGTTGTAAAGAAACCAAATAGAGAAGGGAAATTCCTTTCTGAATGAAAAGGTAACAAAAAAAATTTGAACCATAATAAAAACTCAATATAGCTCAATAAACCATTTTAAATGTTTGGTTTTCCATTAGAAACCTGATATCTCCACAGCCCTTCCCCTTTAAACAGTTATTGAAACAGTAAACCATTGCAGAGCAATTCTGAATTTGAGAAGGAGTTGAACCATACGATATGAAGTCCACACTTCCAATTCATCTCCTCTTCCACCCCAGAAGTCAGAGATTGGACCCTAGGTTTTGGTTTGGTCTGTTTTGTGTGCATAGGAGAACTGGCCATGAAATCCAAATTTGGGTTCAGATTTCCACCCCTCTCCACATTTAGGGGAGTAGAGATCTGGATTCTTGTCCATTTCATGGGTTAATGGTATTCATCTGCCACCGTCATTTAACTTGCATCATCTTTAGCATAGTTGAGGACACTGTGCAGGACATTGCTGATGAATCTCGTGATAAACCTGCTGAAAAGGTGACATTAACATGTGAGTACGTGTTGTTGACTTAGCAGTTAAGCTGGGCTGACAGAGACCACAGGTCTCAAGCAAGGATTTTGCTTATTTTAACATCCCTTGCACACAATAAAATGTTAATGTGTAGGAGGGAATTCATTTCAGGACCTCAGCAAACTATACACATAAAAAGTAGTTTGTGTTCAGAGTGACTGGTTTAAAGAGAGGGACATTTTACTGTTCCTGTCTGCTTCCTTATGTGTGTTTTGGGTCATAGCTTGGAAAACACAACTTTATTGCTGCATTTGCTCCCCAGTCAGTCAAAAAAGGGCAAACTACATTCACTTTTGTATATGCATCATTAACAAAATTACAAGAGTACAGATTTTTGTGGGTCATGATGCTGCATGAAGCACAAAAGCACAGCTTGATTATCTGATTCCAGCTTGAACCTCCATTTAGAAACTAGATTGTCAGTTATAGTCACAGGAAAAAGCTAACTTAGGAGGCAGAGTAAGAATAAATATGTAAATTTAATAGATAATGTTACTGAGCTACATGTGGGGTTTTATTCTCCCCACAACTTCCGTAGACTTTAATGGGAATCAAGTGCTACAGCCCTGACAATGTGCCCAATGTGGTGGGAGGGGGCACTGATTTGATATCTTTCTAGTCTCATTTGTAAGTCTTACAGCATTTCAAACAGGTGAGCACTCATTGAAGTGCACACAGGTAGGTTTCAATGTATAATCAGATATCTCGTGGACTTAGAAGCAATTGAGGCATTACAATTCTTCAAATAAGTGTGCTGTACAATGTTGTAATATGTGTAACTTTTACTTATGATATAGGTGGGATTTCACCTGTATTGAGTCACCTAGACCTTCATCAGTACTGTAAAAATAAAACTAAATGTACAAGTGTTGCCTTAAGCATATATGGCACTTTATCCAAAAGGACCCCAAAGCACTTCACAGACTGTGGACCAGAATCTGATCTGTTTCATTGGTATAAATCAGAGTAACTCCTTTTGGTTTTTATTGGTTACTCTGGATTTATAGCAGTGTTAGTTCAGAATTGGGCCCTTCCATCAGTCTGTATATAACCGAGAGAGTTTTGTGTATGTACATATAAATGCACTTACCAATTCTGCATCTCTTGCTTTTACTGTTGTTAACTACTGAACCCTCTTCATAGCTCCCCAAGTCATTGTTCTCCAGACTCTAGCATGTGCAGAATGGTGTTGCTTGCCTTCCTACACACCCCACCCAAAGAACTGGGGTTCCCACTGTTTCAAGATCCCATTCAAAAATGCCGTCCTTGTTTTCACATTCTGCATGAACTTTTTCTTCTCCTTCACTTTTTTCTAGCATGTGCCTCCTATATCTTGCCATTGTTTAGGAAACCTGCTTTTCTGCAGCTTCTGACACCTGGCAAAATCTAATATCTCCCCCCCCCCCCACCATCAGCTCTTCAGTTTTATCTGAAAACATCTTTTCTCCTGTGCATAGAATATCATTGTCCTCTCAGATTTGGGGCGAGGGGGGAGCATGGATTTAACTCTATAAAGCCTTTTAGGATGCAGTTTGTGTGAAAGGTGCTCTGTACACAACATAGACAGATTGTAATGTTATCATACCCAGTGGATTATGGGACTTTGAGCACAATTTGGCCACTCAGTCAATGTTTCTCTGTCATCATTACATGTTAGTATGGTATGGCTATAATGAAGACCTTTTTATATGAAGGTAAAAGTGAAATAAGTAAAAATGCTACATTTCAGCTACACTAACCCTGTACATTCTATTTCAAATGGCCTTGGCACATAGTAGAGAGCTTTTCAGATGTGAGATTATGGGATGTACATCAGCATTGGAATGTACTCAAGTGTCAGTTTGCAAAGATGGAAGAAAAGCAACATTTGTTATGTTGCTACATCTTGAACCAGGGAGTAGAAGAATGGATCTGAGGTCTGAGTAAAGAAGACTCCAGCAATAGAGGATTGGCTCCAAAATTCAAAAAACTATCACCTTTCTCCTGTCAGCATGCCTAGGCTAGCGTGACATGCAGGCTAATGGGACATGGCATGTGGTAAGTTGCTCTTTCAGTTCTTTTTCCCTTAAGGTTTTTTTTTTTTTTAAATTTAAATTCTATCACATGCACTCTTACATAGTGGAACTCAGTTACACATGTTAGGCCTGATTCCTTATGCTTAACAGTTCTGCATGCAGAGCCACTGCAGGAGCAGGCCTGATGTAAATGCAATACAAGATGAATACTTGAATTCAATTAACCATCACCTTCCAAAAATTCTATCATTTAACCATGCCCCTTGAAATGACCTCAGTCTTCTTTTGTAGGATTGCTTAGTGGCCAAAGTCTCAGCTTTGGAATACTTAAACCAGTCTGCTATAAATACAGCCCTTCATCTTTCCTAAACAGAAAACTGAGTAACATGTAGGTTGTGAAGGTGGTCTCTTGAATTAGACCTTAAAACTGAAGGCACTGTATGCCTTGCGTGGATGTTAATTCCATGTGATCTTTAACCACAGCCATTATTTGGCTGCTGCCATCCTCCCCAGAGGTGACTGCGTTTCTGTAGTAGTATTTATGAAGAACTTTGTGATCCTTCTGGGTCTTTATAAATGTAAAATTAAGACTCAATCTCTGGCCACCAAGCAAAGAAATGTAAGATATAAAAAGGAGAATGTGTATGGTAGTGGCAGTGCAGGGGCATGGAAGAAAGCAAAATAAAAACAGGTTATCCTTTGATTTTTTGCACATCTGCTTTTGCCCTGTGTTGGTATACTTTAAGTGTATGTTTCGCAAACTATTATCTACTGTGGTGTCTGCAGTGAACCTATATAATGCTGATGTCAGGGTTATGAAGGATGTGTAGTAATTGTTATCCAGTTTTACCCCTGGCTGGCAGAACAAACAAACTTCGTAGGACTGAATTTTCCAGAAATTATTCACTAAGGGTTCTATCTTGTCTATGTGTGTGTTTTTGTAAAAAAATTTACTCTGAATGTGTATGCAACTAAGAAAGATATCATATCTGGATGTAATGCCCTATAAGTTTGATGATTTGTAAGCTCTTTACAATATCATTAAGAGAATTCTATTGAGTGAATGCAGTAAGTTAGTGCATGGGGTCGGGGCATGATTTTTAGTTTGTGCCTTATGACCACTGGGCTGGAGAGGAAGAGGGGGAATGGATATTTAATGATTCCTTCACATCAGAGTTTAGAATGATACTGCATTTGAAAAGAGGCACTGTATAAATCCTTGTCTGCATCTGTGAGCAACACCCTGGCTGCTAGCTAACTGCAAACATGCAACATTGGGAACAGAACCTGTAACTTGAAATTCTGTTAAATTGCCTAGTTCTCAGCTCATTCACTGTGAGAGAAGATGGGAGCATATATGAGATCCATGATATAAAGTTGTTTATTGGTTCTTGTTTTCTTTACAGTTCTCCAGTACCATCAGCCAAAAGAGAAATGTAGAGAGACAGCAATGAACTGAAGAAGCCTTTGAGGATATGTTACATGTTCCAAGAGCTTTTAACTCAAGGGCTTTAATTAGTGTTCCTTTTACAACTGTTGGATGCTTGGTACAAGTGGGGTTAAAGTATCAAATGAATGCTCATTGTCATGTGTGCTGTAAGCAATGACTAGTGTTCATTATTTGTGGGTGAGAAGCATTTGTACAGAAATCTGTGCAGATGTCCTTCTATACCTGCAGTTTGTGTTGGGCTGAGGGTGGCAGGTGCAAATTGGGATACACAGCACTATAAAAATGTTGTAATGCTTTCTTTCCATTCTCTTTTCCTGAAGGAGGAAGTGAGAAAGTAACTTATCACTTGTCTTCATTTTAGTGTATTTAAAAATCTCTTTAATAAAACTTTCCATTTTGTTTTTAATGAAAAAATGTGTGGTCACTAAAATCTGTGACAAACTTATGTATTAATATTGTGATGTGTGCAAGTGTTCATTTGGGGCACTTGTCTCTCTGAAAGGCATAATATATGCAGCTTGAATTACCTTCACCCTTTGGTAGAAGGTGTATATCTTAAATCTGCCCTCGTACAGCCATAACTTGCGCTTCTGAAAATTGTTTGTTTAAATTAAAAGATAACTTCTGTGGTTTTGAATCATAACTGGCGCAGAGTTTCTCATTAACCGTAGTACTAGGGAGAGTATGGAGCTCAGTTTTGAAAGGTCTTCTCATGCAAAATTCCCATTGTCTTCAAGGAGAGCTCCATTTATGGGTGGATATACAGGGTTAAGCCCTCAATTAGTCATCAGCAAGTTTTGAGTCTTCTTTGGGGTGACTAAAACAAGCATTCTGTGCTTCTTGGGCTGTGTTTAACATAACAATGAACAGCTCTGCTTGGATTCAAGTCTGTAATGACTGTTACTAATGCTCTTAACTTGGAAAATAAAGCTTGTCCTTGGGCTTTGTCATGAACCATGCACCATATTGGGTGCCAGTACATAGTATGCTATACTGACAGCTGCACTGGAGGTCAGAACACACTAATATATACACAACAGAAGTGCAGATACTAAATAATGGATGTGGAGAAAAGTTTGTTTCTTATTTGGGTATCCTACCTTTGAACAAAATGAGCAAATCTGCTAACAGAAAATAAGTCTTATTTCCATCCTCCACTTACTCCTATTTACCCCTCCAATCTGAGGCCATGTCTACATCTAAAATTTTGCAGCGCTGGTTGTTACAGCTGTATTAGTACAGCTGTATAGGGCCAGCGCTGCAGAGTGGCCACACTTACAGCAACCAGCGCTGCAAGTGGTGTTAGATGTGGCCACACTGCAGCGCTGTTGGGCGGCTTCAAGGGGTTTCGGGGAACGCGAGAGCAAACCGGGGAAGGAGACCAGCTTCGCCGCGGTTTGCTCTCGCGTTCCGCGAACCACCCTGCAAACCGCAGGGAAGGAGACCTGCTTGCTCAGGTTCGGGGAACGCGAGAGCAAACCGGGAAAGGAGACCAGCTTCGCCGCGGTTTGCTCTCGCGTTCCGCGAACCACCCTGCAAACCGCAGGGAAGGAGACCTGCTTGCTCGGGTTCGGGGAACGCGAGAGCAAACCGGGAAAGGAGACCAGCTTCGCCGCGGTTTGCTCTCGCGTTCCGCGAACCACCCTGCAAACCGCAGGGAAGGAGACCTGCTTGCTCGGGTTCGGGGAACGCGAGAGCAAACCGCGGCGAAGCTGGTCTCCTTCCCCGGTTTGCTCTCGCGTTCCCCGAACCGCCGAGCAAGCAGGTCTCCTTCCCTGCGGTTTGCAGGGTGGTTTGCGGAACGCGAGAGCAAACCGCGGCGAAGCTGGTCTCCTTCCCCGGTTTGCTCTCGCGTTCCCCGAACCGCCGAGCAAGCAGGTCTCCTTCCCTGCGGTTTGCAGGGTGGTTTGCGGAACGCGAGAGCAAACCGCGGCGAAGCTGGTCTCCTTCCCCGGTTTGCTCTCGCGTTCCCCGAACCGCCGAGCAAGCAGGTCTCCTTCCCTGCGGTTTGCAGGGTGGTTTGCGGAACGCGAGAGCAAACCGCGGCGAAGCTGGTCTCCTTCCCCGGTTTGCTCTCGCGTTCCCCGAACCGCCGAGCAAGCAGGTCTCCTTCCCTGCGGTTTGCAGGGTGGTTCGCGGAACGCGAGAGCAAACCGCGGCGAAGCTGGTCTCCTTCCCCGGTTTGCTCTCGCGTTCCCGGAACCACCCTGCAAACCGCAGGGAAGGAGACCTGCTTGCTCGGGGTTCGGGGAACGCGAGAGCAAGCCGGGGAAGGAGACCAGCTTGATTACCAGAGGCTTCCTCAGGTATGCTGGGATACCTGCTTATTCCACGGAGGTCAAGAAAAGCACTGGTAAGTGTCTATACTTGATTACCAGCGCTGGATCACCAGCGCTGGATCCTCTACACCCGAGACAAAACGGGAGTACGGCCAGCGCTGCAAACAGGGAGTTGCAGCGCTGGTGGTGCCCTGCAGATGTGTACACCTCCTAAGTTGCAGCGCTGTAACTCCCTCACCAGCGCTGCAACTTTCTGATGTAGACAAGCCCTGATACAGTTGACCACTAGCACACATGGAACCTGCAAGTGCAGGCAGCTTCCAATTCCCAGAGGCATGTAGTTTTCACAATCTGGTAGAGGTGCTGAGGGCCCTGTTACATTGTCAGTGGTAGGAAATGGAGTAAAGCTATGTGGGCACGAAAGCTATGACTGGTCATCCCTATATCTCTATTTAGAGAGATTCTTCCAGCAAAAAGCCAGAAGTGACATCTTCAGGTGGGAACACCAGGTTTGTTTGTTAATAGGAAAGGACCAAATCATTAGGAAAGTTGTTTGCAAGCTAAGCAAATAAACAGGGAAAATCCAGGAAGTCCATAAAGCTCTTTCCAATATACAACCTACAATCACAAAAAAAGGAAAATATTGCTCCTAGCCCAGTACAGTTAGAGTGTAATAGAGGCTTCAGGACCACTCAGTGACATGGTGGCGTCATCAGTTACATCTTGTAGCGTGCAAAGCTGTTATTTCAATGTTTGCCTAGCCTAGGTCAGAATTTAAGGAGAAACTGTGTTTAGTTAATCTGTGAGATGAGAACCAAAGAGAGATACAGTGGCCTTCATAAAGAGCCCCTTCATATTCATTACAGCTGAATCTTTTCTCTATCATAAGACATCATTCTCTTGCAGAACAGTAGAATATAGACTGATGCCATTTTTTTTTTAAGGCTTCACAATTCTTGGTGCAAAGTATACTTGATAGGTCATATGTGGACCTCATCATATTGGCCAGTGCAAAATGATGTACTGATCTGCATGCTGTGGTGTGTTAGCCTAAGGCTACAATAAAAGAAGATTTGGCATCATGTTTTGAGTGCTAGGAAGATCATGTATGTCCATCTGTCATGAAAGGCATGGGATCATGCAGAACTCTGAAGAAATATGTTTGGAAGGGCCTGATCTGGCAGCGTGTAGGCAAAACTACCATTGACTTTATAGAGATGGGAGTTTGCTTCTATTAGGACTGGAGTGTTAGACCATAAGTGGGTATCAACCTATGCAATGCTGAGACAAATGAGCAAAACTGTGCTCTTATTCATATTTCATAAAGCTAGCTCCTTGGCCATTTCAATTTCACTTCTTGACTATTTAATTGAAAGTGTTTAAATGTGAACTACAATTGTTTTTATACTAAATAGAGGAAAACCGCTCAATTATACAGAAGAGGACAGTTAAATAATACAATACTGGTAACAACTTTAGCCTTAGGGGAAATTACTAAACTGACCCTTCAAACAAGGCTTTGAAATATTTATGCTTCTCTTTAGCTAAAAGATAATTTAGAAATTAAAAACCCTGAGAGGATGATAACTGCTGACATTGCTGCACACTAGTTCTCTGTAGAAAGATCATTTGATCTGAATTTGAGATAAATATTTTTAAATCCATGACACATGAACTTAATCATTCATTGTATGTTGTCTTTTATTGCCATTTCCTTTATTCTTGGTAGAATTCCAATCCAGCATATTGCTCTTCCACAATTTCAGTATATTCTGAGAACCTGTCAACACAACATACCGAGAGGTCCTTGGGCCTCAGGTGCTAGAGCAATGAATGTCCCTCTAACTAGTGACTAAAAGTATCTATTATTAAATAGAGGTACCATTTTCTGGGATGTTAGTCGCAAGATTAGATTTATCACTAATTTTTGGTTTGTTTTATGTGGGCACATTTGGGAGCAGGAGATGATGTAGGCCACGTTCACCCAGGCCTAAGGCACCTGAGCAGGCAACAGACAGAATCTACCGCCCAGGGCTGAGGCCCTCAAGCTTCCGCACCCCACAGGGTGGGAGGGCTCAGGCTTAGGTCCTCCTTCATGGAGTCTTGTAGTAATTTTTGTTGTCAGAAGGGGGTTGAGGTGCAATGAAGTTTGAGAAACCCCAATTTAAAATATTCAAGATAGTCCTTTCAGCGAGGACAGAAAGATAAGGAAATATTATAAATGCTAGGATACCTGTTATCTATTTCAGTAAGGAAAAAATTGGCAAGATTTCTATAATTATTAAACATTTATGAGTTGGTAGCACCTGAAGATCACAATCAGGTTAGGCCCCATTGTGCTAGAAGCTGTACAAACACAAAAAATAACACTTCCTGCCCCAAAGCATGTTATCAACCCCGTACTCTGTTTTTCACAGTTTACAGACTTCAAAAATCTCTCTTCATCCAACTCAACATAAATAGCATTCACAAGCCAAAGTAACTTAAAAATAGAAGTCCTAGTATTGAAATATTTTGGTACATTCAGTATGCTGGGGAATGAACAGATACCTTTCAGAGCTTAGCAGGGAGGGGATTAATCGCTTTCTTCCAGGTAAAGGTAGAAGCACAGTTGCTAGTGCTGAGTTGAGGGATTTTCAGTGTTCTGGGCCAGCTGTTGACAGGTCATATCCCCATTTGTGGTATGAGAGGGATTTGCTGTGGGAGGCTGGGGACTAAGTCTGGCAGTGAGAATCAGCAAGGAAAACTCTCTAGGGAGGAGAGCAGGTGCTCTCTCTTCTCCAGACTTGGCTGAAGTAAGCTGTGCTCTATAACTACTTTGGCTGAGAGAGAAGCTCTACTGCATTTACATTTGCTACATTTACTTTTTTTTGTTGTTTTTTTTAAACTAGTAAAGTGCATCAAAGTGTTTAAACTCCACCTTGCTGTTTAGCTGCCTTTCCTATACTCACCCCCATTCTCATTTTTGGGGCTTATTTCATGAGGTGTTACTGTTTTTCTATAGTTTGTGAAAATACCACACGGGCCTTAGTCAAAACTTCCCCATGACTTCAGTTTTGCCGAAGTAAGTTCTGCAGCATTGGGCTATTGGTCTATTTGGGAGCACATAAATAAATTTTTCACACCAAGTGTCACTGTGATGGTATAAACACACCCTAAATCCTGAGCCAGCGAACTTTCAGTAGAATTTACCAGTAAAAAGGTCATTTACAATTGAAAACTGGAGGCCTCAACCAGCATTCAGCCTTATTTTTCACTGGCTCCTGACTAGCACCCAGTCTGTTTGTTGTAGGCAATGTGCCGAGACTTACTGTATTAGCTTCCATTTTATACTTCAGAATGCGTCAGGTTTTCTTCATCTCACTTAGATCACAGAAGCTAATTAAAATAAAACTTCAGGATGGAGAAGACCTACTTGTATTTTTTTCCCTCCCAAACACCAATTTTAGGAGCTGTAAGCTTCCGTCCACTGCATGGTACTAAAGAGAGCAAATGAATTCAAGAAAAGAGCCATAGTCTCATGGAATGGAGCTAACATGTCAATGCTTTCTCCTTCCTTGTCCAGTCAGGCCAGTCTATGTGAACACTGTGCAATTGGGACTGTCAGTTGTAGGGCACAACTGGGAAAAAGCTATGAAATTTCTAGCCTGTATTCTGTGCTTGTCTCCCCTCTTCACATGGCTGCAAACCCATCCCACTAGAGAGCCAGACGTACCTGTTTTCAGAAGAGACTTTCCCATCTGGGAGGGGTATATGTGGCTTAAATAGTACTCAGCTTTTGGACTGTGGAATACTTAGAAATTTAAACTAAAATCTTCCCTTGGAAAAAGTTTTAGGTGAGTTGCATTTTACACTTTGCTCTGCATGAATGTTATATTTGGTTGACTTTATTATGGTGACATTTACCTGCTGTTCGATACAACATTTTGTTTATTGTTGTCTTGATTGTTTGAGTTTTGGCAATTGGCCTACAGTGTTTCCATTTTCAAGACTCTATTAGGTATCAGTCTGACATTTGGATTTGTCCCAGTTCTGAATCAGCATACAGTGCTACCCCTTGCCCATTTTTGGCTGTGGATTTGCAAAGTGATTGTGGCATAGTTCTCATTTCATTGTTAATTAACTGACTTATGGTTCCCTATCATACCTTGATGCTAGCTACAGTATATAACTATCCTTGGATTAGAGTTGTCATAGTATAATTCCCAAATCTGGACCTTAGCGTCCAGGATATGGGTACTAGCATAAAGTCCTCTAAGCTTAATTACCAGCTTAGATTCTGTAGCGCTGCCACCAATCAGGAATTTTTAGGGCCTGATACCTTCTGGTCCCCCAAAACCTTCCCAGGGGACCCCAAGACCCAGATTCCTTGAGTTTCACAACAAAGGGAAATAAACCATTCCCTCCCACCTCTTTACCTCCTCCCAGATCTTTCCTGCCTGGGTACACTAGGAGATACTGTGAATCAATTCTTGAAACACAACACAAAGAGATCGTTTCTCTCTCCCCCTCACCCAGAGGCAATACAGATTCAAGCTGCCTGAATCTAACACAAAGAGGAAATTTACCTTTCCGTCCTTGCTTCCCACCAATTCCCTGATACATACAGACTCAATTTCTTTGACCCTTAATTAGGAAAGAACAATCAACAGGTCTTACAAACAAAACTTTTAATAAAAAAGAAAGAAAAAAAGTAAAAGGTTTATCTCTGCACTTTAGATGGTAAACAGTTAAGGGTCTTTCAACTTATAAACAATAGAAAGAAACTTTCTCCAGCAGAAACACAATTTAAGCTACTTCTAGCAAGTACACATATGCAAATGGAAAAAAACAAATTAAAAGACTGCGACCACCTTTTCTTACTTACAATTCTGAATAGATAAGAGACTGTAGCAGGGAGATTGGCAGAAACCTGGTTGCACCTCTAGCCCCATCCAGGACCCAGAGAGAACAAGGCCAAACCCAAAACCCACAGACAAAGGCTTCCCTCCACGAGATTTGAAAGTATCTTGTCTCCTGATTGGTCCTCTGGTCAGGTGTTTGCAGGTCACTGTTTGTTAACCCTTTATAGGTGAAAGAGACATTAACCCTTAGCTATCTGTTTATGACACGCGCCCCCAAATCGTAGACAGTGGGGAACCTCACTGGCGGTGATTTCTTCCTATAACTTTAGAATAAACAGATTAATACAACACATGTACCTTTACATATACTACTAAGTATGTAAACTACAAGACTTTCTACATTTTAAGGACAAATTTCAACCAGTGGATTCTGGGAAACTTTCACGAGAGAGTGCATCAGCTACTTTGTTAGAAGCTCCTGAAATGTGCTGAATTTCAAAATCAAAATCTTGGAGAGCTAAACTCCATCGAAGCAGTTTTTTGTTGTTTCCCTTGGCAGTATGAAGCCACTTTAGTGCAGCATGGTCAGTTTGTAGCTGGAACCGCCGTCCCCAAACGTATGGGCGTAGCTTTTCCAGGGCGTACACAATGGCGTAGCATTCCTTTTCACTGACTGACCAGTGACTTTCCCTCTCAGACAGTTTCTTGCTGAGAAACACGACAGGATGGAAGTTGTGATCTGGTCCTTCCTGCATGAGAACTGCTCCTATACCACGCTCAGATGCATCTGTAGTTACTAGGAATGGCTTGTCAAAGTCCGGGGCCCTGAGCACAGGGTCAGACATGAGTGTCAGAAGGCCTTTACCCAGCTTAAGGCGACACTCATTAGTCCACTTGACTGCATTCGGCTGGGTCTTTTTGGTTAGGTCGGTCAGTGGGGCAGCGATTTGGCTGTAGTGTGGTACAAATCGCCTGTAATACCCGGCCAAGCCTAAGAAGGATTGGACCTGTTTCTTGGACTTTGGGACAGGCCACTTTTGGATAGCATCCACCTTGGCCTGTAGGGGGTTTATGGTTCCTCGACCCACCTGGTGTCCCAGGTAAGTCACTCTGTTTTGGCCTTAACAGTTAGTCCTGCCTGCCTGATGCGCTCAAATACCTTTTCCAGGTGTTCGGGCCAGGAGTCAGAAAAAATGGCCACATCATCGAGGTAGGCAACTGCATATTCGCCCAGTCCTGCTAGTAGACCATCTACCAGCCTCTGGAAGGTGTCGGGTGCATTTTGCAGCCCGAAAGGAAGCACATTAAATTCATACACCCCTGCATGGGTGATGAATGCTGACCTCTCTTTGGCAGGTTCACCTAGCGGTACTTGCCAGTACCCCTTGGTTAAGTCTATTGAAGAGATGAACTGGGCACGTCCAAACTTTTCCAGTAGCTCATCGGTGCGTGGCATTGGATAGTTGTCTGGACGAGTTACCGCATTTAGCTTACGGTAGTCTACGCAAAAGCATATTTCCCCATCTGGTTTGGGTACCAGAACCACTGGAGATGCCCATGCACTGGTAGATGAGCGGATTATACCCATCTGTAGCATGTTCTGGATCTCCCGTTCTATAGCAGCTTGGGCATGAGGAGACACTCGGTAGGGTGGTGTTCTAATGGGGTAAGCATTACCTGTGTCAATGGAGTGGTATGCCCGTTCAGTCCGTCCTGAGGTGGCTGAGAACAATGAGGCGAAGCTAGTGCACAGCTCCTTGATTTGTTGCCGCTGCAGACGTTCCAGGGTGGTTGAGAGGTTCACCTCTTCCACGCCACTGTCTTTTTTCCCTTTGTAGTAGACACCGTCAGGCCACTCAGCGTCATCTCCTCCCTGGACTGTAAACTGACAAACCTGTAAATCTCTGGAATAAAAGGGCTTGAGAGAATTAACATGGTACACTCTGGGCTTTAGGGAGGAATTGGGAAAGGCTATGAGGTAGTTAGCTCCCAGACGCTCTTGGACTGTGAATGGCCCTTTCCATGATGCTTCCATCTTATGGGCCTGTTGCGCCTTCAGGACCATAACCTGGTCTCCTACCTTGAAGGAATGCTCTCTGGTATGTCTTTCATACCAGGCCTTTTGCTCTTTTTGAGCATCCTTTAGGTTTTCTTTAGCAAGGGCTAAAGCGTGTCTGAGGGTGTTTTGTAGGTTGCTTACAAAATCTAGAATGTTAGTCCCTGGAGAAGGCATAAACCCCTCCCATTGCTGCTTCACCAACTGTAATGGCCCCTTAACCTCGTGGCCAAACACAAGTTCAAATGGTGAAAACCCTAAACTGGGATGTGGTACAGCCCTGTAGGCAAAAAGTAACTGCTGCAACACTAGGTCCCAGTCATTGGAGTGTTCATTGACGAATTTACGTATCATGGCCCCCAAAGTTCCATTAAACCTTTCCACCAGGCCATTGGTTTGATGGTGGTACGGGGTGGCACCAAGTGGTCACCCCATGAGTTTCCCACAGTTCTTTTATGGTCCCTGCCAGGAAATTAGATCCTGAATCTGTAAGGATGTCGGAGGGCCAACCTACCCTGGCAAAAATGTCTGTTAGGGCCAGGCACACAGCTTTAGCTCTGGTGTTGCCTAGAGCTACTGCTTCCGGCCATCGGGTAGCAAAGTCCATGAAAGCCAGGACATTGTGCTTTCCTCTGGGTGTCTTTTTTGGGAAAGGACCCAGAATATCCACAGCTACTCGCTGAAATGGGACCTCAATTATGGGGAGTGGCTGGAGAGGGGCCTTGACCTGGTCTTGGGGTTTTCCCACTCTTTGGCACACCTCACAAGACCGGACATACTTGGCAATGTCCTTGCCCATCCCCTCCCAGTGGAAGGACTTCCCCAACCAGTCCTTGGTTCTGTTCACCCCAGCATGGCCACTGGGATGATCATGGGCTAAGCTTAAGAGCTTTCCCGGTACTTAGTTGGAACCATCAACTGTTTTTGCGGATGCCAGTCTTCCTGGTGTCCATCAGAAAGAGTTTTCTTGTATAAAAGTCCTTGTTCTACAACAAACCGGGATCGATTAGAAGAGCTGAGAGGTGGTGGGGTGCTCTGTGCTGCCGCCCAAGCTTTCTGAAGGCTGTCATCTGCTTCCTGCTCAGTCTGGAACTGTTCCCTTGAAGCTGGAGACACCAGTTCTTCCTTAGACTGTGGACTTGGGCTTGGTCCCTCTGGAAGCGATGTAGATGATGGGGTTGTTTCCGTTGCTGGTGAACCGCTCTCCACTGGTGCACCAGGGGGTATTTCAGGCTCTGGCTGAGCCTCTTGGGTGTGGTGGTCTGCTGCTTCTGCCAGTTTAGGCTCGCTGGCGCCCTCTGGCGTTGGGGTTGAAGATGGATTTGCAAGCACTGTCGTCAGTGCTGGCACCGGTTCTGGTGCTGGCTGCTTTTCCAGTTCCTGGTCTGGGACTGGAAGCACTGTGGCGGTTTCTGTTGTTGGCATGGGATCCGGGTCCACTACCTCTGTCTGGGTCTCTTGTAACACAGACGGGGCCTCTGTGGACAGCTCAGGAACAGGAATGGGTCTGGAAGCTTGCCTGGTTTGGCTACGTGTAACCATCCCCACTCTCTTGGCCTGCTTCACCTGGTTGGCCAAATCTTCCCCCAGTAGCATGGGGATGGAATAATTGTCATAGACTGCAAAAGTCCATATTCCTGACCAGCCTTTGTACTGGACAGGCAGTTCAGCTGTAGGCAAGTCTACAGCTTGTGACATGAAGGGGTAAATTGTCACTTGGGCCTTTGGGTTGACGAATTTGGGGTCGACGAAGAATTGGTGGATAGCTGACACTTGTGCCCCTGTGTCTCTCCACGCAGTAACCTTCTTTCCACCGACTCTCAAAGTTTCCCTTCGCTCCAAGGGTATTTGAGAGGCATCTGGGCCTGGGGATCTTGTGTGTGATGGTGGTGTAATGAACTGCACTCAGTTGGGGTTCTTTGGGCATTTGGCCTTTATATGTCCCGGTTCATTACACTCTTCCAGCTGACTGGTCACTGGGTCGAGGTGGGTTACTGGAGACTGGTGGAAGAATAGGGCGTCTGTGGCTTTCCTTGGGTTGTCAGTGGGGTCTTGTGCTGCCCTCGGTTATAGGGTTTATTGTCGGAGTGCCTCCTGGGGTATTCGCTCCCTTTGACAGTAGGTTTTTTCTTTTCTGCCACTTCCATCCATTTGGCTCCAATCTCCCCCGCCTCGATTACCGTTTTGGGCTTTCCATCTAGGATGTACCTTTCTATTTCCTCAGGAACAGCATCTAAGAACTGCTCCATTTGTATCAGGAGGTGCAGCTCGTCTAGATTGTTAACCTTTGTTCCTGATATCCAGGCTTCATAATTCTTTGCAATGTGGTAGGCGTGTCGGGGGAATGACACATCTGGTTTCCATTTTAGGGCTCTGAACCGCCGACAGGCATGTTCAGGTGTTATCCCCATTCGGGATCTGGCCTTGGTTTGAAAAAGTTTATAATCGTTCATTTTCTCCTTAGGCATTTCAGCCGCCACCTCTGCTAAGGGTCCACTGAGCAGTAGCCTCAATTCTACCATGTACTGGTCTTCAGAGATGCTGTACCCAAGGCAGGCTCTTTCAAAATGTTCTAAGAAGGCCTCAGTGTCATCACCTGCCTTGTAGGTGGGAAATTTCTTGTGCTGCGGAACAATTATTGGCGAAGGGTTGTTAGGATTGGCTGGGTTCTGCTGCTTAGCCTTTTCTAATTCCAGGGCCTGCTGGTAGGTCTCCCTCTGGAGTTCCAGCTGTCTTTGGTGGTCTGCATCTTTGGCTGCTTGCTCTCTTTTGTAGGCTGCCTCTCTGTCTTCTTGTTCTCTTTTGTGGGCCGCCTCTCTTTCTCTTAGCTCCATCTCTTTTTGTTTTATTGCTAGTTCTTGTATTTTTTTTCCATATCTCCCTTGTGCTCTGCGTCTTTGTTTTGTTCCTCTGCCTCCAGTCTCACTCGCTCCTGTTTCAGGGCATCCTTGGTAGTCATGGTTCCTGCTTTCTTGGGTTGGGGTGCCCTCTGCTGGTTTACCGTCTGAATTACTGTTCCTCTGCTGCCTGCTCTGTTGCTAAGCAACAGAGTGTTTCTAACAAGCCTTCCTGAATAAAACTAGAACAAAAGGAAAACCGTCATTTGCATGTGTGTTCTGCTGGTGTAGTTGACTCACAGCTGGAGTTCTATTGTCTAACAAAAGACCCCTGTTAAACTTAATAGCCCTTGCCTGAGGCCATATCTATGCACAGCCAGACCGAAGCAAGGGAAAAAAAATTCTCTGGTTGCAGTTTAAAAAAATAAACCCCTTCCCTCTACTTATAACCAGCTAGCAGAGAAGCAAATTAATAATCTTACTGGCTTTTGGATTCTTATCTATCCCACCGCTAACACCATGTCATAGTATAATTCCCAAATCTGGACCTTAGCGTCCAGGATATGGGTACTAGCATAAAGTCCTCTAAGCTTAATTACCAGCTTAGATTCTGTAGCGCTGCCACCAATCAGGAATTTTTAGGGCCTGATACCTTCTGGTCCCCCCAAAACCTTCCCAGGGGACCCCAAGACCCAGATTCCTTGAGTCTCACAACAAAGGGAAATAGACCATTCCCTCCCATCTCTTTACCTCCTCCCAGATCTTTCCTGCCTGGGTACACTAGGAGATACCGTGAATCAATTCCTTGAAACACAACACAGAGAGATCAAGTTTCTCTCTCCCCCTCACCCAGAGGCAATACAGTTTCAAGCTGCCTGAATCTAACACAAAGAGGAAATTTACCTTTCCGTCCTTGCTTCCCACCAATTCCCTGATACATACAGACTCAATTTCTTTGAGCATTAATTAGGAGAGAAAAATCAACAGGTCTTACAAGCAAAACTTTTAATAAAAAAGAAAGAAAAAAGTAAAAGGTTTATCTCTGCACTTTAGATGGTAAACAGTTACAGGGTCTTTCAACTTATAAACAATAGAAAGAAACTTTCTCCAGCAGAAACACAATTTAAGCTACGTCCAGCAAGTACACATAAGCAAATGGAAAAAAACAAATTAAAAGACTATGACCGCCTTTTCTTACTTACAATTCTGAATAGATAAGAGACTGTAGCAGGGAGATTGGCAGAAACCTGGTTGCACCTCTAGTCCCATCCAGGACCCAGAGAGAACAAGGCCAAACCCAAAACCCACAAACAAAGGCTTCCCTCCACGAGATTTGAAAGTATCTTGTCTCCTGACTGGTCCTCTGGTCAGGTGTTTGCAGGTCACTGTTTGTTAACCCTTTATAGGTGAAAGAGACATTAACCCTTAGCTATCTGTTTATGACAATAGTATTCCTTGGTTATTCTACATTAGAGATGCTTTGCCTTAGTCTTTAATAAGAGGATTCTTTTCTCCATGCAGAGCATCTGCAGCTCCCATTGATGTCAGTAGGACTATCATGTGAATAAGGGTTGCAAGTTCTTGTCTTCAATATTATGGAGCCACATTGTGACATCATAAGGTTTAAGAGCCTCTTTCATTCCAATTTCTTATTTTCAGATATTACACTTTTTGAAAAAAAATTTACCTTTGGGGCTGAAATCTCTCATGTTTATTCTTGGCCCAAAGGTACATTTTTATCAAAGTGCTTTAAATGTTTGAGTTGGCCAGCTTTTGGGGGGGGAGGAGGGGGCGGAGGGAAGAGTGAGGAATGGCATTTTTCACATGAAAAGAATAGTTGAGCTGCTTAAAAAAAAACGCATGGGTTGCTCAAATAGGGTTTTTGGTAACAAGGAGTGCATGCAGATCTTAAATGCCGATTAGAAAAAAAGCCATGTTTTTCTACTACTTTTCTAACAATGTACCAAGGCTGGGCACTTTCTAGACACGTCCATGTTGCTGGAACTCTATATTGAAATTCACGCAGCTGTTATTTAAATGATTGCGCAGTATATGCCTTCATCAGACTATGCGATGGCACATTCAAATAAATGCAATTGCAGTTGCATTGGAATGCGTGATCTATCTCACACTGAAATAATGTTTTTAGGACATGATTAAACCTTCAGGCGCTTGTCATAAAGCCGCTGTTGCAAATTTTAGCATTGTAACTTTTGAAGAGATGTTTTGTATCTCAGTTATGGAATGTAAGTTCTAATATTAGAAATATTGAAAAAAAAACAATTATCTTTGGAGCATTTGGCACTGAACTAGTGCTGGGTAGTTGTGCTGCAGTAAATTTACATCATTGCTCTTTTATTATGCCTTTCTGTAATATTCCTTACATATGTTTCTGTGACTCATTTTCACCAAGCAAAAATAGTAGGTGGACTGATTTTCTTCAGACATTTTAATATTTACACTAGCCTTTCATCTGTCAGTCTTTGTGTTAGTAATATACAGTTTGAAGTTGTTGGCAACATTTTCTGTGCCGCAATTTACTCTTTTTAAAAAGCCATAGCAAATTATTGGTCTCTTGACTAAAGATAGCTTCAAATGTTTGAGAGTTCTACTGTAGCTGTCAGCATTCTGCCTTAAAGTACCATAACTTGGTTCTGCAACAGATGGGATAAAAAAAATAAGCTCTCTTTGTTAGGGGACCATGATATAAACCCTTCTGCATTACCAGGACTGACAGCTCCTTACCTGTCCAGTCCTCTCTATTAGGTCAAGCTACCAATTGTCAAACCTCACTCCCAAAAAAGAAAAACAGAACACCTTGGACCCATTTTTTCCCTCTGAAAACAGCTCTGTGCAATGGGGAAAATACACTTCCTTCATGTCCTAACGTGGCACTGGCAGCTTATGGGTGTGGTGGCTTTTCTTAGGATAGTTATAGAAAGGGTAAGGGGTTTCAAGTTCTGAATATTTTGCTAGATATGGAGGTACTCCAGAACTGTGCATATGTTTCTATAACAGAAACTGACCAACCCTTAATGAGACAATCATTTTTTCATTTTTTAAAGAAGGGGTTTACAGACCCCTCCCTCCCCAACTTAGAAAGGTGTTCATAATTTTTATTTCCCCAGTCACCTCCCACCCCCCACTGTCTTGTTTCTCCTGGAATTTTTGCAACTCAAACTTTGGAGCCTTATGCTAGCATGTGAGAAACAGTGAGACGCCATCTAGGCAGGGGGATTTAATTAGATGGAGAATCTGAACTATTGTTAAAATGGCCATCGTTACACAGTGGCAGCCATTTTAAATGGTTTTAATGGAATTGGGTTTTTGGATAAAAGTTGTACGAATACAAATCTGGCCACATGGAAGGATTCATGACCAAATCAAATCCAAAGAGGGATGTATCTTATCATAAAAAGTAAATTTAACATATGCGTAAAAGGTCTAAGTGCCTGTACAATATGTAAGAATAATTCCAACCCAAGGGGAGAGAGCCCTAAAGGTAATAAAACTCCAGTTCTGTCAGATGGCGTCTTCTGACCTTCAGGGTTACATGGGTATGTATAGACTCATCACACTGCCTCAGAACAGCTATACTTTTCTGCAGTGAGTGGTCTTTTCTTGTAGGGTGTGGTTTTTTAATTCTTTTTTGCTGCTGCTGGTACCAAACCTCCCCTGAGCAATTTTTACTATGTTGAGTTCTTTGGACAGCAAACATCCAATACAAATTTTGTTAGTGGCATTTTCATTTGTTTTTCATCCACCATCAACAAAAGCAGTATCAGAGCTTTCTAGTGCAGCAAAGATATGGCCAAGCAGCCAGTGCTCAACTTTTACAAAAAAAGAAAAGTTAATCCACTCTTTTCACTAGTAAAATACTTTTATGATCAAATTCTACTTGCAGGAGTCAGGCAGGCATATTGCTGAAATCACCAGGTCTACGTGCAGAAATAATGTAAGTAGGATTTAGGGACTGATTTGCACCCGGTTAAAGGCAGTGGGCATTTTTCTTTTGATTTTACTGGGCTTTGGATCAGACCCTTTGATTGTAGGTTATACCAGATGCTCTCATCTTAAATTATAATTTCCAGCATAGCCTACAATACATTCTCGAAATAAAAAAGTGATACCAGCAGATATTTAGACTTCTTAGAAGTAATTGTAACTGAAGCTTATTTATTACAGAACCTGAACAGTAATCAGCATTAAAATTTGTTTACTAATGTATCTTAGATTTGTGTGTTTCCTTTCTACTTAGAAACAGATGGTGCATAAGAGAACCTTATTACAATGCAGAAGTCCAAAGCATTTTGGAAGGATATTGTTTATTCAGAAAGCATCCTCCTTGTGTTGTACTGTATTCACCTGGGTTCAGAGCAGCTATTCACATGCAGACTTCACAGTGCAGCAACTGGCTTAAAGTGGCAAGGACTTCACTGGTTATTTTAGAAGGCTTCAGTGGCCAAGAGATTAATGTAGTGGATCTGGATGCTGTTTCATTTGAATATTTATAATAGGAGTAGAAAAATGCAGCATATGATCTCAAATTATTCATTAATAATACCTACGTCACGTTACCCTTAATAGTTATGGGCTGAATAAATAGCTCTCTCAGCTATCTTGCTGCGGTATTACTCAGATGTGCCTCCTGTACAAACACTTCAGAAAGTTTGAAAAAAATGTGATAACTGCTTCCAACTAAAAAACAGCCTGTTTCATAATGATGGTTCATCTCACTTTGAGAGCTTCTCTTTGTCCCTGCCTGCAGGTATATGGGATCTTGGGGAGCAATTACCACACAGGTGGGGTGCAAAATAAACTTTATTAAGAAAATGCAAAAACAGGGAAAATTTAATAGTGAGGGGTATGGGATTTGTTAAGGTAGGCAATTGGGGAGGGAGTTCTTTTAGTATAGTATAGGGGGTTTCAATAGTGGGGTACAATACAGTGGGGTACAATACAGTTGGTAACCAACTAACACTGAAGTATAAATGTAACAGGTAGCTAACAATTTCTAGGTAAAGGGTGTGTCACAGCAGCATATAACCAACTAACAGTTATGGGTAAAATGTGTTAAATAACCAACAACTCTAGGTAAAAATGTGTCACAGTGGTGTAAATATAAAATGTGAGGTGTGTGAGAGAGAAAAAGGGTAACCAATGGGGTTTTATGCTAGACTTCAGTAATACAATTGAGGTTTGGCAGCAGTAGGAGCGGGGTGAACACATGGGGGAAGGGATTAAAAGAGAGAGAGAGAGAGAGAGAGAAAGGCAGTGGTAGAGGAATGAGGTTAGGGGATGGGGGAAGAGGAGCACGTGGTGGAGCAGAAACCAAAGATAGAGGCGCTACAGAGGGAGATTTAAACTCAGGGAGACACAGAGAGCAGACAGGCTGCAAGTTTAAACAGCAGAGAGACTGCAATGAGTGACTGGGGAGCTCGGGGGGGGGGATATTGGGGCAGTGGGAAGACAAATTCAAATAGTAAAAACCTTATCTATCCCCTAACTTAATCAAACTTATATAAAATGACAAGCAGCTACAGAATACAACCAGGCAATGATTTTCTAAACTTATCTTAACCAACAATTAGGCAACACAACAAATATCACAGAAACTTACAAGCTCTACAATCTTAACAAACTATGACTTATTAAATTAAAAAAAAAAACAAGACCTATGGTGCACCTTATGCTATGGGGAGGTTACAGAGGGCAGAGTGGTATGTATCCAGGACCCAGCTCCCAAGGAAGCCAAGGGATGATGGCTACAGCGGTGGATACAGCTGAAAGCAGAGAGCCCCAAGGCAAAGCCCACAGGAGCAGAGCTTAGCAGTGGCAAAGAGCCCTGTAGTTTAAGAGAGGTTTTAAGACACAGACCAAGGTTTAGCTTGAGTCTGTGTGCTGGGGAAACAGAGCCAGCAGCTAAAATAATAAAATAAAAGTATAGAAAGTTTTACAGAGGGATTCTTACCAGTCCCCAAGGCAGCAGCAAAGGCAGAGGCAGCAGCAACATCAGAAGAGGCAAGGAGGGTTCGGTACAGTCTCAATAATCAGGAGATCTCTCAGGTAGCAATTCGTTCTTCGTGGGGGGGGGTTTTCAAAAACGGGGGTACGCTCAAAAATAAAACGAGAGCGGAGAAAGGACCCCCCAGAACCCCTGGCTGATCAGACCAGGCAGCAATGCAGGAACCTTTCTGAGGTGTGTTTCAAAAATGTCTGGTTTTAAAGGCAAACTTGGGCAGTTTCCCACCAGTAATCCTGATAGGCTCCCTCTGTCACAGGGGAGGGGGCACAGGGGAAAAACTGAAGGTAAGCCCAGAGACATGCCTGGACATAGTCCTGTGCAATAGGTGACTCAAGAGCACATGAGACTATGACTCATGCCCAGGATCTTAAAACCACAATAGGCCTTGCAGCTCTGGACATTGCCTACCCTACACCAAGCCCAGGTTCAACGAGGTGATAACAGGACTAACCCTTTGAAAAGGGCAGTGGTCCCACTTAGCATGCAGCACAAGTGGCCATCCCTTTGAGAAGGGCAATGGCTCTTGTTAAACAACTTAAGGGGCCCTCCCTTTGAGAAGGGCAGTGGCCCTGGTAAACAACTTAACAGCCAGGGAAGGGCGGCCACAGGAGAACAGAAAACAAAATGGAGTCTGGGGAAACAAAATGGAATAGGGGAATAGCTGTAACGGACACTCTTTTAACATTATGGAGAAGTATTTGTCTTTGAGTCATGTGAGATTGAAACATCTTCAAACTGATTTATTTTTTCCATTTTAGTTTTACTCCATCTCATTTACTGTCCTAGACTGTCCCACTGTGATACTGACTGGCAGTCCAGTAATATTGACCAGTGCAAATTATTCATTCCTAACTAATTAAATAGTTTAGTTAGGCCATAGAGCCTGGTCTCTGGCTTTTGCTTCCATTGAAAACTGACAGTCTCTCTTTTATTGCTGATTTAGGACTAGATCATGTTATCAGCATACAGCCCAGGGTAAAGGGAGGTGTATAGGCATATTGTCCTAGGGAAAGCTCTGGGTGGTGTTCAAAAACTCCTTTGGTGCACGGTAGGAAAAATAGTAATTTGCAGCTTTCCCTTATGTATTGCACCATTCTGCTGGCCAGTGGGGAAAGCTACAGTCTGGGTAACCCCTGGTGGAAGGAGGACAACAAATGACATAAGAAAACTATTGAAAGAGAGGCCACTGTCACTGATACAGACTATGATGGAGAAAGAATCGTGGCATTAGACTGACAGATAGTAGTAAGACTGGGTTGCCTCAAGTACCACGTGCCACAAGTTACAGGAGCATCTAATAAAAATAAATATGCAGTCTCAAGGTGGAGCTCTCCACCGATATAGCACTGTGCACACAAATGCTTATGTCGGTGTAACTTATGTCACTGTGGGGGTGGTTTAGTCAAACCCCTGAGCATAGGGTGACCAGATAGCAACTGCGAAAAAATGAGATGGGGGTGAGGGGTAATAGGCGCCTATATAAGAAATTCCCAAAAAATGGGACTGTCCCTTTAAAAATGGGACATCTGGTCACTTTACCTAAGCCCCTCAAATTGGAGTCTGTCATCCTGGGCTGGGAGGCTCGGTACCATAGGCTGTGTAGACATATTCCAAGTGTCCTCTCCAGGGTGGATGTAATTTTCAGGAACAAAGTGTGACTATTTTTAGCAGTATGTAGAGACTTTGGCAGTCATTTCTCTAGTACTAGTTCTCTTTATAGTCATCCATTTTGATTGCAGATCAGTTTTAGAATTGTGAGATGTATGAATGTGCCATTTTTATATTGGTCCTCTAAATCTGTATGTGCAAGGATAAGTGTACTTGTTAAAGTGAGCCCCTAATTAATATTAACAAATACCATATTATGCAGTTTGATTGCCTCAGAATCCATTTGATAGCAGTGCATTTTTGTGCATTACAGGCTGTGGAACACAAGTCTTGATTTTCTTTGCCTCATTGTTGACTGAATTTATATATGAATGCTTTTTATACCTGCAGCTTACCAACTAAGTCCAAATGACAGCCATACCAATTTCCTGGCCTTTCAGGTGGTTTGCTTTGACACTCCTCTTTCTCAATTTCCTTCATTTTTTGTGTAGTCTAAAGATACGTGGTTCCTTAGTAAAAGTGTTTCCAGTTGAAATACAATCAGTTCCACGTAAGCCACAAATTACACAATTCTGATACAAATGGATGGGGGGGAAATTAAGACTCTGAAGTGTCCTATAGTCTGTTCCTTTTAAGGAGCACAGAAAAAAAATAGTAAGGAATTTTCTTCTGCAGGATCTTCCACTCATATCCTGTTTAGCTGCTGTTGCATTTTTAATTTGAAAACTAACAAGGTCTACTATGTTTACCAGCAAAGTAAAATGGGTCAAAATTTTAATGAGCTATCTTTCCCCTCATAATCAAATTGATTCTAGATGTAAGGGTTTGTGCAAATCATTGAAACAGTTGTCTTTGTCTATAATTTACTCTTCAGACTGGGTTTTGATTTTTGAATGTAACCTTTCAGCCTGTTCTCCCCAGTAAAAAGAATACTTGGACTAGACAGCATTACAGGGCTTAAAATATATCTCACATCTTCTCTGATTGCCAGCTGCACAGAGAGAGAGAGAGAGAGAGAGAGAGAGTGTGTGTGTGTGTGTGTGTGGGGCAGGGGAGCTAAACCTCATCCCTCTGCCCTGGTCTGCAAATAATATAGAGGTAGAGGGCCAGCTCAGTACCTGGCCAGAGTAGGGTGGAGGTTTTTGCTCAGCTAATTATTCTGGGTTACAGGTTTGCTTCTTCCTGCTCCCAATGTTGGATAGCCTTAGAGGGTATCCCTGTTAATTGCTGGGGGCATGGATTGTCTTTACTTTGTGTTTTCCCAGTACCTACCACCAGGATCCCAGCTGTATTACACTAGTGCTTAGAAACTCCTACAATAATAATGTACAACATCCTCTTTCTGAGAATATTCACATTCACACCAGTGATCTGGGAAGGCAGGGGAGAGCAACATCACTGAAAATGGGACACGTTCTGCACTCACGTGTCCCTCATGTTGCTTCCTGCAGAACTGGGGATGTAATGAGTGTAGAGTTTAGCTCACCATTCCTGTTTCCTAGCACAGGTGATGATGATGAAGAGTATTGTGCTGCTACTGCTTTTTTTTTTAACCTACTTTCAATTTCATGTTCTTGTTGAAGCCATTACTTAGTATCTATAATGTTACTATACAATATACATAGCAATGTAACTACAGCTGTAGAAAGTGGTGAGATCATTGTGTTTCTTCATGGATAAGTGTGGGTGTCTGCTTTATGACAGCAGTTTCCTGATAAAGAGACGTATGTCAATTATACATCTTCCTAAACTGACTGTGATGTTCATTTTCCCCACTACAGAGAGGAGGATGAGGAAAGTCCCTATGCAACTTCTTCCTATCACAAGTAGATGACTGACACATGATGACCTGCAAACATGGAATGAAGATACAGTTCTTAAAGAACTAAATAATTGAGTCAAAAGCAAGCCTTTCAGACTGATTACAGTGGTGTACTTTTTGCAAGTCATGAATGGGTAATTTCACTGACTAATTGCACTGAAATTATTTGACCTCTTCTGCCTTCTGCAGGTTAATTTCCTTAAATTATATCAATAAGAGGTGTAAGCCTTCTAAAACTAGCAATTGCCTTCAGATTTCTTCTGTGTAAATTGTAGCATGGTAGCAACAGTATATCCTTGAGGTCACCTTTATGCAGGATGCATTGATCTTTAGTATACAGTTTGTAAATACTTAAGATAAAGTGTGAGATTATTTGATTAAATATTTATGGAGAAAGTTACACTTATTACTGGCAAACTTAATATAAAATGATTGAAATTTTATGATATTTACATCTTTATTCTGCAGTCCCAATGCAGGCAAATTTGCCACAGAAGTATTGCCTGCAGCAAGTTGTGTGTGTCTAAGTGTGCATATATAAATAACATCTGTGTGTTCCTGTAAAGGATTAATTTTAGCCCTCGATTTTGATTGGGTAAAGAAAGCCTTTAAGGGAAAATAAACTATTTGTTTGCAAACTTTTTGGGAAAAAGTTATAGTAAGAGGTATTTTTCTTTGTGTTATAGTGACATTTGAAATGTTCATAAGTGTATTCTTGTGTGCAAATATATTTTCAGTGTAATTTTATTAAACAAAACCCCCATAATAAATGACTATTCTTCATTACGTAGTCTGTCTGGGTTTTCACTAATCCAATATAGTTAGGACTTTTCCATCAATTTTTAAATGGGAATTTCAGAGCAAAAAGTGTGTGGTCTTTATTGCTTCAATATGAGTAATAATCCAGCTTTCTGAAGTTGCAAAGATTCTTTGCCCCAGCTTTCTTTAATTTTACACTGAAATATCAAAATTGGCAGGTTCTTGCTTCTCATTTACTTAGAGGACTTTTGCAATCTTTAGAGGACTGGAAATATGATAGGGGAGGCCTAAACCTTTTCATATAAATTGCTTCCATTTTAATTAGTCTATTTCAGGGGGGAAATTGGCCACTTTCTTAATTAGGACTAAGTAGTTGATGTTCTCACTAACCCATCAAGAGGGCCAGTGATTAGGAAATCTGCACTAAAAGCTAGAAACTGAAGTAGCTACATCTACTTCACAAGGACAAATTTGACATTTGTACAGAGCCTGAGGAAACATACTTTGTGCAGAGATATGCAAAAGATTGCAGGAGGTGGGGTGAGGTGAGGGAGTAATCCTCAAATACACATACACAGAGCACCAGCATAGCCATGGCTGATACACATACCCTCATACTACATGAGGGTAGCTCTCCATTTCTTCCTCAAACTCCTTTTCTGTGCTGCCCTATAGCACTGATTTACAGTAAGCAGGAATTGTGGGGTCCTTGATCTCTGCTGTCCAATGCAGAACTGCCATGTGCTCCCTGAGGATGGGGATGAAGCAAGATTTCATTCTCAGATAGCATTAAATCTCTAGGTATCCAGAGTGATATGGTATATAGTACTAGAAAAGAAAACTGCCCAGGGACTGGGAGGTGACGTTGATAAACAAAATCTCACCACTATCTTGACTTTGTCTTTAAAGCATACATGCTTTTAAACTGCCTGAAATATGGAAATCACAATCTACTAACCTGTGAAAAGGGAATAGAGACCGTGGGTAAAGATTGAACACTAGAGTCATTTAATGGCTGTGTAACTTTCATTGCTACAATCTGAGAGCAAACGTAGTGCTCATGGTGCTATTGGAGATGTCCTTTGGTTCTCGACACAGTTCTCACAGACTCAGACTCTAGGACTGGAAGGGACATCAAGAGGTCATCGAGTCCAGTCCCCTGCCCTCATGGCAGGACCAAATACTGTCTAGACCATCCCTAATAGACATTTATCTAACCTACTCTTAAATATCTCCAGAGATGGAGATTCCACAACTTCCCTAGGCAATCTATTCCAGTGTTTAACTACCCTGACAGTTAGGAACTTTTTCCTAATGTCCAACCTAAATCTCCCTTGCTGCAGTTTAAGCCCATTGCTTCTTGTTCTATCATTGGAGGCTAAGATGAACAAGTTTTCTCCCTCCTCCTGATGACACCCTTTTAGATACCTGAAAACTGCTATCATGTCCCCTCTCAGTCTTCTCTTTTCCAAACTAAACAAACTCAATTGTTTCAGCCTTCCTTCATAGGTCATGTTCTCAAGACCTTTAATCATTCTTGTTGCTCTTCTCTGGACCCTGTCCAGTTTCTCCACATCTTTCTTGAAATGCGGTGCCCAGAACTGGACACAATACTCCAGTTGAGGCCTAACCAGCGCAGAGTAAAGCGGAAGAATGACTCCTCGTGTCTTGTTTACAACACACCTGTTAATGCATCCCAGAATCACGTTTGCTTTTTTTGCAACAATATCACACTGTCGACTCATATTAAGCTTGTGGTCCACTATGACCCCTAGATCTCTTTCTGCCATTCTCCTTCCTAGACAGTCTCTTCCCATTCTGTATGTGTGAAACTGATTGTTCCTTCCTAAGTGGAGCACTTTGCATTTATCTTTATTGAACTTCATCCTGTTTACCTCAGACCATTTCTCCAATTTGTCCAGATCATTTTGAATTTTGACCCTGTCCTCCAAAGCAGTTGCAATCCCTCCCAGTTTGGTATCGTCCGCAAACTTAATAAGCATACTTTCTATGCCAACATCTGTCGCTGATGAAGATATTGAACAGAGCCGGTCCCAAAACAGACCCCTGCGGAACCCAACTTGTTATACCTTTCCAACAGGATTGGGAGCCATTAATAACTACTCTCTGAGTACGGTTATCCAGCCAGTTATGCACTCACCTTATAGTAGCCCCTTCTAAATTGTACTTTCCTAGTTTACCTATAAGAATATCATGCGAGACCGTATCAAATGCCTTACTAAAGTCTAGGTATATCACATCCACCGCTTCTCCCTTATCCACAAGGCTCGTTATCCTATCAAAGAATGCTATCAGATTAGTTTGACATGATTTGTTCTTTACAAATGCATGCTGGGAGTAATCCTCAAATACACATACACAGAGCACCAGCATAGCCATGGCTGATACACATACCCTCATACTACATGTCATACTACAGTTTTTCTGTCAAAAAATTCTTTAACTCCTAAAAACATTTGTGCTATTTTAGTATTGGGCCTGTCCGTAGGCAAGACTCTTAACAATGTCATTGTGTTGCATGCACAAGTGAGGCCTAGGATACGAACAAATACATTTTCACTTGTGACTGAACGTTGGGATTCATATCTGCAAAGCTGAAAAGCAAAAACACCTAACATGCTCTACCCACTTGCGTTGTGAGAGTCAGTGTTAGAATTAAAGGGCTGTATATCTCTACAGCATTGTGTCTGAACTATGTGTGGCCCCTCAAGTCTTCTTTCTAGAAAAAAAGTTTCTTTGCAGAAATGGATGTGCTTGATGCAAAGATTCATGGGAGCAAGAAAGCTGTCACTGCTCAACCTGAGGTTAAAGGAAATTAGGCTGTTATTTTAAATGAACAGCAAAAGTGGAAACAGCATCAGAATTGTTGTGCTCCAGGAAAGGTGATGATCCCATTGTTTTCCCCAGTAAAAGGATTTTGAATTGCCAGACATATGACTCCCTAGGGATAGTGTTAAAATTGATCCAAGCTCTTAGCCTAGATTTGGAGCTGCAGGCAACTGTTGAGAGTTTTATTAGGTTTCATGGCTTGAGAGGGTTTTTCTTTTGACTAATTATTTAAAAAATACTGTAGAATGTATCACTAGATAGGCTTATTTAACATTGTATTGTCAACTCAAGCTCTTCATTGATCCGCAATTCAATACTATAAAAAACCTGCTTTAAAAATGAATAGAAATGTATTGATGTAGATTCCCATTAGTATGGGCTGCATGCTTGAAACTTTGGCATGGAGAGAGCCAGCCAGCCAGCTCTGAATGAACTGATATTAGCTGCAATCTCAGTTCTGAATTTTTTTACAGTGTCTTCTGTGAATCTTATTTATGTTCTTGCTACAGTCATTTTTCTACCTGTTTAGAATTTCTGTTGCATTTAATCTTCACAAGAGACAAAGAATTGGTGTTTAGGTTGTTACTTTCAAGCACAGTAAGTAACCCAATTTTTATACTGGTTGTCTAAATTTGTATGTGAAGGGATAAGCAGTGAATCAGTTCTAAGGACAGGGAGGTCATGAAGCAAGTCTCAGACAGGACTGTACAAAATCCAATATTGCCAACCCAAAATGTTCAAAAATAGTTTACCAATAATAAATTTGGGGTTATTTGCCTTCTGGTTTCAGTCTTTAGGGTACACTGAAGTCATTTTCATGACTTTCTCTGCAACCATGAAAAGAATTTACTCACATTCCTATTACCCCATGGATAACTGTGAAACTATGAAAACTAACATAGAAGGGGAAGGAGAGAAATTTTATCTACAATATGCCATCATGGACTAACAAGAGCACAAACAGAATCTCATGAAGCCTTAGAGAAGTTATCAATCCTAAAATTATGTCACTTGGAAAGTGTTGTCTCTTAAATTGAATTAGATTTAGTTACTACACCAAGCCCGGCAAAAGAATGGAAGTCTGAAATTTGTAACCAGAAAAAAAACCTCCCCTTGCAGTGGGCTGTGTTTCCATTCACTCCCAAGAAGGTAGTATCTCAGACATTTGTTCTGACACTTATCAAAAGGTGCATTTCAAAGTCTCAAGTTAGAGACCTGTGTAGCTGCCTTTCAAGGCTTTCTGTGGGTGACATCCACCTTGATTGCATTGGCCTCGTTAACGCTCAAAGTAATTTTCCCTCTCTTGATATTCACCCCTTCTTATCAACTGTTGAGAATAGTACACTTCCACTTTAATTGAATTGGCCTCGTTAGCACTGCCCCCCCAATTGGTAAGGCAACTCCCATCTTTTCGTGTGCTGTAATATTTATACTGCTTACTGTGTTTTTCACTCCATGCATCTGATGAAGTGGGTTTTAGCCCATGAAAGGTTATACCTAAATAAATGTGTTAGTCTCTAAAGTGCCACAAGGACTCCTCATTGTTGGAGCTGCTCAGTGTTTGGGGCGAGGAGGCTGTGCAGGGACCCAGACTGTCCCGTGATCACCCTCCCCCCCCCCATTTCCCGCAAGACCCATTGTCAACATGGGAAGAGCTGCACTGTGGGATAGCTGCCCTAGAGTGCTGCTCTCATGGTGATGGAAGTGCTACTGGTGGAAACACTGACACCTAAGGAATTAAGTGAGTACACAAACCAAAGCTTTATTTTCACCTGTGCAAGTGTAGACACAGCCTTATTCGGGGAAATACGCAGGGAGAGGGAACCCAGGTTGGTGAGCAAGAGAGGCTCAGTGAAATCCCAGTACATCAGGTGGTATCCCAGAAGGGGGGTCCAATCCATCACATTCACAGCTAACAGTTAGCTAAGTACTGAGATGAACTCTTGGTCCCACTGAAGTTAATGGGAATTTTGCACTCATGCATTGTGAAGGGAGGCCAGACTATGATTTCAGTTATGCCTGGCTAAATCCCGAGTAGTTACACTTAAATCATTGGAGTTACTACAGCTATTCCAGCTGTACAACTGAGATAAGAATGTTACTAGAACCTTAATTTCAACCTGTCTTTCCCAAGAGCTCAGTTGGCTTAATCTTCCACTGTCCCCCGCCCCAGGTAGGTATTTACATCTCTGAGCATGAGGGTGGTGGGGGAAACTCACTACCAGAGAAAAATTGTAGTACTTTAGTCTCACTTTTCACCAGTGGGAGGAGCGAAACAAAGGTGCAAAGTAATAGAGCGTCATGCCTGCTGTATTATCCAGGTATCCTGTAAACTGAAGATGTTATCTGGGTCCTTGACTGCATCACCAGTGGTAGCAACAGTGGAAGCTATAATGCAGATAGGGTTCAGGCCTGATAGGGTTCAGGCCTGAGTATGCTACAACTGGTAGTGAAATGTGGCTGCAAGGTTTGCTGGTGAGGACACAACTATGGCTACTCCCTTTGGGGCTGATCCTACAGTCTTTGTTCCTCAGAACTCCCATTTACTCTGAAACAAGTTGTCATAAACAGATAGCTAAGGGTTAATGTCTCTTACACCTGGAAAAAAGTACCTGAAACACCTGACCAGAGGACCAATCAGGAAACCAGATTTTTTCAGATCTGGGTGGAAGGAAGTTTGTGTGTGAGTCCTTTGTTCTTGGTTCTTCTGCCTGACTCTCTCTCGGCTATGAGGGGATTTCTATTTCCTGCTTTCTAATCTTCTGTTTCCAAGTTGTAAGTACAGAGATCATAAAAACAATAGGGGGTTATTGTTTTTTTCTTTTGTATTTACATGTCTATAGTTGCTGGAGTGCTTTGAATTGTATTCTTTTTGAATAAGGCTGTTTATTCATATTTCTTTTAAGCAATTGACCCTGTATTTGTCACCTTAATACAGAGAGACCATTTTTATGTATTTTTCTTTCTTTTTATATAAAGCTTTCTTTTAAGACCTGTTGGAGTTTTTCTTTAGTGGGGACTCCAGGGAATTGAGTCTGTGCTCACCAGGGAATTGGTGGGAGGAAGAAGTCAGGGGGAAATCTCTGTGTGTTAGATTTACTAGCCTGACTTTGCATTCCCTCTGGGTGAAGAGGGAAGTGCTTCTGTTTTCCAAGGCTGGGAACGGGGAGGGTGGAATCCCTCTGTTTAGATTCACGGAGCTTGCTTCTGTGTCTCTCTCCAGGAACACCTGGAGGGGGGGAGGGAAAAGGTTTATTTCCCTTTGTCGTGAGACTCAAGGGATTTGGGTCTTGAGGTCCCCAGAGAAGGTTTTTGGGGGGACCAGAGTGCCCCAAAACACTCTAATTTTTTGGGTGGTGGCAGCTTTACCAGGTCCAAGCTGGTAACTAAGCTTGGAGGTTTTCATGCTAACCCCCATATTTTGGACGCTAAGGTCCAAATCTGGGACTAGGTTTATGATACAAGTTTTGTATGGACTCTAGAAGCTGGCCTGTGTGCTTAGCTGCATTGGGCATATATGTGCCAAGATTGCTCTGCCATACTGACACTTAAACACTCAGTTATAAATAGAGCTTTTCCTGGTAATAGCGTTGAAGTCTAAAGCTATTCAAAAGATGGCTGCCTGTAGTAGGCTCTTACCTCTTCAGTGTCAGGTCTCAGTTTCTCCCTTGGAGCTGTGCCTCAATTTCCAGCCTGTTGCAGGGTCATTTGGGGGTATTCTGGGTGCTTTTGGTCCTCCAGCCAAAGCCAGAAGTCCATTCCTTCAGGGGTAGCCAAAGAGTCCAGAACAAAACAGTTCCTTCAGCCCTCTGCAGGCTAAGCAGTTTGTTGGTGCAGAAGTAACAGTCTCTTAGCCCTGATAATGGGACTTCCATAGTCACTGAACACCCTGGCCTAGGCCTATGAAACAAGCCCCCATGCCAACAGCAGGCCTTAAGACCACACCATTGCTGTGTTGCCCCCGTCTCCCATTTTCTCAGCCTGCCTCTTGACAGATTCTTTTCAACAGCCCCTCCTGAATAACTTCCCCTGCTCTCTCAGTGCACAGCCAAACCCCAGATCTGCTCTCTCCTTGTTTTTCTTTGACATTTGAAGGAAAACTGCTCCTTATATTCTCTGGCACTCCTCCCAGCATGCCTTGCAGCAGCCTACAAGTCCCAGGGTCCCTCATGGGACTAGCCATCCCAGAATTCCCTTGTTCCACAATGAAGCAGGAGTAGGGTATGCTTGACCAATAGATAGCATGAAAGGGTCAGAATGCACTCTGTTACACGGCCCAAGGTTTGACCTGAACTTAGGGTTGGGGACCAGATCCTGAACTGGTGTAAATCTGTGGCACTCCATTGACTTCACTGGGGCTATGCCAAATGAATTAACCCCAGCTGAGAAGCTGCATCTGTGTATGTTACACAATTAGCCTGTTAATGTCTTAGATTTATTTAAATGGCAAACATTCACTTTCTTTGGCCTGACCTTTTTGAAAATGGATTGAAAAAAAATAAAATAAAGCATTTGCCCTGTTCAGATGATGTCTGTTGCTGGTTTTTCAGGTCGCTGTATTTTATATTTCATACTTTAAAATGTGAATATACGTCTGTGACCGAGTGTGTGCAAAGTTCATTTTAAAACTGTTTCACTGTGAGGTCCTCAGTATACTGTTTGTACACATCCTTTTATGCCAGTGAAACAGAGGCTTCTGCCACACAGAGTGAAGGTTCCCATAAAATGAATTAAATTGGTGCTCTCCCATTAGAAGCACTGTCAAGGCTTTTCCTGTGCTTTCGAAATAAAGGCCTCCCGTGGAACTGCTCCGTGATTATCACATATTACTGTTGCGTTTCGTCATTTTGAATGCTCGGTGACTTGCACAGAAGGCAGCTGCTCCAGCACACACCCTGATAGCTAAATGGTAATAAAACTATACTTTAAATATATTGAACCCCAGGAAACAGAAAATAAATGAAAGGACTTGGTGCTTACCAGCAATGGCTCTTTATTGCTACTGCAGGAGGAAGTTTCTGCATTTGGTGAGGGAAGGGTTCTTTAAGATCCTGAAACATTTTATGTGTTAGGACCTTGGCTGTCCTTGTATCAGTCAATATGAGTGACAGTTTCAAGGGGACTGTTCTCTTTGTATGGTCCTTGTTGCTTCTCACTATGCCTCTATTGTTACTGCACATGCAATTAACTTTATTTGCTTGGGAAGATACTATTGTGTCCTTGTATTTGTATCAATTATATATGAAGGGAGAAAAAAATTTGACATGTGAGAGTCCCAATTACATGAACCAAAGTGAGTGGCATAGGGATAGACAATACGAAGACCTTGTTTGGATCAGAGATGGATCAAGGAAGCTGCAGGCTGGTTTTGCAAAATCTCATCAGTTTTAAAACACCAACCTGAGCAGTGGTTCAGGATGTGAATGACCAAAGTTCTGGTGGGGGTGAAGAGCAGCGTGTATAAACACTTCTAGTTTTGTTGTACTTTTCTGATGAGCAAACCAGGCATTTTTGACTTCAGCTTTGCAAACACTTTTTCAGTCAGGGTTTGTAAAATCAAAATCTCAGGGGGATTTGGACTAGGTTCCATTTGACTCAGATCACCAAAGACAGGGTGTGTCAGATAAAAGGTTTGGGGTTTGGGCCCAATGCTAGTGTGGGCAGAAGTTTGGATGTAGGGCTCACGCTATGAAGTCTGCCCATTGACTTTAGAGGGTGATAGACAGCCCATAATTCCAGCCAACATTATTCTTCAATTACTGGGGCCTACGAAATTCACATTGATACCCATGAGAAAGCTCCTATTGATTGAGTGAGGCAGGACTGGGCCCTTCAAGAGCCAGTCAGAGGGAATGATGTATTTAGTCCATTTCAAAAGAAAAAACAAACCACCCTCAACTGCTGTAGCTTGTAGCAAAATGTTTAATAAAGTACAGTATCAGAAACAATATTCTAATAGAAAAGCTCATAGTGTGAATACTGTATATTTTGTACTTCTTACAATTGTCAGTGATAATTTAGATAGTGAAGGATTTTTTGATGCATCCAGCGGAGATATAAACAGAACAACATAGACAAATTTCTTTTGTGGTATTAGAACTAGAGATGTGCAAAGATGGAAAATATTTCCCGTAGTAGTAGTACAGAAAATGTTGGCAGAACATGGTCTACTGATTTCCACCAAGTGCCCTGTAACAAGTAATGTGCTGCAAGTGTTGCATTCATAAAAGGCTATTAACCTGCAGTACCACTTATAGCTCAGATCACTCTGACCTTCATTTAGCACAAGCCACAGCTGTTCTGCAGCATAGGATGATGCATCAGGCTGGCCCTGTCTTGTCATATTATGAAAGGTGACGTGACTGCCTGAACTTGACGTGCCACCAATCGAACCAGCAGCTGAAACATTCACATAACAAGTTGGACCAGCTGTCTGGGGGACAAATGAATCCAGCAGAAACAATGGTTTAAAAATGCATACCTACTCACCAAAGTAGTGCTTATCAAAATGCTTATCTACTCAGCTTTTCATGTTGACTTCAATGGGACTACACGGGCGAGTGAGTACTCAGCAGGAGTCTGGGCCACTGAATGAGATTCTGACTGTCATTTAGAGCTGGTCAAACAATGGGATGTACGTTTTTGGAACAATTTCCTCAAAAATTTCATCCCTTTTTGGTCAAAATTAATAATTTTGCAAACGTTCAAAAAGTTTCATTAAAATTGTGAATTATAATTTTGGACCAGGTCTGTTGTGATTGCCTGTAGACTAGTCACATGTTATTGGCTGTCCGCGCCTTTCTTATGATGTCACACCCCTGTGCAAGCTTCTGACAATACACGGCTAGGATCTCATCCTTGAAAAATCATTCAAAAATATTCTGGGACCCATGATGTTGACAGAAGAAGAAAGGTAAACCAAGGGAGGGAGGGGAAAGTGGTGGGGGCAGGGGGGAGGAAGCAACTGTAAGGAGGAAGAAGAAGAGTCTGGATTAGTAAAGTAAAAAGATTACAGTCTTGATGTGCTATTGCCTCCCAAAGTGCCAAGAGTTACAGCCACTTTTAACCCGCTTTCTCTTGTAACCCCCCAATTGGAAACGAGTTAATATTTCCAATTTGGTTTTCAAACAAGAAAGTGGGTGGTGGGCCACGAACTGCTAGCAAAGGGTAACTGATCTTTTGAGGGGCATGAGGAGGAAAAAGGAGTCTAAATAGTCTAGGGAACCTTAAAATGGGGAGCGGGCGAACAAAAGGAAAAAGTAAAAGAGAGAAGAAGGGCTAGGAATACCCCCCTATGTTCATTTGAAATAGCAGGGGAACCTTTTCACCATAATTTTCTCTTATGCTGCCACTAGGTACTGTTTTTCATAGCAGAAGGGTACACGGCTCACATTACTCAATATTCTTTTTGATTTATTTTTTAAATTATAATTAGTGAGCAAAACTGTAAAGCAATAACCCACCCCAGGGTGCATCTAAGCAGGGTATGGTGCGCTTCTTGGATGCTTGAAGGCACTGATCAATCCATGCACCAACAGCCTTCTAATGCACATATTATTATGGCTCATTGTGATAACATTTGATTGAAGTTTGCTACTAGTAACATTTGTAGGTGTTTGCACTATGCTGGCAATTGGCCAGAGTTCATTCTGGCCGCCAGGCAAAATGTAGTTCAGATCTTTTTCCTTCTAATTCTCAAGAGTGCTGAGAAAATAAGGAAGTACGTAATCTCCCTATGTGACGCTAACACAGACCTTGGGGTGATCAAGGGCATATCGTACAGCCACAGCTCTCTACACAGCCAGACAAGTATTTACCTATAGTCTCCAGGCAGTCAAGTGAACATCCTGGATTTTAAAAATAATGTCATATGGGAGTTAATCTTAACCATCCAGGAGGAGGCCAATGAATGCAGGAGACAGAATTTTCTCAGCAGCTAGACTAGAGAACTCACTTAATCCCACAAAAGCTAAGCCTGAGAACTGCCAGAACTAAATTCAAAACTCATTGCTTTGCCTTCGCTTTTACATACAACAGAGAGAGTGAGTGAGAGAGAGAGAGTGTTTCCCCATAGTGCTAAAGGAAATAATATCACCCACTACAGTTCAGAGGTCAATAAATGGACCAATGGCCTGATTTTCAGAAATGCTGCACTCCTGCCACTCCCATTAAAGTCCATCTGATCATTAAAGCCACATGTTCCTAAGCACATCTCTAATTGCAAGATCCCCTCAAAATGATTTAATTATCTTTACATTTTTTACTTAGCTATTCAAAGCTATTCACACTGCTATCAGGCTACTCACATCAAGAATGCAGCTATTTACACATGCACAGAGAACTGACAGTTATCAAAGGATGCACAAAACGGCTAAGGGTTCTCTACCATGGCTGGCAGTGGAGACTTCAGCTCTTTCCTGTACCACCTATATGAAAGGCAGTTGCAGTGTCAGAGATACATTAGTTAGTTAATGGCACAAGTACTCAAAGAGCTGTAACAGTGAATGTGCAAACACAAACAGTGACAGGAAAAATGATGATACACCAATGATTTAAAAATAAGACATTCTAGACATAAAATAATATGGAGGCTAATGACAATTTTAATACGGAAATTATTTTCAAATATTTATTTGTAGAACTAGTAACTGTCATTCATGTTCTAATAATGCCCTTTACAAATACATACAGTAGCATCTTTGAAAAGCTAACGGAGTGAGAGCAGAAGGATGCAGTGTCAAAATAACTTTCTTTCAAAAACACCTGGCTTTTCTACCGGAGCAAACAAATGCAGATAGTATGTCAAAGAGAACGTTTTGTAGTTTACCCTGTTAAGTATAAATTTGATGTCATAATTCAGCCTTTGGGGTTGATATCTGTGTGTAGGAAAATACAGTATGCAGTCAGTGTACATAGCAATAGAGCTCTTCGCTTTTGCCTAGAAAAGGTTCAGTACAATGCAAACAGAGCACTTTCTAATGATAACCTCAAAATAACAAATCTGAGGTCACTGAGCTAGGAGTGGGTGAAGCTATACTATAGTTTCCTACATGTTGGGCAGTCAAGTGACTTCACCATCCTTCCTGTGTTTTTACAGGCTGCCGTATATGCGCTTGATCACATCCGCCTCTTCTTTGTCCAGGATGCCTTTGTCCACATAAGCATCAGCTTGCTGATCAATGAAATCCCTCAGCTTTGAAAGATCATAATCTGCAAAACAGGAATTCATGAACACCATGAGCTTTCCCCGCTTTGCTATTTCAACTATGAAACAATGTAATTGTAAACATTATCCACCAAGTCCATTCTCTGTCACCTGGGAAAGAATGGAACTCACTACAAATGAATCTTGGCGTAGTAATAAAAAACATCCTTGTGCAAAGTCCTCTTATATGTGAGACACAATAAGTATTATTCATCTATTTTTCTTGCTCTGTAATAGTTTTTTTAAACATAGATCATCCTTCAGTCCAGTGGTTCAATGTGCTGGAAGTCTGTGCTTGCAGTTGTTGTTAAGGCCCTATTATGTTCCCAGTTATCATGGACTTCACAGAAAATATTAAACTGACCGTTTCCCATAAAAAAACCAAAGTTTGCGTTCTTCAACTCTCTGACAGCTTTTTGCTTATGCCAACTACCCTTCCTGAGAACAGATGAAAGAAATTCAAGAAATCAAATCACTGGGACTAAGAGGAAAGGATATGATTATTCAGCTTTGGCAGGCTACAAGAATAATTTCCAGATTTGAAAAATATTGCAGTGAGTTGTCTGTATGTGCCAGTCCACATCACAAGAACTGAAAGACGCTTTTCATGTTCTGCTGCACTGCTAAATGATAAACACAGGAGCCTAAACCAAAGAATTTGCATCTATACAGCATAACACAGGCTGAACAGCACTGAACAAAACCTTGCTATGAAGGTTTGTTCTTCCTTTCCATGGAAGAACTGTAGCTTTAGGCACCAATTGTGCAAAGAAATCTGAAAAACTCTCCCTGAGCAGCCAGTGGGCAATCTTATCTCTGACATCAGATATAATACACTAATGCACACACACAGGCAAGATTCAATGGAAGAATCAATGGCTGGCAGTCTGGAGGATACCAGTGTTCTAAAGATTTATGTTAATTTAAATGAATGAATATCTTTCCTAGAAATGTATTCCTCTTTAATTTTTACAGTATGAATTATTTAGTCCATGCACCGAGCCATCAGAATTCTCATAGAAAATTTATTGTGACTTGTTCAAATGTGTATTATCATATAAATATGGATTTAAGGACTTCTTCCTGACTATCACTATTTGCACAATAGACCCTAATTCCTTTCTCTGCCTTGTAATGGTTGAATGAGTAAAGAGGGACGATGTGCAGGGACACTTTCAAAAGCAGATGAATTTATGCAAGTCAGTTTTTGCAATGCAAAGACTTAATTATTGGGGCAGTGGTAACAGTGCAATGATAACAGTGCCAAGAGCAGGGGGCTGGGCGTCAGGACTCCTGGGATGAAATCTTGGTCCCACTGAATCCAATGGGAGTTTTGCCACTGATTTTAATGTGGCCAGGATTTCACTCCTGGTTTGTGTTACATGGTCTGTTACTGACCACAGGTAAATCACTTAATCCAGCCTTCCCTCAGTGTACCCATTTGCTATAATAACGCTTTACCTACCTAATAGCGGAGCTGTGAGGTTTCAGTAATGTTTGTAAAGTGCTGTGAAATTCTCAGACGAAAGGGAAGTGAGAAATATTTATTATAATAGTCTTATTTATTTATTATTAACCATTTCTATTTGCCTCAAACCTTCCCCTTTTGAACATGATACTGCAGGTATGGCTATCAGTAACACTTTACCTCTGACCAACCTGACATGGAACATTTCTTGTGGACCTAAATTAGAAGGACTGAACACTTTATAATCTTGGCTTGTGTTAAAACGTCAATATTAAAAGGCTGTAGTTCCTGGAAAATTTCTGTGAGAGCTGTGGATAAGGCAGGCTATCAAGGTAATGATTCTGACAGCACTAGTTTAAGACATCTGCTCAAATGACAGGGCCAAATGCAGCCTTGCTGTGAAAGTGATATGACCGGTGAAGTTTCACTGGGGCTGAATGTGGTCCATACATGTCAGACAGCAGAACTGGCCAGAGACAGGACATGCTCTCTTCTTAATGTGGAACAGATACTATAGTTAACTGCATACACATAAAAGGAGTTGGTGCCCTGTTAGCACAAATTTCACATTTAGATTAGGTTTCAATACTAATCCCATAACTTCTTGCTCTGGAGACAAACTAGATTATCATAAAACATTTAGCAAAGTTGAGAATGAGCAGACTAATTTGCAGAAAGTGAAAAGTAACACAAGACAGGCCTGCATTTAAGAATATATAAGCCAGGTCCTTGCAAAACATGGAAGATATTAAACACACAGTCTGTGAAGCCAATCACTATACACTGAGAACTCTTACTGATCCCAGTAGAAGCAATGCATGTGTAAAGGCTGCAGGATTGGGCTTTTAAGAGAGTACTTCTTCTTCAGATGAGACACTCTGCAGTATTGTTAAGCTGTTCTTGGTGCAAGACTGCATGGGACGGGCAAAGATGGCTTTGAGTTTTTATGATCCCATGAGCTGAGGGCCTGCCAGAGACCAATCTAGTTCTCAGCATAAGATAGAGCAGCCCTGAGGCTGCTCTAAGTAATGCCTAGCTGAACGTAGCCTCAACAGCATTAATTCTAGAGGTCAGCAGGACTGATGGATGCCCCAGCCATGTTCCCTTTTCCCAGGACATGCATGCACCTTTATGCTGGGGACAGGGTGGAAAAGCTGTGTATGAGCCTTCATAGTGGCTCTATGCCAACTGAGGATTCCTATAGTCAAAGGAAATGCCTGGAGACCAGATCTGCTGGTTTTACAGCTGCTTTGCATGACCAGAACATGGCAAAATAGCCAGAGCAGAGTAAAGGCTCTGGTTTTTAATATGCAGATAACTCATTAGCATTAATGTAAGTCTTAGATGCCTCTGTGATGAAAATATACCCAATTCTTCAGTCTTTACTCAAGCAAAATTCCCATTGATTTAATTTCCAACCCCCCCAGATTCACTCTTGTTTTACATTAATATTTGCAACTACAGAATCAATTACATGGAAATTTGATGGTTTAATTAAATGCTAATTGAAATTGCAACAGTGAAGATTTTATCCAATTTTGGCTAATTTGCATATGTAAAATGGCAACATTATTGTATTTTCCTCTTGAACTCAGCATATGTCAGCCATGTGATATGCCTATTAACTGCAATATTACAATATTTCTTTACGCCTCATTGGAATATGTAAACAAAAAAATCATCTTTCACCCACATCTGAAACATTACACTGAACTCTGAAATGGCCATACTAAATTATACTGAGGCTAATTTGCATATACAAATAAAGTCAATTGGTGGTATTTCCTAAAAATAATCGTAGAAATCTTTCTACTCTATGAATGGTGAAAGTGAGTGTTATGAAATTTGATGGCTCTCTCATTACCTAAGTATTTTGTGAACAATTCAAAATATGCTGATTTGCATATACTAATTAGGTAACTCACAGCTATGTTTCTGAGGACTAAAAATTAATATAGAGTTAATCAGAAAGAAGGCAACCTTAAGGGCTGGGAGCTGTGCAATTTACACCACCTGAGAATCTGGCCCTAAGAGCACAGATCTCAAAGGTGGATAGTGCATTCAAAAAATGGTCTGCACTGCTCATTTTATGCAAGTGTAACTCCACTAATTTGCCTGGGTCTTCAGCTCCCACCAGAGCTGGAGACAGCACAGATGGGCCCACAGCATCAGGAAGCCATAACTGGCTCCCTGATGATCTGCCTGTTCCCCTGTGCTCAGCAAAGTTTGGTTATAGAAGAGAATAAGGCCAGAAATCTAGCCCCATTTTCTATTAATGGTCACCTAAATCACATGGGATTGTTTCTGTTTCCTGACTTGATGACTGACTTTTTTTAAACAGAAAAATGGCAAATAGCAAATAAGGGCTGATGAAGTCCCAGAGGGAATTTTCAGATGAATAATCACTTCGGTTAAAATTCATGAAACATTCTGGACTTGCAAATATTTTTCCCAAGTAAGCTGACTCATCCAAATACTCACAAGCAATTACTAATACAGGCCCATGAGTGGAGCAAATGTGCCATGTTTGTGCACAAATGTATTTGTGAATCACTTTTTGTATTATTCCACCATGTCCAATTTGCTAGTTTGAAAGTAGACAAAGGACTGACAAGCACATAATCTTGAAGTGAAGGATTATGGCCCTGTATGATTCAGCCTGGGATAAACTTACTCAGTTTGTACTCCATTTAGCACCACTGCTAGATTTTTGAATGAGCAGTTGCCAGAATACACAGTATAGAAAGGGTAAGCTAAGGGGTAAAGCATCAGGAGATTAAAGATTTGATTCTCATTTATTTATAGTTTAAGGATAAATGAGAATCAGGCCCTAATAGTATAAAATATAATGATGTTCAAGATTGCCATTGTGGATCCATTAATTTAAGGAATTCACATCAGTACATCTTACTGCTTTTCCAGACAGATAAAATGCTATTATATCTGTAGTCGCAGTCATTTTCAATTTGCAGTAATGCTGGGGAAAAGGTTACTGTGAAGAGGAGTGAGGGGCTGCTCAGGAAATGGGAAACAGAAAACAATCCCATGTGATTGAACGCTAATTGCTGTAACAAACACACTGATAAATGGAAATATTTATTGAATTGGCATGAACATTCTACAGTAAAATGTAAGCCTGCCACCAACTATAACTGTTGCTGTGGGTTACGTGGAGAGGATTTTAAGAGGAAAGGAGTTATAGGTGAGAAAAGTAAGTCATTATTGGTCAGTCCAAACATCTTCTACTGAGCTTCAACAAAGGAAATGAATGTGTCACGCTGCAGTCAGGCATTGATTAAATAGCGCCCATGTTACACTCCATCACACATAGGGGCTGATGAGAGAATGTGGGGCAGACCCAGTCTCAACTCCTGCTCCTCCTTGGCTGGTGGTGGAGAGCTTCCTCTCCCTTTCCAAATGCTTTACATACTTTCCCCCACCATGCCTTGTGGACAAGATGATGGTGGAAATCCAGCCAGTGGCACCAGGGCTGAGACAAGAGCTGGGATGCTGGTTCTGTATGATGCTTTGAGGGAGGAAATTACATGGACAAGCCAAGTGGTCCTGTTATTCCTGCCCTTGCCCCTCTGCCCCTCTACCCCTCCCCAGCCTTTCCACACTGTTGCCAGCCCCATCTCCTAGGAGAAGCAACATATCGGAGAACCAGCCTAAGGAAGGTTGAGCAGCTGTTTCAGTCACTGTTCCTCTTCTACAGAGCTTTACATGTGAAAGATGCACAGTGCCCTTAGAGCCAATCCTAGGAGCAATTAATAACGCCATAATGCTCTTATCTTGCAGATGCGATTCCTAGATGTTTTCACCTTGACCGTTTATGAAACAAAATCTACAGGATTAGAGTTTCCTGCTACTTGGAATGGGATGCACAGCACTAGCACAATGCCATTGGGTTCTCACAGCTGCATGCATATATTAAAAAGATCCTCTTCATGAATGCTAAAAAAATAATCCTTACAACACTTCTATTGATCTCATGGTGTAGAACTGACATTAAATGTATGTTACAAGGCTTACTTATTATCCTCTGGATTTTGGTGTGTGGGTGCTTAGATGGGGAGATGAGGGGGCGTAAGGAGTTTACTTTTACCAAGTTAGTCAACATCAATTTTTTATTCCGGGCCAGTCTGGACAGGCTAGTTTTTATATTTTGTAATAGTTCAGTGCAATATTTAAATATATTTCCATAAGATCATGGAGCTTTATAACAGACTGTTTCTATAATTTGTACACAAGGCCTACATTTGGGCCTAGACTACTTGACAGTGATCCTAGCATTATTAATTATGAGGCTGTGATCCAGACATGTCCATAGTCTCAAATTTTATATTTCTATGATTCAGCTCAGCTCATCAGGCTAATTTATATGATGTAATTTATAAAACAAATTGTAATCTGAATAGCATCCACCCCACATGTGCAAGATTATTCATTTCATACCTTCTTTATTTCCCTGCTTGTTGTGCTTCTTCAGCCATTCTATATTCTTCCTGATGGCTTCCAAATACGCCTCAGCTTTCCCTTGAGGAACAGATGAGAGACAAATCCAACACCCTTCATCAATGATTGATGCAGCTTGTTTAACTGAGAAAACTTGATTACAGTGAAGGCAGATTAAAACTATTCTTAGTTTCCATTTAAGGGACCAGCCCTGTCATCCTTATTCGGGAAAAATTCCCATGCACAGCTAGTAGATCCTGTCTGTGAGGGATGAGTGAGCTCTGATATGAATTTATGGCCATTTTCTCACTTTGATTTGTGTGTGCAACTCCTGTTGATTTCCAGAGCTATTGCATGCATGGACTGGGGTCAGTCTGTGGTGTTTAGAACACAACAGCTGTTAAAGATTAAAGTGTTAAGACACTGGGGTATGATTTTAATAAGACTGAAAGCTTTGTGCATCAGCTCACATACTAAAAACATCAGAAACCTCTTCTACTGACTGGTGTCAGTGCCATCAAATGTAAGATTGTGATGTTCCAAACGGCATAAGAAAAAACCTACAACCTGAAACAAAGGCACTGTATTAGCTGAGAAAAAGAAAGCATGAAAACTATAGAATCTTGTTAGAGCCTTTATATTTTGAATTTTTAAATAGTGTCTATTTTTAGCCCCAAGAGCACACAGGTCAAAATTAGTTCAAGGATTACCTAACAAGGCCCTGAAGGGAATGTTACAGATAATGGATTCTGAATTCTTAACTTGGCTAGAGCTTATTGATGTAACATGCTCATATTTGTCTGGAAAAGACTAGTGCGATTAGCTTGTGGAAGGCTGTTACTGCCTACTGTGCATGTCTGATCCCATCAATAAGTGGATACAATAGTAAATATGCTGAAACCTTTGAGCTAGGAGTGCAGAATTAGCGTGGAAGGAAGTCAGTCTGTGAAACAGCAAAGCATGTTAGAGGAAGAGACAAAGGGTCAAATTCCGATTTAATTTATACCTGTGCAGGTCCATTGAGTTGAATGTGGTTGTGAAGGTCTGAGAGCAAAATCTGGCCCAAACTGGATACATCCTCCATAGACATCCCACCACTAGCTAGGGTACCCTGCCTCAGATTGTTAAGTTCCATTCTGCAGTTGTGGACTTCTCACTGCTACTGGATGCTCAAATAGCCACAGCAGCAAAAATACCCACTTCTCTCTGGCTATAAGAGTGCACCTCACCCTACTGGGTGCCAGCCTAGGCATGGTGACTCATGAACTGTGACCTCTAGGCTTGAGTATTGCAACTCGTTATATCTAGCAATGAAACCACATATGCTGAAAAAGCTCCAACTGATACAAATTACAGCAGCTGCTAGCTTGGCAAGTAGGTTGCCATGAACATATCATCCTGGTTCATCACCGTCTGTACTGGTTCATCAGTGAACATAGAATCCATTTAAATGATTCTGCTCTGATATTCTAAGTCCTCCATAAGACTGACCTCAGTTACCTAACAAATCACCCATCTCTGCAACCACAGCCTCCCATGACAGCTACCTTCTACTGGAACAATGAAACTGTTGACCATTGAGGAGGCTTGTGAGTGTAAGAGACAGACCGTCCATGGGAGATGTAACTAGACTATAGAACTCTCACCTCAGCAACAGATACAAATGACCCTGGAGCTTGCCACTCTCATAGTTAAATGCAGAACACATGCGAAACTTAGCTTTCCCTCAGTAAGTCACACATACACACACACAAACCACCACCACCCAAAAAATCCTATGAAGGAATCAAAGTATTTTTCCTACAAGCTGCGAGGGAAGGAATGTATGCAGAGAAATCCTTGCTGTTCTATTTAAGTACTTGGGAGGTGTTGAAACATGATAGTGAGGGCACTATGGAAATGCCTTGACACAAGAGATTTAGCTAAAAGTACATTTGTGCTTGTCTTTGGGCCATTCCATGTCAGAAATACACACTGGCGAGACATGCTGTTTTCTGTGTGGTACGCCAGCTGAATTGTTTTTTTTCCATTTACTATGGATTTCTGTGGAAAGAGTAGCTTATGGTCAGGCTAACCTGTCATTGTATGCAACATTAAATGCTGCATTGAGGCAGCTGACATGATAACCTGTATCAATGTTCTTTTTCCTCTCTGAGCTGCTAATTTGCTGCAGAACATAAAGTTCTGCATAACTTTGAAAAGGCAAATGCTTATGCGGACAATGGTTGTTAAAAGCACCCTTGCTGTCTAACAGTGGGCCGTCCAAATTGATTCATTCTGTAGAACAGACAACTCACTTCCTTTCAATATCAGCTTCTCATAACACAGATTGGAGAAATCAATATGCACCAATGCAGAATATTGAATGCACCAATGATCTTAGGTCACTAAAACGCCACAGATGCAAAGAAGCAATATCCCACTGCATTAGTGTATTAAAATACATTTGATCTGATTTCTGATGTAGGCTATAGATTCTGTAATAAAGGATTATGGCCACAATTCAGTTAGGCACATAGATCTTTGTATTTAAAATTAGGCACATGCTTAAGTACCTTTCTGAATCAAGGCCTATGTACAGAAGTTTAGGAATAGTATGAAACAAAATAAAATACATTTTAGGAGACAAAATGAGAAAATAGTACTGTTGCTAGTAGCATCCTTTGAGGGAGGTTCATATTTACCAGATAATACACTAGCTGCATACAGACTGCAATCACAACTACATTAATGAGTTATCTTCACGCAGCCATTGGGATTGCTAAAGAATCATTTTAAGAATCATTCATAAAATGGTCATTAACCAATTTAATAAATTAATTGATACTTTTTTGCAGATAATGGACTAAATTAATGATAGTTTGACCTTACAGATGTCAGCAAGCAAGCCTCTTTAAGGAGGCTTTTGCCAACTCCAGTTCATGTTTTCTCTGTTTTTCCTTCTCTTCATTCTCTTTTTGTTGTTTTTTCCATTTCTTTTTGGTGCTTTTCCATTTCTCGGCGGTGGGCCAACTCTTCTTCTGCTTGTTTCCTTCGGTAGGCCACCTCTTCTTCTTCTAGTTTTCTTTTGTGTGCTGCCTCCTTGGCTGCCTCTTTGGCTGCCTGTTCTCTTTGGTAGGCTGCCTCTTTGATCTGTTCTTCTCTTTCTTTCATCTCCATCTCTTTTTGTTTTATTTCCAGTTGTCGCCTGTGTTCAGCTTCTTTGATTTGTTCTTCGGCGCCAATTTTTGCCTTAGAAGTCATGGTTCCTGTTTTCTTGTGTTGGGGTGCCCTCCGGTGTTTATCTTCTGAACTGCAGGCTCTGTTCCCTCCTGGAGTCTGCCTAGCAACAGTGCTTTTTTCCTTTTCTCTCTCTAGCTAATGTTCAATGAAGGGAAACCAGAAAAACCACTTTATTTGCATGCATATAAGTGCTGGTACTTGCCTCCTAATGGGAGGGCTATTGCATGACAAAAGACCCTCAACAGTCTCTTAATGGCTTCTCGCTTAACATGCAAGCCACAAACTGCCAGAGAGAGCAGAAAAAAAAATTCTCTCTGGTTCCCTTTTAAAACCAACTGTTTCTCTCTGCTAAAAAGCCCCTAGCAGAGAAAAGAAAAATAAAATATTTCCACTGGCTTCTGGATTCTGTCTATCCCGTAACCGCTGCTACACCATATCATAACCTTATTCCCAGATCTGGACCTTAGCGTCCAAAATATGGGGGTTAGCATGAAAACCCTCCAAGCTTAGTTACCAGCTTGGACCTGGTACCTGCTGCCACCACCCAAAAAATTAGAGTGTTTTGGGGCACTCTGGTCCCCCTGAAAAACCTTCCCTGGGGACCCCAAGACCCAAATCCCTTGAGTCTCACAACAAAGGGAAATAATCCTTTTTCCCTTCCCCCCTCCAGGTGCTCCTGGAGAGATACACAGACACAAGCTCTGTGAATCCAAACAGAGTGAATCTCCCTCTCTGTTCCCAATCCTGGAAACAAAAAGTACTTTCCTATTCCCCCAGAGGGAATGCAAAATCAGGCTAGTAATCCAACACACAGATCTCCCCGATTCCTTCCTCCCACCAATTCCCTGGTGAGTACAGACTCAATTTCCCTGAAGTAAAGAAAAACTTCAACAGGTCTTAAAAGAAAGCTTTATATAAAAAGAAAGAAAAATACATACAAATATTCTCTCTGTATTAAGATGATACAACACAGAGTCAATTGCTTAAAAGAATATTGAATAAACAGCCTTATTCAAAAAGAATACAAATCAAAGCACTCCAGCACTTATATTCATGCAAATACCAAAGAAAAGAAACCATATAACTTACTATCTGATCTCTTTGTCCTTACACTTAGAAACAGAAGACTAGAAAGTAGAACTACTTCTCCAAAGCTCAGAGAAAACAGGCAGGCAGACCAAAAGACAAAAGACCTCAGACACAAAATTCCCTCCACCCAAAGTTGAAAAAATCCGGTTTCCTGATTGGTCCTCTGGTCAGGTGCTTCAGGTGAAAGAGACATTAACCCTTAGCTATCTGTTTATGACAGGCTGTTAATCACTTCAGTATGAATTTCTTTCATTCCTTCCTAAAAACCTTAAATTGCAAAGGGTTAAAAATCTTAGAAAAGAAAAAATACTATTTTAAACACATAGTGTCTTATTTTCATAATTTAAAAATAAGCATTTCTGGTTCTTTTCTGAGCACCTTTGGGATTCAAAACAGACCAAAGTCCAATCCTGCTCTCTCATTGGCCTCAACAATATAATTCCTATGGACTCCCCTGTACATGGCTCCACTATCCATGCTCTTTAAAATACATTTTAAACAAAGAATTGGCACTGAGAAACTTCTCAGGGCAGAGAGACTGTCTTCCTCTGCTTTCCATGGAGCCAACCATGTCTACTGCTTAAACAAGTACTAAATGATAATATATATGTGACTATACTGCATTCACATTTAAGGGATCTCTTCTTCCCTCAATGTGTACGTGTATCTCATCTACTTACCCAGAATTATGCTCTTGCATAAAGAGGCTGCTGATATTCCATTTCAGTCACTAGAGTAATTTAAGGATACTAATAAATAATTCCAGGCTGTTTAGAGGATTGGTGGCAGGGAATACAGACTGCTGGATTTAAGCCAAAGTGCTAAATTAGAATTGTCATTACTCAGTGCCAGCTTATCTCAAAGGCCTGAGCAATTCCAATCAGTTTAGGGGGTCAAAGAATATATAAAGAAAGAGAACTTCACAGTGCAGTGGAGAACTAGGGAATTCACTAGCTTGAATTGAAATTCATGAAGGTCTGCCGCCCAGCAGTGTTGGGTGCATTTCAGAAGAGTAGGTCACATATGCATTAACGGAATTGTAATAATATTAGGGCTTGTTGAAAATTTTCCATCAATGGGAAATTGTTTTTTGATTAAATGAAAATGTTTATTAAAAATGTCTGTGTTCAATGGAAAATTCTGATTGTTCATCAAAACAGCATGCACCCGACAAGCACATCAGCTCAGAAAATGAGAGTTCAGACCCAAGAGTTGAATAGGAATTGGTCCTATGCCCACATAGAGTGCAAAACACAGGACCAATGGGCTTGTTTCATTACAAAATTATTCCAATGGTGGTATTATGCTGTATCCACACACCTGTGCCATTCTGCTGCGTATGTAATCCACTGCTAGTCTGACCAGGAAAAAAGTCCAGTCATTCAGTGCACAGGCTAATAGCAAGAGTACCTTTTGGTTCTTCATTGTTTCCTGCTGTATTTTGTTCTTTCACTTTTGTGGAATCCTTCAATGTTTCATACTGTTTTTCCATTTTAGCTGCTTCTTCCTTTGTACTGTCTGCCTCTTCACTGCTCTTATCTAAAGAAGTTGCAATCAGAACATTCGTTTACTTTTGTACCATATGTACCATAAGTGTTTTGAAATCACGTCATTCATTGCTAAACATTAGAATGTTCTTTTGGGAAGTTCAAAGACTTTGACTATTGATTCAGAAAGAAACTCATAGAAGACTGAAAATGGTGCATCTCTAAAGGTTATCTCCTGCCTTGGTCACTGAAAACGCCTACCTTTTCTCTTGCAAACACTACTTCAAGTCAGTCAATTAAGATATCATAATATAAATTCCCTAAGGGCTGGTTTCAAAGTTCATGGAAGATTATGGGAGTTTCTCCATTGACTTCAATGGGCTTTAGATCAGGCCACACAATCCGCAGAATGGTGCCTTGTCTTTATTTTTTTCTTGTATTGCAGTGAGTACAAAGAAATCAAACCCATCGAAGTCTAGGGTCAGGTCCCCCAAAGCATTACACAAGGGTTGTCTTGCATATGGGTATTACTCACTGAAGTAAGGCTCGTCCCCAGTGGAATAAGGACACTCGTGAATAAAGATTTGGAGGTTTTGGCAATTATGTGACAACTCCTCCCTCCCTTCCAGCAGACACGATAGTTACAGTCCTGCACTTTGCAGGCTCAGAGCCTTAAATTACCAGTCTGACACCTAGCAAAATTAGTTTACTTATAACTAAATAGGTTGAACAACAATGTGTTATAAATAGTGATTGCAAGTAGATAGAGGAATAGAGTAAATACCTGCTAGTAGCTTGTTTTTGGTGCTGCTCAGGGGGCTTTCAAGTTTACTCTTTGTCTGCAGAGCTATCATTGCATCCAAGTTTTCTGGAAAATGAAAAAAACCTAGCTACTCTCACACTGAAAATTATAGTGCCCAGATTACCCACCTGTACAAGAACACGGTTAAATTCCCTGTAGAAAACAAAAGGGTTAAGCAAGAAATTAGTAATTCTTGTCACTGAAGATATAATGTAAAGGCAGCTGATTACCAAGTAACAGAATAGCTATTTGGCTACAGAGAACATTGAATATTTTTAAGTTAGAAAATATGCTACAGCATGATAATTTGGGCACCAAATAATACCAATATGCATTAAATTGCAATATGCATTAAATGCATTAATATGCAATAAAAGACAGCATGAGAGTGTAGATCTATTCAAACTAGAGTATTTAAATCATCCAGACTCTTCTTCTTCCATTTTAATTCAGTGAATGAGCTGACAAAACATAAAGACCACATTGTGCCTACCAACTGCTATTGGTGTAAGGAATGGATGTGTGCAATTACAAACATTATCTCAATCAAAGCTGCAAGCAGAATGTTTCTTTTTCCTGGAAGGAGAATATTCCCCTAAAGTTTCTCTGACAAGTGCTTTTATAGTCTAGGTGGGAAATTAGTCCAGTAAAAAGGTTTTATGTGATATTTAAAGTGGAATCAACTTTTAGAAAGTTGACTAGATTAAAACAGCATTTGTACAAGTGCCTCAGAAAACAAACATTTATTAAAAACTTAGCAGACTATGGTGACTTTATGCAGCCCTAGGAGACTGTAGAACAATGCTTTCTAGTACTTTAAAAACCTTTAGGGCTAACTCTTGTATCCTACAAAAGTCAAAGCAGAATTTGGCTCATAGAAGGAAAAACATTAACAACTTAGATACGATCAGTACATACTAGTACAATGAAAACAAAACCTTTAGACATTGTGTTTAATTACACACATGCAAATGCAGATTATCATGTAATTAGTTATGCTTTCTCGTTTATATTGTGGCATTAGTCTAGAACTTGCTTGCTCTTTCAGCAACCCTTTTAAAAGTACAATTGAACATCAATCCAGAATTCTATACTTAAGAAGATAAGAACGGCCCTACTGGTCAGATCAAAGGCCCATCTAGCCCAGTAGTCGGTCTTCCGACAGTGGCCAGGTGCCCCAGAGGGAATGAACAGAACAGGTAATCATCAAATGATCCATCCCCTGTCGCTCATTCCCAGCTTCTGACAAACACAGGCTAGGGACACCATTCCTGCCCATCCTGGCTAATAGCGATTGATGGACCTATCCTCCATGAATGTATCTAGTTCTTTTTTGAACCCTATTATGGTCTTGGCCTTCACAATATCCTTTGGCAAGGAGTTCCACAGGCTGACTGTGTGTTGTGTGAAGAAATACTTCTTTTTATTTGTTTTAAACCTGCTATTAATTTCATTTGGTGACCCCAGTTCTTGTGTTATGAGAAGCAGTAAACAACACTTCCTTATCTACTTTCTCTGCACCAGTCATGATTTTATAGATCAATCATATCTCCCCTTAGCCATCTCTTGTCCAAGCTGAAAAGTCCCAATCTTATTAACCTCTCCTCATATGGAATCTGTTCCATAACCCTAATCATTTTTGTTGCCCTTTTCTGAACCTTTTCCAATTCCAATACATTTTTTTTTGAGATAGAGCATCCACATCTGCACATAGTATTCAAGATGTGGGTGTACCATGGTTTTGGGGACTACTGTGCTGCAGGAGGTAGGATCTTTTGGATAGGATGTAAAATTGAGGTCCTTGTGCTTATGTTCATTAAATTCTGGATCAATTTTAACCATGCAAATAGATTTGCTCTATACATTTCTCTTGCAGTTTCAGTTGGATAAATTATTCTAATTCACATTCTGTTTTATGCTGTTGTGAAGTATTGCCACTTTTTTTAGGCCCTAATCCAGTAAGCCATTTAAGCATATGCTTAACTTTAAGCAAGTGAGTAGACATTTGAAATCAACGATCTATTCAGCTGCTTAAAGTTAAACATATGCTTATGTGAAATGATTGTTTAGGGCCTTCCATGCTCCACCCCAGAAGTGACAGCATTTTAGTGGCAGGTGAAATGATCCCTATATTATGGAGAGACCAAGAGTTCTCCACAGTTAAATTTACGGATAGGGTTCCACTGAAAGGCTGATCTTCAAACCCCTTTATAAATCTGTAGATGTATATTTCTATGTTACCAAATATGAATGAGAAGAAAATTCAAAGAGATTTTTAGTTACAAACTTTTTAAAAAATCACTTCTTTTTGAAATTTTCACAGACAGTGGGATCTACATAAGCACGAAGATACTTTAGGAGCACAAGACCCAATGGGATTTGTGCTCCTCAGTCACTTCACTGCTTATGCAATTCCCATCCACATGCCTAACATGTATTTTTCTATATTATCAGTGCAGTCAAATTTCAACTCAATTTATTGCTGGTAAACAATACACATTATCGTCTTGTTGAGTACTCTGTGCACAAGACAATAATGTCTATTGTTCACCAGCAATGCAAGTATATATAATATACATATATATAAAAAATTAGCATTGTTTACCACTAATGAATTGGGGTTCGTCACTGAAATCAACACAGAACAAAACATGATGATGGAAAAAAGTTTCATCTTCAAAAGCTGATGTATAAAACTCCAGTCCTCACAAGTAGATGTGGACAATTTCTTACAGAAGCCCTTTCAATAGGAAGTGCTTTTTACAGGCAAAACTTTGAAGCTGCCTAGTTAGCTGCAGGGCATGTTAACATTAATATAAACATGTAGCAAGCTACTGTATTTTCAGTTTCATATATTGGATGTTAGCTGTACAAGCCATTAATGGGGATTGCAATGACACGTTCTCACACACAACAGTGATATGATTACCCAAGAAGCCAGATTCTTATTAAACAGGATTGGTTGCTTCCTTTTTTTCAGAATTAATTTCCTCTCCCCCCCCAACAGTTTTCATTTTTTCAAAGCACTTGTGTTTCCATCAGATGTGGATGGACCACGGTTGAATAATGTTTGCTTTGAGTTACATTAATGGCGTGAGTCATCGTCAGAAATGACATGTGCAGGGCCAGTAGCTAAGCAACTGAATGTCCTATTTGGTGATCTAACAAGATCTGATGACTTTTCTAGTCTGGTTACCCTAGCAACCTATTTGTTACAGAGTAAGAATTCATAAAGGTGTTGACTTTTTGTCAGCCTGGCCACCTCTTTGTAATGATACTAATCAAGGCAACAAAACAAGAGCTAAGAAGCAAATGGATGTGACCCAGGTTAGTAAAACAGCTATCCCAAGGGCAATAGGTTTTGAGAATGTTATTACCTACCATGAAGGCATTGTTGTCTAATGGTTAGAGCCAGAAACCAGACATCAAGCAGATTTGGTTTCTACTCCCAGCTCTGCCACTAGCTTACTCTACATCAACGTACTGGCAACTATCAGCACAAACTCTTATGCTGAAGCTTGCTACAGTATGTAAAACTGATTTCTTTACCTGTAGTTAAGATTGCTATCGGGCGCCATGATCATCACATTCTGTTTAAAAACCCAGCATTTCTATGCTGCCTAGGAACAACACAACAGAACAAGTCCTTTTGCAGAAGTGTTGTTTAATACCATACATTTTTGTCATCCGTCAACTTTCAAATTAAGTTGACAAGTGAACAAGGTTAGAACGTGAAAGTGCCTCCTAGGCACAGGTTGATTATGCAAAGAAATTATGTCTTTCCAGGAAATGTTACAAACTCCCAGAAAACATCATGAAAAGATAGATTTGTGTACACAGGGAGAGAAGTATCAGCTTTGGAGTTCATTATTTATTCAGCTAAACATTAGCATGGGCAGATTACTGACTGCCCACTAACACGCCCATAGCCATTTAAGTAGTAATAATTGGCTCTCACCACACTAATTGGCTCTTACCTAACAATTTCAAAGTGGTTTATGACAATAATTAGTATTACTATCCGATTTTACAAATGGGAAAGTGAGGCAGGCAATATATATACTGCCTGCATGGTCCTGAGGATATCACATAGGCCGCAGCTGTGTGCTGACTGGGCCGCAGGTTGAGAACCACTGCTCCAGAGGATTTTAACAACATCACTCTGCGGTTAGCAAGATGGGAAATCTCTCAAGAGCCATATGATACAATTTCTGCTCCTATCTAACCCCCTCCCTCTCTGGGGCTGCTCATGCTGCCTGTGCAGCCCATTAAATAACATTCTGACAACATGCAGCTTGTGAAGGGTCCTGGAGTGGGACAGGGGTCATGTAAACCCAGCCTGGAGGAACTTAATTTGGGAAATTCAGATAAATGGCACCTCCCCCCCAAACATCCTGGTCCTAATCCCACATTTATGGTTTCAGTGCTCAGATGTGCCTACAGAGACACAGACTCCAGAAGGCAGTCCTTACGCGGAGCTGTTAAATAACAACAAATGGATAGGCAAATGGTCCTTTCCCCACAAACAAAAAACAGGTGACAGGGTGCAAAGCACTGGGCTTTCAAGAATCAGAGAAACCAGATTAGTGCATCAATAGAGAAGCTATTTGAAGGGCTGGCACTTATAACAACAGATCCAGGGGGTAGAGTGGGAAGAAGTCAGCAAAGAGACATTGAAGAAGAGCCATGGCATTTGCAAGAACAGAGGAATAAAATAAAATATCCTTCTTTTAGTTTAAAGGGTGTTACATGGAGTTTGGAGAGTCAAGGAGGGAAGAGTGGTTCAATGAGAGGGGGCTAGTAATACTGAAACAACTGAAACCTCCTTATAGTAATTCAGCTGATGAGGTCCAGCCTCTGTGGATATGCTATGATCTCACATGTCACTCCGATTTCTCACTTGGCCCAAGATGTCCATATCTATACACTACAATATGGGGCAAATCCTTTCAGAATCTCAATGCCATGTCCTAGGCCGGCGGCCACATGCTTTTCATTCTGGGGCTGCCATTGGCTCTTTCTGGAGTCAGATCTGGCCCTTTCACCAGACTGAAGAACTCTCAGTTGAAGCGTCTGGGGCTTTGGGTGGGAAAGGAATGTAGGATCAAGTTATTACTGGAATTTTGTTCTGGGACAACCCACACAAGCACCATATGGTCTCTGGGGAAAGCAGAAAAAACATTTGACCTGTTTTGCTTTGAATTCAATGCCATCCTGTAGATTGGTCAAGGGAGACTGACCCTCAATGTCCTTCTAGATCAGAGTGGATGGATCCAGACCATCCCTTTGGTGCCTCTTTATGGTGCAAAGGAGTGGATTCGGCCCTCAGGGCGCAGGAGAGCTGGCTGGCCAACACATCCCGTTTTTGGGATGGAAGGCTTAGGGCCAAACTGAGAGGTGACCTACCAGGTGGTGAAAGTTAAACATTGATGAGTGTGTATATATAAGTAGATGTAATTTGTTCGTTGATGGGGACAGAAGGTTGTAGCAAGAAAAGTAACTGGCACTGTGTAATGAGGGGTTTGATGAGACTTAATTATATTCATGGGGTGCCCTCCTTACGTCACACTTGCTTATACACTCCTGCCACAGCCCTCATTCTTCCTTCCCCTCCTCATGTAAGTTATGCTCACCACCCTGTACCTATCCTACATTGTCAGGGAGGCTTTCACCTGGCTATTCAGATGCAGTAATAGTGAGTGAAAGAGGAACATGCTTCTGGACATGTTTTTCTGCTCTCTGCATTACACTATTGGCTCAGTCCTGATCCAACCTAAGTAACTGGAAATTTTGCCATTGGTTTCAATGGGAACATGTTCAGGCTCAGTGTCTGGAGTAGCTATATTGAGGAGTACTGCACAAGCTTGGCAGTGTACTCAGCTGTGTCCTTGTGTCTCCCAATTAAAGGCCAGGTTGTGTCTCCTGGGCACTGGCCTGTGTTGTGGTGGAGCTCTGAGGGGCACTGTGTAGGAGGGCCAAAGAAAGAACACCCACTTTAGCATCCCAAACAGTAGCAGAGGAAGCATGAGAGCAGCACAGCGAGTCAGTGCCCCCATGGGATCAGAGGTGCATTTCCCCAGGGGATGCAGAGTTTGGGGTCTGCACTCCCTGTGTCCTCAAAACTTTCCACCAGAGAAAATTGTTGCAGCTGAACCACATGGAAATTCCTGTGTCTTCTTTCCCCTCCCAGTGGAATTTCCTTCAGAGGTACAATTTGGCTCCAATATAGTGTTACAGTAAAACTGTATTATTAGTAATATATTTAAAGAAGGGACAAACTAGTTTTACAGACTCCGGGTATGTCCACCCAGGCGATTGCTCATAGGGAGGGTGAGTGCCTACTACCTATGAACCACCTACCCACAGCTGGTATGTCATGTCATTTGGAATCCTTCTCTGAATTGCCCATGAGAAACAAATGACAAGGCAAAGTGGAGATGCATGGAGACATCTGTTCATGTCCAGTTCCAACCAAAATAATCTCCTACTCAGCTGTGGAAGGGGCTAGAGAATCTGACAGTGATTCAGAGCTGAAGGAAGGAGGTGTGAAAGAGGTGGCTCTGGCTCAGAGTTGAAGTAAGGAGGTGGTTCTGACTCAAACACTATAAATATTGAAGAGATGAAGCCATGTCTATTTTTCCTCTTAGCCACGAAACTGGTCTGCTTTTGGTTCTATGTCCAGCCTGTTACAGCTCTATATGTGCCACTGCTGCATCACCTCTAACCACAGCATGCTAATTGCTTTACTCAGAGCAGGTTAAGAGGGAAATCCATCGGAGACAGCAAATCCACAGAACACTTAAACGTGTTTTCCTTCTCACTGCTCTGCTTTCATCTCTCCTCCTCGTCATGTTTCGCTATTCCCCTTCACACTTCAGTAGCTACTCAGGATGCTGATAAGAGGACACATGCTCAAAACCCAACCAGTCATCCTGAGTAATAACGGCCAAATCCTCCCATTTATATATGTACGGAATTACAGAAGAGGCAATCTGCCTACACATGAGTCCTCATTTCCTCCTATTCTCCCTTTTGGGCCCCACACTCTGCCCAGTCTCTCTCTCTGATTCTGCCTTTGTCCCCTTTCCCTCCTCTGTCTCCAAGCTTTTATCCATGCTACTTGGAGCAGCCTGATATTTCCCACCCACCAAGGCCCTGTCTAGACTGGGAAAACATAATATGAGTTACTTCTGCTCCAGGTACTGTTGCACAGAGCAACATGGCCCCTGACTCCTCCTTTATTCATGGGCAATCTATATTCCTGGTGCAAAGATGCCACAAGTGACTTTGTGGTGAGAGGAAACATACTATGTAGATGTCTTTTCTTATCACACAGAAAATGCTTCAAAATTCCACTTTATGCGGATTCTCTACAAATTTGCTCCCTTCCATGCTGTACAAAAGCATGGGACATAGACCCTTAATTTGGATACTGAAAATAAACTGACCCATCTTGGTCATCATTGGAGATACAATATAAGTCTCTCTCACTGGAGCTAAAGGAGTAACTCCATTAGCTGGTTGCACTATTAGGCTATTATTTTCTGTACATTAGCCACTAGAGGGGACATGACACATTAAGGCAGCATGTTACACAACACAACCTGCACTTAGGGGATACATGCGGTTAGAAGTTCACATGCTAGTGCAGATTTTACTGAATTGGGATGGCAAAGAATAAGATTGCTACAATATTACCCCCATAAATGCTATGCCAACAGGTAAAATGTAATCCCTGTTCTCTAAAGAGTATAGGTAAGTGTTAAGTACCACAATGAAGTCCAATTTGTCCTCTAATGTCTTATAAGTATTTGTCCAGCATCTCTTAAATATTGGAGTATAATGTAAACAGAGCTTTATTACAAATATTTATTACAAATGATTATAAAGGGACTCATTAGTTTTAGGGATTTATTTTGAAGTGTGGTAATTCATTACCATATTTAAATGAATTGGAGCTCTGTTGGAAGCCATGCTATTTGTTTGGAATCCTGGGAGGCTTTCCCACTAAATATTTATTAAAACTAGATGATTTTCTGTATGCATTTAGCATCAATAGAAGAGTGGGATGACAGATTAACCCGCACCCATCTTCACCTGCCCAACCAGAAAGAAGGAAATCTGAGCCTCACAACCAGTTCTAAAGCACCACAGTACAGTTCTGGATTAGCTTCAGATAAATTACTCACAATTCAACACCCCTTAAAAAAAAAAGATTCACCTACACAGAGATACCCTTCCACCTTAAAATGAGCTGGGGGGAGAGGAGAAGAACCCACATACAACACACTGGAGAGGAGACTCTCTCAGCACACAGAGAAACTCTCTTTGTGCCGTTCAGCCTGTGCATTACCTATATATTTATCTCATCGTTACAGAGACATGTCCCGGATAGGAGAGACAAGCTGTCAAGGGAAACTCCATCATGCTTCTACTCAGCACAGTGAAAGAAAGCTATAGAAGGAAAGTGATATGTTGTTCATACTCCAATATTAAAATGGTGCATTGCATAAAAATCTATACAATGTGGCATTGATCCTGTCCTGCTGAAGTCAATGGGAGTTTTGCCATTAACTTGAACAGGAGATGAGGCCAGCTGGCATCTCTCAGGAGGCCCTCAGCACCTCGCAGGATTTGGGCCTTTAGTGATCAGTTTCAAACTCTTTGTAGAACATCCAGAATCAGCTAGTTGTTAAATAAATAGTAGCCTTATCTTCAAAGTATAAACATAATGAACTGTGTGTCCTATTTGGCATACAATAACCCAGTGTTTCCCAAACTTGGGACGCAGCTTGGTTAGGGAAAGCCCCTGGAGGGCTGGGCCGGTTTGCTTAGCTGCCACATCCGCCGGTTCAGCCGATCGCGGCTCCCACTGGCCGCGGTTCACTGCTTCAGGCCAATGGAGCTGCTGGAAGTGGCAGCCAGTATGTCCCTCAGCCCACGCTGCTTCCAGCGGCTCCCATTGACCTGGAGCAGCGAACCGTGGCCAGTGGGAGCCGTGATTGGCCGAACCCGTGGACGTGGCAGGTAAACAAACCGGCTCAGTCCGCCAGAGGCTTTCCCTGCACAAGCGGCATCCCAAGTTTGGGAAACACTGGAATAACCCAACCTCTCCACTCTGAAGGGCTCTTGCTCCTTTGCAGTGTTCAGAAACTGCATGGATTCAGTCTCTACCATAGATTTTCAAAGCAGTTCAGAGGACATTAGACACATATCTACAATTAGCTTTAATGGCAGACAACATGTCTAAATCTCACAGACTGCACTGCAAATCTCACCCTGCCACTTTAAATATTGGATTTTGAGCAATGTGTGTTATAGGGATGTAGACCATCTGCCTATTTGCTTTATTATTTATTAGGTGCTGAGGGGCATGAAGTGTGGAGAACAGCTGTCTGCCCTTTCATCTGTGCATCACTTTGCATGAATTTTCACCCCAAGTCACTAACATTTCTACATCTCTCTGCTTCAGAAATTCTCCCATACACCAGAGTTTAATATTTGAAATGTATGCAAGCTTTCTGGAATTTTTCTAAGCCCAGGCAATACAACTGTATCATATCTCCATGTTGTCCTTTTTATCTTGACATTCTTTATACTCTTTTTTGGCTGCAACTGTTTTTACTAAAATAGCATCCAACCTTCACAAGGCAGGAGTACTCAGAAAGAATTTGTAAAGGGGAGGAGTCTCCCTGGAAACATACTGCAGAACTTTCACATTGCTGAAGAATTTCCCCCCCCCAAAGTGTGGTATCAATAGTTAAAAAGTGGAGTGTGTTGAGAGGATAGCTGGCATTCTGCCAACAGTGGGACAGTTTCCCTGTATAATGTGTTTTGGATGAATGCACATTTTACCTTCGTTTGTTCCAGCTTCTCTTTAATGTTTCCAGACTTGTGCTTTCTGCTAAAGTGCATCACTGGTTTTACATATATATTGTTTCTTGATGTCTGGCTTCTGCATTATGGATTATATTAGTCACATTACAAGACTTTCAGTATGTATTGGTTTTATATATTTAGTTATCAGTTTTGTTTTTCTCACCATCCTTCAGCTAGATCTTGTGCAATATAAGGCTAAACCTAATAGCATCATTCACTGTTGCAGCAAGACATTTTCCCCTGGAGTGGGATACAGTGATGATGACATAATGCTGTGGTTTCAAATCCCAAACCAGCTGTCACTGGTAGATGCATTTAAACTCACTGCCTCTGTGTCCATGGAAGAGACACAAAAGCTTATGACTTGATTTAATAAATGATTTATTATTTTTAATATATAATTCAGGGATGTAGTTTCCACATGGCTTCAGTCATAACACAGGCAAGAGTAAATTATACAGCATAATGCTGTAGTAAAACAGGGCAAGAATATGTTTCCATCTGCCCAGATACTCTAAGTATTTCCTCCTTTCTCAAGCAACATGGGATTTGATGCTGCTTACTAATTCTGGTCTGAGGGAGCAATTAAATAGCTGTGGATTTTTTTTTAATAAAGGCAATTTTTTCTTCTTTCTGACACACATTTATAATAATTATATTTTTCCTGTGTATATGTTGCACATTGAGCCCATATCTGTAGCACCTAGACTGCACTAAAAAGCAATTGTACATATGCCAGAATTTATATGTATATTAAATCATTTTGTAATGATTAGATGCATAAAACTGACTATGCCAGTATACCAAGCTAATATTCTCATATGTTTTCTATCCTTGAATTCCTGAAAATATTTGCTCAATCTATGAAGGTCAAATTTAAAGTCATTTCTCAAGTCAGTCAACAGTAAATCTAAAAAAAAATTACCACAGAAGCAACTTGAGACCTATGAAAGAGCTTTTTCCACTACTGTAAATTGCTTTGATGGAGCACAAAAAAGATCTATCTCTGTCTCTCTACAAATCACAGGTTTGCAAGGCATAGCCTGACTACATCAGTTGCTAGAATATGTTTTGTCACCAAAAACTCTTAACCTAATCCCTATCCTCTTCCCCACCGTGTCATCCTGACAATTTGTTCCCAGGATTGAAGTATTTATATATCCAAAGCAAAGCCCATTTGAACAAATGTCCTAAATATTAATAGGCTAAATGTGTCCCTAATGTAACTCCATTGACTTCAGAGGAGTTAGAGCAGAGATAAAATTAGCCCATTATGTTTTGGCATGATACTACAAGTCACACTATCTCCATTTGCAACGATGATAGTGAAACCTCCACAGTGCTTATATCAGTCACTTTATTGTATGTGGCACCTTTAATACACATACGGAGACTGTGCAGTAAAGGACCAAATACTGATAGATGTTGTCTGAACACATAATGCTTTTAGCAGCCCCCTAGAATGGAGTGCAAGACTTGTCCAGGGATTTACTACATTATTTAGAGTACAAAAATAATCAGAGTATTTTCATTATGAGCTACAGTACCTTCTGTGACCAGGTTATTCATAACAAATCCATCCAATTACAGTAGGATCCAGTAATCAGATATCTGCAACTGTCCAAGTTATACAAGGCTATGGGCTCCATGAAAGGTCACTGCTGATCCTGGCTCTGTGACAGGCTGATTTATTTAGCTGAGAAGTCAAAAACTTATTATGCAAAACCAGACTAGGGATAGTTGAGAAAGTGATGGGTCAAGGAGAACTCATGCAGATGAGCCCTCCTCCTGCATCCCTGGCTCCTCAGTTTGAATGGCTATGAATGCTTAATGTACAAGAGTATGTGGATGCCAAAAGAAGAGGTTTATGAGTGGAGTTTATATCATTCCAAGATCTCTCTTAAAGAAAAGGGAGTTTGCATAGCCAAGAGTGATATGAAGGGGTTCTGAGAGCCAGCAGCCTCAGAGCCTATTGCTGAGCTGTGACCCAAAGTTACAATGCAGCAAACTTGACAGATGGTGGGAGATTTACGTGATCCAGGTCCCCAGAATTAGGCCCACTCTACTATAGGTGTTTGTGGATGGCAGAATAAAGGTCCTAATATGTAGGATTTATTTTGGGAAAATATAAGGGCCTGATTAATCACCAGTGTAATTCCACTGAAATTAATGGAGTTACACCAGTATCAAAATGGAGTAACACTACAGTGAATTAGTCTCTACGTTTACATCTGATTGATAACCTTTCATTTCATAACATGAAAACAGTGACACATATGAAATTCAACACTGTTGTAAAGAATGATCATAAAAGTGATGCCTCAATATTCTGAGTGATCACGCCTGAAATAAGACTGGCATCAAGTGGGATGACAATATAATTATCACTGTTAGTGGTATAAGAATTTAGGATGAATAAAGAGTAAAGTATGTGCTCTTACCCAGATACAAAACACCTTCCTCTGGAGTGATTGTTCCATATTTAACCATCATCTTCACAAAATCAACCAATGTCTTCATGATAGTTATCAGAGTTTCTTTTTCTTTTGCCTCCTCTGTGTTAAGGGACAAAGCAAAATAGAAGTAGTCAGAAATATAGCCAACTCGGAGAGATTTAGTCCTGCAAACTTTTTGTCAAGTTCACAGATAAAAAACATGTCCTGGTCATGAAAAGAAAAGGCTGAGATGGCTTAGTGAAGAGGAGAGGTGTCCTATGTAATGAACTAAAACTGCTCCTTCAAAGCTGTTATGGCCTACTGCGGAAAAAAGTACTAGAGCAGTAGAGATTTATTCTGGCCCAAATCTATTCCCCTGTAGCTGACCCAGAACAACTTTGCAAGACTCATGAGCTATAAAGCTGTAGGGGCTGCATCTTATTCTGAGGAGTTATTCACCCTCAGAAGTTGCCAACTGCTCCCTTACCCAATTTCACTCGTTCTGTAGGGCAGTGCGTGACTTCATTTGCGGTTGTCAGCAAGGGAGCCTCCCCAATATCTGATGTGGAAGGATGGGCTCTTCTCACTAGGAATCACAATGGACTCTGCAGCCCAGAGCACATCTCTGGCTGCGACCTTCATAATAATGCCTGTCACTTAGGCCTAGATTTGTAAATGTATTTAGGTGTTACTGTGCTAAGGGATTTAGGCACTTAGAAATCTAATCCTATAGACAATCAATTAGGCATTGTGATGCTGAGTCCAGCAATGCATCAATACCTTTAAAAATCTTGGCCTTAAGCTTTTCTTTACAGCTTTTTGTCTGTGTATCTCAAAGCACTTTACAAAGGAGGGCAAGTATCATTATCTCTATTTTACAGATGAGGAAACTAAGGGTATGTCTACACTGCTGCAAGAAGTGAGCCTTCCAGCCTCGGTAGGCTGACTCATGCTAGCAGGGCTCGAGCTAGCACACTAAAAATAGCAAGTGTGGATGTGAATTAGGCAGCAGCTCAGGCTCTCAAGCCCACCTGACCCCCTCCCAGGTATGATCTTCGGTCTCTGCTAAAACTGCCATGTCTACACTGCTATCTTTCACGTACTAGTTTGCGTCCATCTACCTGGGCTCAGAGGCTTACTCCCAGCTTCAGTGCAGACATACCCTGAGATAAAGTGACAATGATCACCCAGCAGGCCAGGGACAGACTTGGGACTAGAACCCAGGTTTTCTGACTCCCCGTCCACTTCCCTAGCTCCTGGACCACATACCTCTCCCCATCTTCTTATTTATCTGGGAAGAGCCTATCACAGTGTTGGCATTATATCCTGCCCTGCACTAGCAAGATAGTTTAGAGACTCTCTGCTGAGCCACTACTCCTCTGCTGTCCCCAAAGTTGCGACTCAGAAGAGTGAGCCCCTAAATTGTCAGCCTGACACAGAGTGGGATAAATGAAAGCAAAACTATATTTTACCACTTTAAAGTCTATTTAATTAGTCACATCAAGAAGATTAGTCTTCAATGACAATTACATTATTTTCTCATGGTGACATTCACTCATGTGCAGAGGGGTAGCATAAGAGCTATGCAGCACTTACATCCCATGTAAGTCCTCAAAACATGGATGCTCCCCTGCACAGGGCTGTATTTCACCCTCACTGAGTAGCTCTGAAAGCTGATGTCAATGTAGATATAAATATGTTGTCACTTATTGGCACTTTTACTTGAAACTGCTATAGAATATGATGCCTGCATTCTCCCCTCAAGCAAAGACAGTAAAATCAACTAGCTGCTTATTATTTAGAACTTTAATCACTAGTCTTTGTATCTACACTACAGGGCTTTTTTCTTTAACTAAACAGACTTGAAAGAAGCCCAAGATCTAGGATGTGATGCATGGAGTTCATTTATTCATTTATACATAGCACTAATTGCAGTAGCATCTGGATCCTTTGTTTGAATTAAAAACATATCATTAAAATAAATATTACAATCCACATAGCCGAAGCAAAAGACTGCCTTACTGTGTAAGACCAATAACTCCCTGTGCTGGCTACAGCTCGTTCAGTACCACCATTCAAATAGTCACTCAAAGGCCTACCACCACATCTACCCCACTTCCATTGATGATTGATGGTGAATGATTGGATGCAACTTAATGCACTGGCTTGGCAGCTGAAAGGGAGATGTCATCCAGTGATTTTTTCTTATCTGGATTTAGCATGGATATATGGGTCTTAAGCGATTTGCATCATTTAAAACATTTCAGCTTTAATGGGAGAGGAAATCCTGTCCTGGTAGGATGAGGACCCTAATTTACAGCGCCCTCAATGCTACAACTCAATAATACCATTTAAAAAACAATCAGAAGGTCCTGATAACTGAGGGTTGGACAAGTCTTACACTACAAAGTCTCAATTAAAAGGGCTTGATGTTTCAATAATGCATATTCCACAGTCCTGCGGTGTTCTTTTACAGGTCTCATGTCCATTATATTTAACTTCCCAGCCCTAATTATACTCCAAAGAGAACTGAAGCCAAAAAGAGAAACAAATGCAGTAGGCTGCTTGCTCTAATGAGTAATTTCTGCATGTTTCTAAGGGGATAAACTCACAGAAATATGGCTGTAAATTGAAGCTCCCTGGGGGTAGACGTGTGGATCTATACTACTGGCGCTTCAATCAAGTGTTAATCTAAATATGAGACTGGAAATAGTGGCTGGAAGAGAAAAGGCTTGAGAGGGTGAGATTACTCCAGCTAATAGGGTTAGCCATGGAAGCCAGGGCAGGCTTTGTTGTAGGGCACTCAACCCCCCTCCCACCCTGCCCCAAATTCCCTTTCTAACATCTCCAGGGCAAATCCTATTCCCAAGGTTGGATACTGAGGTGCGGGGGAGAGGAATCATCTCCCAAGCTAGAGAGTGGCAGTGGAATTACTCTGAGGTTATTACTGCAGCCTCTAGACTTCAGCAATCTACACTGCTGTTGTGCCATCCCCCACTCAGTGGAAGTTAGGCTGGTAGACTAGCTCCCATTGGTGACCAGACAGCAAGTGTGAAAAATCAGGACAGGGGGTGGGGGGTAACAGGAGCCTATATAAGAAAAAGACCCAAAAATTAGGACTGTCCCTATAAAATCGGGACATCTGGTCACCCTAACGCTCCCAGAACCCTTTTGTGCACTGAGGTGCAGGAGATCCCTCTGAATCATGCTTCCCTATAGGAAGAGGGTGCAACCATCCTACTTCCACAGTTCAGCAAAACTGCATCAGTTCCACTGTTCTCAAAGCCTGATGTGACTGCAGGAGGTAAAGGTGACTTGCCTTATTTGAATTACCATACTGTGCAATTAGGTGGAGAGTTAACTGGAGTACTCCCCTATCTGTTGTCTGCATTGGCTTGTTGCTAGTCCTTGTGTTGTACAGTGTATGGTATAGTTATTCTGAAGTCATCAGGACTTTTCCTAACATAGGTAGGAGCAATTTTGGCTCAATAATCCAGAATGTAAGGAAAGACCCTAAATCCCAGGCTTTGTTAGGCCTCTGTTTTTGTAGAAGAGCAAGCACTAGTAAATAATTATATCTCCAAAACTACAGTATCTGTTCCAAATGCTGCCTTAGATATCCCAGCTTCGTGTTTCCAGCAATTAGAAACATCTTTCTCACTCTTCCTTTGAATAACAAAGGCTCAGGACAAAAAAATGCCTTTTTTTGTTTTTTTGCAAAACAAGACTAGATGAGAGATTAAAGGTCTGATCAAAGTTAACTGAAGCCAATAGAAAGACACGCAGGCTTTGAAGCAGACCCCAAATTTTAGTCCATCAAGCACAAGTAGTTGTACGAAGATTTTCCATTGTGGGTAAGTTGGGATGTGAGAAAAATATGAGATCCTGACAATTGATATAATGTGAGAGATTTAAAACCAAAAAAAAACCCCGTATTCTTTGAAATTCCCAAAATGCTTAACAGGAAAATTTATCCAGGATAAAAATAACACCCAGATATGTACAGAAATTGTGGTAGAAAATTTATTCTTGCACCAGAAATGTATATCCTTCCAAGAAATACAAGAAACAAAACAATCTGGAGGCCAGAAAGCTGCACACAGGGTGTATTGTACAATGTCTGAAATGCCCAAGAATCTAATCTAGAAGTGGTTTTATCCTCCAGCAATCACAATGAACATCTCATATCTACAACTGGATAGCAGTCCTTGAGGTCAAAACTCCTTCTGATAGGAAATTATTTTGAGGGGCAAGAATTAATGCTTTTTAAAAAAAGGCTTGGAATAACATCCGTTCCTTATGCTACAGAGCAGCCAGAGTTTGCCATGAAATTAATACATTTTAATACCCTGGAAAAAAAGTTACTGGACCCCTGGAGAACTTCACAGGCTTGGGCCCAGGGATTTTAATCTTTTCGGTCAATGCTTGAAAGGTGCAGGGACAAAGCAGCACATGTCTCAGGACTGTCCAATGAAGAATACTGGAAGAAAATATAATTCTTTAAAGGCACGTCTAGAGAAAGATACGAACATGGCAATGCCACTTTGTATATGGGAAACTCATATCAGATCCATGGGCTCACAAAGGGAGACAAAGTGTCTCAGGAGAAGTTTATGGATTGCCAAAAGGGTATGACTCACATATTGGAAAGATGTATCTGTACATTCAGCATGGGGGTGGATCCTGACCTTCTCAGGGCCTGCTTCTTAGCCAGCAATTTTCATGATAAATGGGAGCTAAAGTTTGAGCTAAATTTAATAGTGTGCATATATCCTCCTTTCTTGCCCATATGCACCGCTGACTTCTCAGTACTTCTGCTGCTCATTCTTCTCTGCTACATTCTATCACAGCTATATACCAAGCAAGTCATTGCCACTTCTGCCTCAGCAGCATGAAACTCATCCACCCCCACATAGTTATGTGCATGGCCTTTCGCATGCCAAACTGTCACTAATATGCACAGCAAGGAATCCGGTCCACTGTCAGGCAGGGCCAGGTGGAAACACTTTCCCACCCTTGGCAAGGGGCCTGGCAGCACTGGGGAGCTGCCTGAGCAGGTTTTTACATTGCTGCCTGTAAGTCAACACACAGCTGCAGGGTGTGATTGCATCTTCTCTCTCGTGGTTTGATACAGGCTGGCAGGGAGGTAGGTGGGATACAAGAAAAGACAGAGACATGTGCAAGGGCTGGTGCCCAGTTCCTTGTTCTTGACAACCTACTGAGCCGCACAGGTCCATCGCTGATCTGTGGGCAGTGAGAGAAGAGGAAGAACCACCACCAGCTCAGGTTACCCAGAGGAAAAGAACAAAAAGAAGAACACAAGCCTTCTGGAATAGACCAGGGGAAAAAAATCCCTCTGTTTCTGGTTCCTGCTTCTCACTCATTGCCTGTGGAGATGGGCTGGGAGAGGATCCAGACTCCTGCAGAAAGAGGAATCTGCAGAGTAAGTGGTTGCTGGCTTCGATGGGGAGAGAGAGAAAGAATGTTGCTGGTTGGGGGGAATAAGAGTGGGCGTGAGACAGAGTGTGTGCTGACAGTGTCTGTGGCTAGGTGCCACAATCTAGCTCATAATAAACTGGGACAGAATAATGCCTAACTCCAGAATAGCAGAAGTGATTCAGGGCTTTCACTGCAATATATAACAAAGTCTGTGGTTTATGAACAGAGTGGGGAGGCTAAGGCCAATTTACCGGCACAATCATTGTGTTTATGATAATGTAGCCTGATTCACTTTTTGTATCTCCTTTCGCTTAGGAGACAAGGGTGTTACTGGAAATATCTCTGGGTAAAACAACTTGCCATCTTAAAGGAAGGAGATGAACAGAAGAATTCAAGGCTCCTGGGTCTCATAGCACATGCCTGGTGGGGCTGCAGAGGTAGCATACTTTGCACCTGGTGAATGAAGTTCATCACATCACTCTCTCTAGCTGATCTAGAAGTGAGGGTGATGGGATCCAAAGGGAGTTGCATTCAGCCTCCTCGTCTTAAGGAAAGTCCTTAAGACATGGGGCTTTGAAGTTAGAGGGAAGGGGATTTCAGGCTGAGAGGAAGAAAATGAGGGAATCTTTTGCATCCAGCTTTTTCCAGCTTTTCTTACTAAATAGTTCTATAAACACATGACAGAGAAAATATAGAGTTCACCTGAGTTAAGACTTTTTAGTAGTCCATAGAAGTTTGGGAAATACTGGAGGTCCTCAAAATTATCCTCAGAAGGCAGCTCATTTCTTCTTTCCAAAACACTGGAGGGGGGCCAGGTGTTATCCAAAGTATCATCAATTTCTCCATTCATAACACCAACTTGATCAGCAACGTTTGGTGTCTCCACAAACAACATTGAAAAATTAAAAAAAAAAAATACAAGTACATGGATATGATTGATATCATTAAAAGACCAACAAACAGCATCATTTTCTTATGCTGTGTCTCAGCTAGAGCCAGGACTTCTGTAATTAGAAGGCGTTCAATGAGTTACTCAGTTATTCCAATTTAGGATCTTGTTATAAACTTTTATGTAATGCATTGCTTATATTTTCTAGCTGCTGGCATTTCTTTAAAAAAATGTTTATTGTTTCCAAATTGAACTAATTATTCCCTGAAGCATAGAACAGTGCATTGGTCTTCTCAGACTATTTGATAAGTGAGTCAAAACGATTAGCTAACAATAATTACCATTTTTTCCTCCTGCTTTTCTTCTGTATCACTGTCTGTTCTGCTTGGAGGGTAATCAAGATCTTCTGACTCCTTCTCACGATCTTTTGCTTCATTAGCAATTAACTGCTGTAAAACCTCAGCCACTTCATCCTCTAATGTATAGGCCTGGCTCTCTGTGATCTGTTAATAATAATAGGATTTTTTTAAATTGAATACGTAATTTGAGAATTGAACTTTATAAACTCATCTTATGTTAGTTACTTATTTGATTATTAAGCTAGCTTGCTTCAAGACTGAATGTAGCCAAATTAAGTTAAAAACCTACACAGACATTTACCCCCACTAAATAAAGGACTGCCTTTTGCTATATATCAGTACAGTGCCTAGCACAATGGGTCACTGAGCTGATTGTAGCCTGTAGATGCTACTAAGAAAGAAAACATAGGTGATAGTGTACAGTTATATAAAGATGGAAAATAAAGTCAATTGTCCACAGCTCCACTCAAATGCATTTGCTCTTTTATGTTACTTCTTAACAACTATTTTTTAAGCCTGGACTCAGTCCTACAACTGTTCTACACAGATCTCCCATTCAAATCGGTGGGAGTTCAGCATGCAGCAACTGCCAGTTTAATAGGATAGATAATACTACTATTAGATTAAAACATAAGGATTAAAACATGGGTAGAACAGTAGGTTAAAACACCAGCCTGTCATCTCTGGAGACCTAGAATCAAATCCATTTTATGCCATCAATCAAAACAAGCAGCATTTATTGTGCCAGATTCTCAGCTGGTATAAATCACTGTAGTGTCATTGAAGTCAATAAAGCAATGTGGACTTACACCATTTGGAGCATTGTTCACAAAAAACACAAGGCACTTGACAATACAAAAGAATTCAATGAAAACAGAAGTGAAATGGAAGTAAAAATGAGTGTGCCGCTCTCCTTCTTGTCCTCAGTGGACTTTTATTTACACACCATAAAACCATTTTACAACTTGGCATCTTTCATAGCAAAGCTCAGGACTGGAATAGCAGATTTATTGCAGGGTAAGATTGATGTGCAATGGCACAATTGAATTGAAAAGGTTGCTTATATGCTGACTCACATGCTTCCTGATTCAAGCCAGTGTCATTAACTTTTCAGTTGCACAGACACCGCATTCAGCCCAACTATTAAAAAAATAAGTAGGGGAAAATAAACTGACAAAACAGCTAGATGAAATAACAGGAAACTTACTAGACCCAAATTTAGAAGCTTCGAGACAATTTTGTCAAATACGCCTCTATCATTTTCCTCATAAATTCTTGTGGCAATCTTCTGGACAATGTCTTCAGCAGTTAAGGGAGTGCCATCTAACTGATGAAGACCATCTGGATCATCTAAAAGGATTACAATTTAACTCTTCACTAAACATCTCTATTTCATTTGATGTAGATAGCTTTTTAAAAAATATCTGTACATTGTTTTTTCCTTTCAACACAAACATCCACTTTTCTGCAAATGTTGAAGTATGGTTACAGTTATTCTTTGCCACCGTGTTTTGTAAAGCATTATATCAATAACAACACAATGGTCTTAATGCACAAGTGGTTACCCTCTTCTGAAAAATGCCTTTCTCTGGCTGAAGCTTTCTAATGAGCACAAATAAGCACAGGGAAACATAATCAATTTCTGCTTGTAGAAAACTACTTTAAAATAATATACCATTGCTCCCATATATGCTTGCGTTGTTGGTATTTATTTTAATCATATGGCTTTGTAGAACAGGTAACAGAATATTATTTTTTCCTGTTTGGATTTCAGCAAATCAAAGGTTCAATTCTGCAACCCTTATTTATGCAAATAATGCCATTCTAATCCAATGCAACAGTGAATATGATGAGCAGGCTTTGACCCATGGTATAAATATAAAAACACCTTGAGACAAATACTGCTTACCTTACTCATGGGACTTACTTAACCCACTGAAGTCAATGAACTACTCTTTCAAGTAAAGCAGGCATAATCTGGTCCTAAATCATTTTTCCTTCTCCACTATGTGGAAAATAACAAATGTGCTAAATAATAGACTTAATATCTGAAATAAACAGGTATGCAAATTAGTTAGTTCTACATCACTTATACATTAAGTGTCCTTTCTTTTTACTAATTTAAATGTATACATTTTTATTTTTAAAGTGGTTTCGAGGTATATCATCATCAGGATACCCCAGCCACTGAATATGAAGGCTCAAAAAAATATGCAGATTACACATTTGGAACAAATCTATGTAAGTGGTCTGTGAAAACTGCCAATAATTGCGGAATTCTTTGTGCTTTTGTGTCAACTGCACTTCCAATGTGGTAGGTTTCTCAAAAAAAATTGACAATAACTTAAATTTATAGGCCACTAAAGAGTATTGTGTATTTTTAGGTAGGTAATTTTGTATGATCCATAATTGCAGTAACTTGTATGAAAAATCAAAGCTAGATGTTACTGAAAAGATTATTATGAAATACCTTGAAATTTATAATCCAGTCCACTTTTAGTGGAGTCATAGTCATCTACCAGCCTGCGGTTCTTGGTGGAGTCTGCATCATCAGGGGCCGGTTGTTGATGATCATATAGGGAGCTTCTTATTGATTCCCTCTCCTTTTCATTCCTCTCTTTTCCTGTTACTGACTTTAGCAGGTTCAAGTCATCAGTAAAGGAATAATTTCTGAACTCTGGCTTATTTTCTGGAAAATTTATTAACACACACGTCATATAGTCTAACCCTCACAATATTTTACTATGCAGATTAATATAGTTAATAGGGGACATGCTTTACCTGTAGGGACTGTTTTCCTGATCTTGCCTGCCCCAGCTTCAGCAATCTGGTGTGTGAGAACAAATCCGAGATGGGAATTATGAGTACATTGTAATCACACAGTCTTTATTCAGTTATACACAATACAATTTATTTTATCACACTTTATTCTGGAAAAGCTGTAGAGCCTGACCTGCACTCTTTATTCAGGAGTTAGGAAGTTTGCCTAAGTATGATCAAGCCCTTAGGGTTGATGGTGGGTTGTAGTGGGTTTTTTATTTTGTTTTTTTGTAACATTGTTTCTTTGGCTTAAAGAGTCTCTTGATGGAAAGTTGTAATATACTGCAGATTTGTTTGTTCACCCCAAACTCCCATTGACATCAGTGAGAGTTTGGGTGCAAAAGGATCTGTTGTGCTGTTGGAGCTGATGGCAGAATTTTTGCATCTAGGGCCAGTAAAACTTTCTTTTAGCTCACTATTAATACTTACAAATTACTGAAACGCTAAGACATTTCACCAAAGGCTGCCAATATTCGTTTTGCTCTTAAGAGTTTTTTGTTCAGCTGTTGAGAGTCTCATCAGTCTCACAACTGAAAGCTCACAAAATTATATTTACTACAGTTACAATGTCAAACAGTATTTGGATAATTTTTCATTTTACCTACCTGTTCCTCCAATGGTCTCTCTTCACTTAATTCTCTGTTGTATATTCCTTTATCTAGAATACATACATACATATATTCAGGTTTCAGAGTAGCAGCCGTGTTAGTGTTCCGGAAAAAGAACAGGAGTACTTGTGGCACCTTAAAGACTAACAAATTTATTTGAGCATAAGCTTTTGTGGGCTACATGCATCCGATGAAGTGGGCTGTAGCCCATGAAAGCTTATGCTCAAATAAATTTGTTAGTCTCTAAGGTGCCACAAGTACTCCTGTTCTTTATACGTATATTCATATATGGTAGGCGTTATGCACACAGAGGCAGCATAATATTTAAAAAATGAATTGTAGTTTTTTTCCCTCAAAACACATGCATTGAAAATTGATGTTGAATATAAATCCTTGTGAAATAAAATCAATACATCTGGAAAGAAGGGGGAATAAGCCAAACATATAAATTAGGGGGGAAAAAACAACAGTTGTTTTTTTCGCCCACAAGAGAAAGCTCTACATACTGGACTAACCTTATGTTCTCTGATCAGAAAAATAACACATACATTAAAAAAAAACTTGTGTAAGAGCTTGACTAAAATAGTAATAGCATAATCCGATTGGCATAATCAAGCGATTAAAAGATTTATGACATCCCAGAACACCACCAGAGAAAGAGAGAGACAAAGACTTGAAAACTACTGCAGGACAGATAAACAGCCCTTGGAAAAGAACAAAAGGTGAATGAAGAACCGATCCCCACTCCCTACCTTTAAAAAAAAAAATCTATTTTCAGTTCAAAATGCCCCCTCCCATACCTGCAGTTCAGGGTGCTGATTCCTTGGGATCTAATCATGTTTAGCCAAGGGCGAGCAAAGTTTTAACTCGTCCTCATTGATTCCATGGAAAAAAGTTTCTCCATCTCGGTGCAAAGGGATAATGAGGCCATGACTTACCTCTGCTGCCCTCGGGCTTAGGGAAGCCGTGAACCTGGCTCACGATCAGCGCCAGGACCTGAACCAGCGTCGCCCAATTGAAAACCATCCTTGTGGCCTTCGGGGTAGAAGCGAAGCTGGCTGCAGAGCTCGCAGGCAGGCGGGCTCGCTAGACTGAGGAATGAGCAGGCTCCCTGCTTTGCACAAGCCGGCTTTGGGTGTAACCTGAGCCCCGACCCGCAGCACCGAACCCCGCACCAGCCTGCGGCGGAGGCACAGGGAGCTGTCCGCGCCTCGTGGTGCTGAAACCCCAGGAGCTGCTGCGGCTAGAAGCGGGCGGCTGGACTGAGGGTTAGGGCGAGGTGCCGTATTGTTCAGCCCCCTGGCAGAAATGGATGAGCTGGTCCCTGTTGATAGCTCGGGACAGGAGTGGGAGGGGACGAGCCGGGAGGAGGGAGGATTGCAGATGGAGGAGCATGCGTGCACCTCCTGGCTCCTCAGCACTGGCTAACCCTGCTGGATGGAGCTCTCCGGGCCAGGCCTGGGAAGGCGCTGCTGCTGCTGCACTAATGAGCTCCCTTTCAAATTCAAAGACAGAGGCTTCCCGTTCCCCTTCTGGCCTGCAGGAAAACAAGATCACCGCCTAGCTCGTTCCCGGGGAGGCGCCAATGTCATCGTCTCCACCCCACAGGAGAAGGTCAAATCTGACTGAGGCGCTTTTATGATATCCATCAAACTGATGCACATGGCATATGATTCATGGGCAGCGTGGGCCAGGTTTATTTCCTAATTGCATTGAGATGGGACTGAATAGCACGGTTTAATTGTAGGGCAATCTTTAGGAGAAAGCTCAAGGGAGAATCAGATGGTGTTATGCAAAGCCCAATGTCACTGGAAAGATTTGGTTTGGATTCAACAAAGAAAAGCAGCATGTTACAAGCTTTATACTCTTTAAAGATGAATTTCACCCCTCTGCAGCAGACCAGCCCATGCACCACTTAATTTCACTGTACAGGCACATTCATCAATTATTCTTTTTTATTCCATAGGCAGGACACCATGAAAAGTTTAGCCCCAGCACATCTTAACTATGAAGTTTAGAATAAAGAAACAGGAGCACAATTGAAAAGAGAAAATAGATCTAGAGGCTTAATTATGAATAACCAGACACGTGGTTATATATGTAAATTAAAATGTAACCTAAGCAAATACTCTACTGTGATTCCCCTTCAAGCTGAGGAATATATTTCCTCATCTCAGTTTTATGTTAGGAAAAAAGGTCATGGCCTGTACCTGCAGCAGTTCTATTTCAGGACTAGTGAGAATCTCAAATAAGACTATTGGGCCTGCTTGAAAAATGGGAGATTAATTATCTTCAAAAAAGGCTTCTAATTTTGCACCCACCATTAACTGTGGATGGAAGACTGAAAGTGCAATTGAAAAAATTTCAACATTAACTGATTGCATCTCAATAGAGTGGTGATAGCTGATAGAATTTCTGTCTACAGAACCCCAGTTTAGAAAAGCACTCTAGATAAATTTACCAATCTGGAGCATGCTTCTGCAAGTCTGAAATCTGAGAATAGAGAATACAGTGGAGTAGTTCAAACTCCAGCTAGTTCCTTATACTTATTATTATAGAAATACTTTGGAAAATGTGTAGGACCACAGAAGTGCAAATAATACCATAAGTATTAGTAACGTCTCAGTTTCCTATCTGTCCATTTAGCCATATATCAATCTATCTGTATTTGTATAGAAGCCACACTGGATTAATAGCCACCCCTCCTCTATGCAATTTTTAATAGAATAGTGTTAGCAATGATGGAAGCTCTGTTGTACATAAGATTCCCTGCACCTTGCTCAGAGAAACTCCAGTGACATTCAATTAAACACACTGGTAATCACAGGAGACATAGCTACATTATGGCTCTCACTGTTACTACCACTGTTGGAGCTGTACTAGGGTTAGCAATGATGCAGGAAAACATAGTTACGTTAAATAGAAGCTGCCCCACAATTTAAAACCACATGGGATAAGCAATTGACTACAACTGGTAGTTTCCAAAAGAAAATATACAGCATTTCTTTCCATTTAATTTACAACTGCAATCAGATTTCTAAATAGGTGCAGTATGGGCACATATAATTGAACCTGTTTTTACTTGCAAGTACAAAGTACACCCACAATGCTACAGAATGTTTCTGAACATTTGGCCCAATATGCTTTACTAATACACTAATAACAACATGCATGAACTACAACAGAGGTTCTCAAACTTCATTGCACCATGATCTCCTTCTGACAACAAAAATTACTACACGATCCAAGGAGGGAGGACTGAAGCCTGATCCCACCCAAACCTGGCCACCAGGGGAGGGGAGTGGGGGCAAAATCCAAGCCTCACCTCCCCTGATGGAGGAGGGAAAGGGAAGGGCAAAGCCGAAGCTCAAAGGCTTCAGCCCCAGGCAGATGAGCCCTGCCACCCAGGGCTTAAGCTTCAGTCCCAGGCAGTGGGGCTCAGGCTTTGGATTTAGCCCCACTGTGCAGGCCCCAGCAAGTCTAAGCCAGCCCTGGCAACCCAATTAAAACAGGCCACAACCCACAGTTCGAGAACCCCTGCACTACAACATACAAACACCACAATACCCACAATAATCACCAGAATATATTGAAGGAATATCATTGTCAGAAAAGTAACCTGGTAAAAAAATCCACCTTTTTTCTCAATGTATCTGTGGCTCTATTTGGAATCATCTACTTGTTTTACAGACAAAAATAAGTTTTTACTATTTCCTACTCCTCTTCATACCACAGACACAGATGGCAAAAAGCATGTGTAATATTCTATTTTGGCTCATGCATTATCAAATAAGCTCCTATTGTGGAATTGTTTGTTCCTGGTGATGATGCATGAGCCAGAAAGCAGACAATTTGACTGTCAAATGCCAGGATGAATTTACAGGAATAGCAATTAAAAAATCCAAACTCTTTGATTAGTAAATTGAGTAAATTTGACATGCAGACATTGAGAATAAATATTGATCCCATCAACGTTATTTTACAGTCACATTTTGGAATATAACCACACTTCAGATTTATAACTAACAAGAAAAGCAGGAACTGAACGTATTACATGAATACAACATTGCATCCTTATGCTATGGGAGCAGTTTTATTTTGTGATCTTTATTTCTCTACCTTAATGTTGCATTAATGCTAAATCTTCACATTAAGCATCCTTGTTATTTAAAGGGAAAGAAAGAAATTGTTAGAAAATGAGTTATTAGCCAACTTGAATCATCCATAATAGAAATACCCCAAACTGGTCATCCTTAACAGTGTGACTTGGCCCCTGATACTACAAATACTTATATATGTGCATAATTTTATGCATAGCAAGTAGTCCTGTTGACTTCAATGGAACTACTCAGAGCACATCAAGTTAGTCATGTATGTAACTCTTTGCAGAATTGAGGTCTTAGATTACATATTCTTCATGGCAGTTTGTCTTTGTTTTGCTTTTACAATAGGATTAGGGTCTCTAGGTGCTACCACAATAAAAATAATAAAACTGAGTTAATCATCCTCCAGAGCTTATGCAAATTCCTTCATCTTCACTAAAGAGAACAGTTATTATCTCCATTTAACTGAAGACATTTGGTGTGCAAAGCTTAGAAGCTTTGCCAGCTTCAGCCACACAGTATGATGTCTTTAAAAGAGATATTCTAAACTGTGTTGTCCTTAAAAAAATGTAGTCCTTAAAAATATCTAAGAACACAAATAGAAAGCTTTTAATACATCTTCATGAAATTGCCTACTTTAAATGTTTTAATTTTCAGACTACAGACCTGAGTTTCTTCCTAGTTGTTTTGTTAATATCAGAGAGGTGCAAAAACAAGCCAACCAATTTAAAGCTTTTATCTTCACATCAAATGTTCTGATCAGACATATAAGGAAAATTATTTTCCCCTTGCAATCATATAATTCAAAAATGGTTGACACAGTTTTCTCACTCTCTAAAACAATTAATCCTTGGGGTGAAATTAAATATGGGATATTTCAATCCAAAATGAATTTGAGAAAATCATGTAAAACTAAAAAAAAAGGTGTACGTGTCCACATTTTAAATGGAAGTAGACATTCAACCTTAGCAAAATGGAGAGCCCGCTATTCTGCTAAGTAAGATGACTGACTCTCTCAGATTTCAGTGGGACTAGGATTTTCCCCTATTTACTATTCAGCAATGGAAAAAAGCTTTCACATCTGTGTTCAAAAATATATCAATGATTATGTGAGCATAGATTATAGCAATTAGTGGAAAATCCCATTATACCAGGCCTAGAAATGCCTGATCTCAGAGATTAGAGAGAAATGAATAGACAAACAGTGCATTTGCCTTTAGAGGATGAAATCTAGACTGAGGTTGTCAGTTAGCCACTGTGGTCCCCTCCTCCACATATTTATGCCATTGCTGTCTTGATGCATGTTGTGTTCCACTCTTAGCATCATCTGTGAGAGTCTCCTTCCACATAAAGAACAGGAGTACTTGTGGCACCTTAGAGACTAACAAATTTATTTGAGCATAAGCTTTCATGGGCTAAAAGCCACTGCACCAGCTGCATGCAGTGGAAAATACAGTAGGAAGATTGTATGTGTGTGTGTGTGTGTGTGTACACACACACACACAGAGAGAGAGAACATGAAACAATGGGTATGTGTCTGGTAACACCCATTGTTCTGTGTTGTGATACAGGAGGGCCAGGGAGCAGTGGGAGAGTAGTAGAGGGGAAATATATAAGCCCTAGGCTAATTAAGGCGTGTTCCCTGTAGACTAGGGAGGGTTGCTAAAGGTTAATTGGAGCACCTGTAGTCAATTAAGACCCTGTTAGCAACCTAACAAACCCACCGCTTCAGGCAGTCAGGAGAGAGGACTGGAGCTTGCAGGTGTGCTGTGAGACTTTGAAGATCAGAAAACTAGAGCAAGGGAGACCCTGCCCCAGCAGGGGAGGAAGACTCCTTCCCCCAGTGTCTAAGGACTGAAGGTACCCCATCTAAGGGGGAAGAGAGTAAGGACCCACAGGAGTTAGGAGGGGCTGGGGCTCAGAGTAAGGAGCAAACCCAGACCCCTCTCCTGCTTCCCTCGTTTACCACCTTCATGGGCCACTAGTGGGACCCTCAGTGCCCCAAGAGCAGGAGCAAGGGGTGGTATCTTAGCCCCCCATCAAGAAAAGTGTTAGTCTCTAAGGTGCCACAAGTACTCCTGTTCTTTTTGTGGATACAGACTAACACAGCTGCTACTCTGAATCCTTCCATATAGATGCATGGGAAGTCACATTGTTGTTTTCAGGGCAGTTCTGAGGCATGGCCAAAGTCTGAGGTATGTGATTGACAAGAGATGGAGGTCACTGAAATCAGGATTAAGCTCCTTCAGTGTCAAGCTGCTGAGGACAACAAGGCTTTTGCTTTTAGCACCTGTTGTAATTTAATACCTGTGAAACTAGACCTAAATGTGATCATATAAAATGAATCCTATTTTGAAAAGTTGGAGTATTGCATGGGGGAAAAATGCTATATAAAGACAGTCAGACTCATGAATTTCAAGGTTTTTACTTCATCATCAAAAATATTTTTCATGGGCAAGAAATCTTAGGTTTAATTTAAAGGCAGAACAAAAATCATAAGTGACACTTAAGGGTTGCATTCTGCAACCCTTACTCATGTAAACAATCTTTGCTTGTATGAATATTACTATTGAGAGCAACAGAATCATATGAATCAGATCAACTCCTGGGCATCATCCTGGACTTGGACCTCTCTAGGTTCTCACAGCCTGGATGTGCCTAAATTTAGAGCCCTGCATGGATACAAAAAGGTGTATCCACATCGGATCTGCAAAAATTGTCTGCGGATATCCATGTATTTGTAGGGTTCTAAACAGTTCCACAGGTCACTGTGCAGCAGTGATGCAAGGCATTGGTGTCAAGCACCCAATCCATAGCCCCACTTCTCTCAAGAGACCTTCTGCCTTGCCACCAGCTCTGACCTTGCCGTACCTCCTTCCCTGCTCCAGGCAGGGAGGCTATGATTCCAGATCCTTCTATGCAATGCCACCATTCCTGTGGGGGACTGGGACACCCCAACTCAGTTGCAGGGGCTCTAATGCATGCAGCCATTACTGCCTGCTCATTTAAAGAGCACCCCCACCTTACGGTGCTTGGCTCACTCCCCCTTCTGGGAGTTGTAGTTTACCTCCTCACTCCAAGCAAGCTGGGGACTACATCTCCCAGAATGCCCAACATGCTGCTGTGTGATTCAGATAGCTGAGCTGGAGCCTGCAGACTGGGTGACAGCTGCTCTGTTTGGGGGTGAGTGTGCTGTAGAGCCATGTACAGATACAAAATTTGTATTCGCATCCACACTGTGATCTGCAAAAATGGTCTGCAGATACCTGCAGATTTACAAGGCTCTATAAATCTTATTAATTCTTCCTGCATAACTTTTCTAAAATATGGTCTCTTATCCACCCACTAAAACTCACATCAAGATTCTCATCATCTTGCATATCGATTACTGTACCACCCTTCTCTCTGGCCTTGACAAACACAATTTTGCCCTGCTCAGATCCATTCAGAATGCTGCTGTGAAGATCCTTTTCCTAGCCAGTCGCTTTGACCATGTCACCCCTCTCATTCTATCCCTCCAGAACAAACATAAGCTACTTGTCTTCATTTTTAAGGCCTTCCATGGCCTATCACAACCATACCTATTCTGTTTGAATCACTATTGAGATGTTGACTCCTGCCTCTGACCTGCCTATGAAGACAGCTTCCATCAACCACTTGTTAAATTTTCAGTCAAGCACCTTTTTGTTTTCTTTTATGCTGACCTTCATGCTTGGGAGGAGCTCCCTACAAACATCAACAAAACTACCTCACTAATCCTCCTTAAGCTGGTCTTTGCCATGATGCCTCCAACTACTTGAAAATTATTAAGCTGTTGGAGTACTGAGACCCACACACTGTCATGCTGATCAATACTGTCTTTTTGTTTCCTTATACTCCCCCAGATGTCTGTATTCAGCTGTTGTTCTTGTCTCATACTTAGATTGTAAGCTCTTTGGCGTAGGGACTGTCTTTTTGTTCTGTATTTGTACAGCAACTAGCATAATGGGGTGCTGGTGCATGAACAGGGCTCCTGTGGTAATATAAATAATAATAATAATGTTAGTGTTTGCAGTATCAAAACCACATGCTAGTTAAAGAGACAGTACAGAAACACACAAGCAGCCATAACATTGTAAATGACGTGTCAGATCCTGGGTCTGTCTGAAGTATACAGAATGCGTGTAGGGATGGTGTGGTGCAGTGGTGGCACCTTTCCGCTCCTGTGATTCCGGGGCCACTGTGAACAGGCCCAATGGCCGAGCATAAGCGAGAGCAGGCTGAGGGCTGCTTTCAATCATGTCATTTGTTCTAAGGAGCTAAGACCGCAACAAGAGATTGGCATATGCTTTCCTCTAACCACACCCACTATGTCAGCTGGAGGTAGGTAGCTAAGAACCTTAGGGTACCTTCATGCCACTAGATAATCCATTTTACATAGATGTGATTGTACCGGGGCTGACTATGCTCTCTCTCCAACCACATTCCATCAGCTATTTGGTACCGCAGCTGCATCATACCCCTAGAACAAGTTACCTAAGGAGGTTGTGGAATCTCCAAAATTGGAGGTTTTTAAGAACAGGTTGGATTAACACCTGTCAGGGATGGTCTAGATAATAGTTCTGCATCAGTGCAGGGGACTGGACTTGTTGACCTACCGAGGTCCCTACAGTCCTACATTTCTATGACACTAAATCAGGCTCAGCAACCTTTCAGAAGTGCTGTGCCAAGTCTTCATTTATTCACTCTAATTTAAGGTTTTGCATGCTGGTAATACATTTTAATGTTTTTAGAAGGTCTCTCTATAAGTTTATTATATAACTAACCTATTATTGTATGTAAAGTAAATAATAGTGCAGCAAGGTGAGCGGGACTGGTGGCCGGTATCCCAGGCCGGCAGCGGGCTGGGGGTCAGGACCCTGGCTGGCAAGGGACCGTCAGTGGGCTTAGCAGGGCCGGCAGACAGAACCCCAGACCTGCAGCGGGCTGAGTGGAGCTGGCAGCCAGGACTGGCAGCAGAGTGCCACTAAAAATCAGCCCCTGCACTATACTATTGGATTCAGCCCAATATATATTGCTGAATCAAGCTTAAAAAAACAAACATGCAAAGAAGCAAGCTTTAGCTTTTGATAATTACACTCTTCAGAAGGTTACAAAACAAAAACTGAAATTTAACAAACTGATTCAGACTTAATAATTTAAAGTTTAAAAGGAGCTTCTTAAAAATAAAAAAAAATCAGGTATTGGGTAGGATGTTTCACTCCTTACTTACTCTGTCTGCATTTACACTGACAGAAAACCATCAGAGTTTAAAAACAAGATGAGGATAAGAACAACCTTAATATACAACAAAAACTATCCTTAAATGAATCATTATTTACAAATTAGATGCTTATTGGATATTATGGATATGTGTCTGGAGAGAGTAATTTCACAGTACAAAAGAGAGCCATCACAACTGAGAAAATGTTTCTTTCATTGCACATTGCCACGCTCTCAATTTAATTATGAAATCTGAATCAGTGTGTGATTGTACCTTTGTGTTTTTTCAGCCTTATCCATGCTGTTCCCATTGAAGACAATCACAAAACTCCCATTAACTTCACTGTTGAAAGATCAAGCTCATGTCCTATGCTATACCCATTTCTTCACTTCCAAGTGTGGATGGGGACAAAACCAAATTTTTATCTGTAAATGAAAAACTACTGAGAAAAACTTAAATAAAAATACACGAGGAGACTAATTTATTTCTTCGGGGTTTATTTTGTTGTTTCTGCTAATAGAAGAAAAAGAGAAATCTCACTGATATTTTCCATCGGAATAAAGGATCTGAAAATTCAGCTAATTCTGCTACTTAACTTTAAACTCATTCTTTTCAGACTTACACCTATAAGCATGTAACTGATTCGTTACAGCTTTTAGACATCAAAATAAGCATTTTACTAACCTATCCCAACACCGCTTCCCTCTTGGGTTGGCAGGATAGGTGGCCATCGTAGTGTTTGAAATTGTGTGAAATCACTTACGATGAGAGGTTACCCAAAGCAACTCTTGCCATGTTTCAAAGCCTTGTGCGAGCAGTCCTGTCTGTAAGCAGTCCTGCCTGATTCCAGGACCCTTCTGTAAAGACTGAATCCCTTAGATGTGCTCTCCAGCTTAGAAAGCTGTTTCAGCTCCCCCTTCAGGTATAGCGGGCTTTGCGTGGCAGGGTGCTGGGAGTTAAGTGAGGCCATGAAGCCTCTCAAAGAATAGGGCGTTGCCACTCACCAAGGGTGACCGGTGGTGACAGCAGGGAGCCGCACCGCAGCTGCCCAGCTCTGCTCCCCCACACAACTGACTTGTGTCCATATGTACCACTTGCTGTGCCGAGGTGACGCTGATGAGCAGGCCCCGTAAGCTCTGTGCCGGAGGGAATACCGAGTCTCCAGCCCCACAAGCTCAGACAAGGCTCCTAGGGAGAAAACTAGAGTTGTCAAGACCAGCGCACGGTGCTAAAGGGCCGCACCCCCACTCTGGGCCGGGGCCCCGGCCCCACATGCTTGGCGCGCTGGGGTGGGTCGATACGGTCTCGTGTGTCTGTGAGAGCGGGATAAGCTGCCGCCTGCAGGGGCTCCGGGGCACTACCCCGAGGCTCGGGCGGGGGCGCTCCTCTCCCCGCGCTCCCTGACGTCTCACATCACCACGCCCCGGGGCCCAGCGGGGGGGCGGGGACTCCGGCTGCCTAGAGCCCAGGAGCCTGCGGCTCTACGCGCCTCTTCGCGCCCCAGCGGCGTCCCGGCCACCCGCCGTGTCCGCCGTCAGCGCCAGGAGCCTCAATAAAGTTTTTTCAGTCAGGGAAACCGGAAGTGGGGGCGGGACCAGGCCCTGCCCTTCCGGGAGGCGAGTCGGGGCTGCCGCCGGTGGGGCCGGGCATGAGCGACGTGGTGGAGCGGACGCTGAGCGCGTTGCCCGGCTTGCTGGGGCAGCACGACCCGGGGGCCGGGCCCGGTGGCGGCCCGGGTCGGTTCTCGGCCACCTCGCGGCTGGGCGGCTTGATCCGGAGCATCACCGCGCTCTCCTCCAAACATGTACGGGCTGGTGGCGGGCTCCGCGGCGGGCTGGGCCCCTGGCCAGCAGGACCTTCTCCCCTGTGAACTGTAGCCGTAGCCTCGGGCCCCGTCCCCAGGCTGAAAGCAAGCGGGAAGGCTGGGCCCGCGGTCCCCCTTCTCACCGCGGCCCTGGCTTCCCGCGCCGGGTGTGTCTCATACTCTGGGCAGGTGTGAAGCCGCGGGGTCCCCTTCGCTGGGTATTAGAGTAGCCGGGATTTCGGTCTAGCAGCTCCGCCCCTGCGTTGTGGGGTGTAGAAAAGCCTGAATGTGGAAGGTCAGCAGGTGTTGGGAGCTGCCTCTGGGGTGAAACACACCTGTTCAGCCTTGTCCAGTAACATACTTTTCTTTCTACCCATCCAGCCTATTGATATGCCCCAATTTCAATAGTATCTGGGTGCCTCATAAGCTCTAATTAGGTGTGCCAGTGCTCCAGGATTGTCCTGGAGTCTTCAGGAATTAAAGATTTTGTAATTAAAGATTGTAATGTGGTAAAACAACCAAAATTGGCAACCTTACCTTTCATATATTTATACTTAATATCTTTACCTCGCCCCAGTTACAGAAGTGCTGTAAATCCCAATTTTACACGTTGGGAGGTGAGGCACAGAGAGGTTAAGTGGTTTGTCCATAGTAACGCAGGAGGGCGGTGACAGAGCAGGATCTCAAAACCAGAGTCTAGAGCCCTAACCATTGGACCATCTTTCCTTCCAGTTTAGTTCAGGGAGTAACTATGAATGCAATACACAGTGATCGGTTTTTGTAGGAATAGGTGTAAATAACATGATGTAACTTGGCCAGGGCACAGAGATAAATCGGTTACTATTCCTAAGAGTGCGTGCTATACAAGTGTGCAGGACCTTAGTGTTATCTGTCATCCAAAATAATGCATCGTGTCATTCCCTGACACCATGCTGTGTATTAAGAGCAGGTGGGGTCGGTCGACGCTACGCCTGGCTCATGAGACAGCTCATGGTGTCCGATACCATCAGGTGGTCCAGAGACATTTATACCGAACACATCACCGGACATTGCCAATACCACACTGAGTAATTGAGACAGGTGACCAGGGAAATAACCCACTTCCTTCCCTGAGGGACCAAGGGACGCACCGCACCCATGTACCTATCCGCTCCACCGATACTGACTTAGACTCCTTATTCATTCCGTGGGTGGCAAACCCAAGCCCACTTATTCACTGACACTTTAAAAAACCCTTGCACCCCCATCTGGGTCTATGCCGGTTATGCGATATGTATGTATCTTTTCATCCTTGCAAACGGTCTCTGTAACCCCCCATAACCCGAGCCTGACCCCAGATGTACAGTGTCTTCCCTCTCAACTTGTGTATATTTCATTTCAAACATTTATTTCAATACTGCTTGAGAAGAAAGAGTGTTACTGGCTGAATTACCAGTATCACTGTTTAGGCACTAGAGGTGTCATCTAATTCCTAACTAGGGCCAAACTTGCTGAGCTTGCAAAATGGCTGCAGAATGTAGTTTCTGTTTTGAATGGCATGTATTAAAACTGTCTACTTTAAAGTATTTTCCAAGTCCAAGAATATAAATGAAGTACTGTTAGACCATTTTAAATCAATAAACTTCTGTATACTGTAATACAAGCCAATGGAAGAGTGAGCAGATGAAAATGTAGATATGGAAAGTATATGATTTTCTGTGCTTAAAAAAAAAAAATAGTATATGGAAATCTAGTGAAACCCTTTGAAGCTGTAAATCTAGTGAAATTGGAAGTGTAATAGCTTTGTAATATTATTTATACAAAAAAACAAATGAAGACCATAAGATTTTATGAATTATTTTGATAGCATTCTAATAGATCATGCTTTCCTTGCCATCATTCATTTTTGTTTTGTTTTTACCTCCCAAAATTATGCAAGATCTTAAAAATGTTTAAATTATTCTTTTATAGGAGGAAGAAAAACTAATACAACAGGAACAAACTAATTTGAAGGCAACAGTTTCTGCTCCCACTACAACACTTGTAAGTTTTAGTCTTATTTGTAATGAAATTTACCTTTACTGTAGACTGAATTTAAGAATAGCAATGTGCAGACTTATGCTTGGCAGAGTGAGTGAATACATCTGAGTTTGGTATAGATGGTATATACTAGAGACATCTTACATTTGTTAGCACCATTACTAGAACATGCTGTACTTGTAATACATCTTATGCCTACACCTAGGGTTTTGCAATGGTGCCCAAGCAGTGAGAGAACCATTGCAACTGTGCTGGCTTGGAGCAAGTATTGCCAGTGTTGTATCTTGTAGTGGGTCATTCTGTACTCTTGCAGTACTAGTGTAGACCGGAAAATCAGGTGATGCAGCTAAGCACGTCCAATTACTCCTCCCAAGTTCAGTCTTTGAATTTTCCTGCCCGTCTGTTTGTGCTGTCTCAGAACACTGGTTCTATCATCTGTCAAGTTACCACCCGCTGGTTGCTTGAGATTAGTCAAGGGAATTCTCTAATGCAGATCTCTAATGCATTAAAGATTTCAGTCAAGCATGAGATGCTTCTGTGTTCATAATAATTACCTTTCTAACATCACATGCAGTTCCATTGTATATGCAATTTAGGGATTATCTATACTTCAAATTTACATGTTATCTTAATCCAAATTAACTTTCAAGAGCAAAAATGGTCCCGGAATAACTCCATGTTTGGATGTTCTTATTCTGGAATAAGTCTGTCCACACATCATGATATTCAGGAATAATTATTCCTGAATAATTCCATGTGTATACAGCCCTTAGTATGGTACTGTCTTTTTGCTACATTGTCACATCACAAGATCATATTTAATTTGTCACTCGCTATTGGCTTTATGAAGTTGTGGTCCACACTATCATAAAAATGTTTTTTAATAGAGAAATTATTTAATGGAACCGTTTCTCTTCCATTTGTGACTGCACTGACCACTTTCCTCCCATTGGTGATACAACAAAAATGGGATGTGGAATCATTTGTGGTATTGTACGTATGGTGGTACAGTGCCTTGTGACTATTCATTTTAATACCCATGGTCATAATTTTGTTTTGAATGCAAGGATGCCACTCATAGCGAGATAACGTGATCTTTATGCCTGGGATTTGACAAAGTTCAGTTGTAGTTTAACTTAAATTTGTTTTGAAACAGTATCACATCAAATATTGATAAACTTTCATTTTAGAAATGTTAAATTCTGATTTTAGAAAAAGTAGTGCTTTTTGTTTATAATATATACATGATGTCAAAGTCTCAAACCTCAATACGGTAGAACTGCAAAGAGGAACAGAGCTATTCTAAATTTCTTAATATTTCATTCTTGGTATTTCAGAGATTGATGAAAGAATGTATGGTGAGACTAATCTATTGTGAAATGCTGGGATATGAGTCCTCCTTCGGATACATCCATGCTATTAAGCTAGCACAACAAGGAAACCTTTTAGAAAAAAGAGTTGGTATGTGTATAAGACTCGTATATCTTAACATTGTGCTCAAAATTGCCATAAATGTCCCCTGAAATTGGGTTGGAAGTCATACTAAACACAAGAACTGGTTGAAAGTTTTCTCCCACTTTTCACAGTTTTATTTTCAATTTTTTTTTTGGTATGGGGGAGAATAATTCAACTAGATATTTCAAAATTTGAAAATATAAAATTATTTGAATTTTAAGGAGCTCTGTACCTGTTTGAAAAATAGGGAAAGGGGAAACCATAAAAAAAACACCTTTGTATTTAATAATTTTGAATATCAGCTCTAGTAAACTCTTGAGACATATAAGCATTTTCATTTAAAGGGTATTTATATATAGTTGTCATAAATAACCTCTTAAAATAATATAACTGGAATATTAAAAAAACAAAATTCAGCAAAGTAAGAGTATTTCCAAATTGAGAGTGCCGGCTCTCTGACATTCAACTATATTTATGCTTTTGTAGGAATTTATAATTATTTTCTTTTCAATATTAGTGCAGTGCCCTTTAAGCATATTCTTCGCTGTCTTTGTACACTCAGGTCACCTTGGGTTAGAGGTGGTTTGTGACAAATAAGGCGAGGGGGAAGATAATGAGAGCACCAGTGCAGAAGTATTGTATGCAAGGTCTTGGAAAAAATTTTGAAGGAGAAAGTAGTTAAGGACATTGAGGTCAATGGTAATTGGA